>NC_081827.1:254747982-255057309 GCF_030867095.1 Alligator mississippiensis
AACTATGTCCCTGTCTCTTCCTTCCCCAGCCCAATTCTGGAGGCCTTCGGCAATGCCAAGACAGTATATAACAACAACTCCAGCCGCTTCGGCAAGTTCATCCAGCTGCACTTCTCCCAGCATGGACACATCCAGGGTGGGCGAGTCACTGACTGTATCCTTTCCTCCAGCAGCCTGTTGCCCTCCCTGGTTCTGGCACACAGGGAAGATGGGTAGGGACTAGTGACAACTGGAAGTAGCTTGGCAAGCTCTGTTCAAGCAATGTACCCCCACAAAGCTGGTTCACAGGAGCAGGTACGTTGTACCTCCCTTGGAATAGGCAGGGGCGCATCTGTTGTGTAGCCCTGGGACGCCTGTACTGCTCAGTCTTTCCAGCTGCTGCTGACCTGCACTGTCCATGCACTGCACAGAGCAGGGTTAAGACTTTTATTGTCCTCGGACTGGCCCTGAAGTCCATAGAGCTTGTTTATGGCATATACCTGTTATCACATGGTTCACGCTGCTCCCCAGGGGAGCAGGGAAGGGTTCTCTAGGGGAACTGGTCAGGATGCGCTTGGTCTCAGAGGGGATCAGTGGCTGCTGAGAGCCAGTTGCATCCTGCCCAGTACCAGTGCAGAAATGAAGCCCAGACTTGAGGCAGGGAAGGCCAGAGGTAGCTGAGCTCTGGTCTGCCGTGGCCCATCCCCTCCCTGGCTGGCCTGCCCCTACCTCCTCCACAGCTCTGACATATACTCTCCTTCCCTTTGTACTCATATAGGGGTGTGTGGGGCTGCCATACAGCTCCTTTGTGTGGCCCAGAACACAGCATGTGGCAGACTGAAGACTCTGGCCCAAGTTGTGGAGTCAGCTCTGCTACCAGCTGCCACATGACACATTGGGCTAAAATTTCTTGCTCCGGGCAAGTCAGACACCTGATGATCAGGGATGCTGAGGAGGGAGGGAAAGCTGAAAACAATGCTCCTGGCTTCCCCAGAGTCTGAGTCACCTGGCGCATGGCTCCTTGTCTTCCGATCCTTTCCCTGGGGGTTTGGAAATGCTTTCACCAGAAATTGGGCTGTGAGGGCACTGGCAAGTTGTTTTCTCTTTCATTGGCTGCTCAGATTTGCTGGAGAAGGTGAGTCTTTTCGTGGCTGAGGGAGCCCCACCATCCTCCTTTGTGTCTGTCCATCACCTCGAGGGCTGGGCAAGCCCCCTCTCTCACACTGGGGAGAGGTCCTTCATCCCTGCCCCTGATCCTCACCGTGGTGGCAGCAGGGACACCTCTTGCTGGTTGGCTGTTGTACTGGTGGCTGTAGTTAAGGCATTGTTTTGTCAGGATGTTGCAGGCGCGGTTCCTTCCACAGCTGTTCCAAATGAGCATGCGGGAGGTCTGCTATCAGAGAGCATCACACCATTGCTTTCTGTGGGAGAACTGGGGCCTTTCAGAGCTGCCCACCCTGATGCCTGGCTCACGGCTGCAGCCTGGGCTGGGATGAACAGCAGGCCACAGCAGGTTTGAGGAGCTTTTCTCCTCTTCCTCCCGAACACCCACTTCACATCGGCTGCTCCTGGCAGGTGTGGGGAGCTGGCGCTTTGCTGCTGGGCCCGGAGGCATCATGCTGACAGGAAGCTCGTTCTGTCACAGCGCGTGCAGACTGTGGGGGTTCTTCAGGTGGCTCCCTGCCAGTGTGTGCCCTGTCCTCCCTCCCTGGAGATCACACAGGAGATGTTAACATGATGTGGCAGGGCACCCTTTCCCCTCGCCCTCTCAGCAGGTCCTCTTGCTCCTTGTTTTGCAACCCAGAACAAGGAAGGTGCACTTTGACAGATGTGGCTACTGTTGGGTTGTCACCCCCAGCCTTGAGAAGGGCTCGTTTTCATGGGGCTAGGGAAACTCAGCTGTGAGATCCTTGCTGAACACCTTTAGAAGGTAGGAAAGTACCTGGGACACCTCTGTGCATTTTCATTATCATCAGTTCATGGAGGACAACACGATGCCACGGGTCAGTTGCAGGTGGTTTATGCTTTGCGTAACACCAGCCCTGAATGAGGGAAACACAACATTAGGCCATACTTTTCAGAGAGATTTTATTTTTCATGGATTTTTTTTTTAATCAATTTTTAACCAGTGAGATCTCCTAAATGAACAGATCTGCTTGAAAAATCCTCTGAAAATCAAGCTTTGCTCAGAGATCATATTCTCAGTGTGGGGTGAATACGTGGTTTTTGATAGAGAGCTTGAACCCTCAGTATTCTTCTGGAAGGGGACAATGGAACCCAAGTTTAACCACGCCTGCCCGGCGCTGCCGTTTACCTGACTGCGTGCTCAGCCAGGTAAACTTTATCACTAGCAATCTCTGCTACAAGGGCAGCAAAACAAGAGGGTCTCCAACTGTTGCACAGAAGAGGTTGTTCAAGGGCCTGGCAAACTGGGGACAGGAGCGGCGGAGCCATAAAGTTCAGCAGGGGAGGTAAGCAGGCCAGGGCAGGATAAGAGCCTTGGCCGAGGTGACCGTTTGCCTTGTGGTTGACTGTCGTTTTAGTAGTAGCTGAGATGAGGATGGTTTGGATAGGAATGATCCTGCCTCAGGCAGGGGGCTGGACTAGCTGTGCCCCCGAGGTCCCTTCCAGCCCCGCTGCTCTAGGAGTCTGTCATTCTGTAATGGTACACAGCTCTCAAGGGCTGCCTGTGGGGACGCTGACCTGGCTGGCCAGTAAAATAAGCTTTTTTTGTTTTTTTTAAACGGATGCTTCTGCATAAACTTGATGCAATTTGAAGTTCTGTCTTCCAAAACCTGGCTTTTCTTAAGTGTCTGGGATGCACACGGTTAAAATTAAGCTTAAGCTTTCAGAACAGCTTTTCCAGCACTTTGTTCTTTCCCTGTAGCACAGCCAGGGCTTTTCTAGCATGCCCTAGATCAGCTCCTAGTGAGTTCAGGTTGTTAGGCACATTAGGGTCCCTGTCATGGAGTCGACTGATAATACCTGAGGGCCTGATCCTGCCAATCATTGGTCGTGTGGTCAGTTGTCACTTGCATAAGAAGCCCCGGGCAATGAAGAGGGTTGTGGGATTAAAATCTCTTACAGACAAGGTTTTCCAGGACTAGCAGCCACCTCGTTCCCTGCACCCCTTGGCACAGCCCCCTGTTGCAGGCAAAAAACACGTCTTGATAGATTCCATCAAAACATGGATCCAGCAGTGAAATCCATGGCATGACACCCCCCCGAGGGGCTCTCCGTTCTACCAAAATGGACTGTGCTATAGATCTGACCTCCTTGTTATGAGCCCCCATCCTCGTGTCACATGGACTGGGTCCAATGGTGTGGAGAAAAGAGCTGTGGGTGAGAGGGGCCTCCTGTGGTTTTTGCCTCCTAGCCAGCACAGTTCCATGCACATGTATTAAGCAGCATCCTTCCACCTGTTTGTGCTTAGGAGAATCAGCTGTGCTCAGGGATAAGGCTTGGAAGGGGGTTCCTGCCCCAACTGCTCTCTAGGTAAGTGCAGAGAGGCTGGTTCATGCTCAGTGGCAGGACCGTGGATTGGGTGACAAGGGCTTTGTGCCCCTTGCTTCTGCCACTGGTATACTGGCCTTAGTCGCTTTCCCAGAGCCTGGCCTTCTCCTTGCTGTCACCACCCTGGATTCCCAACCCAACTAGCTGCCTCCCGTGTTGTCGGTTTCAGAATCGGGTGGTGCACCAGAACCCAGGAGAGCGGAACTACCACGTGTTCTACGCACTGCTAGCTGGTGTCGCTGGCGAGGAGAAAGGTAATTTTGCTCCCTCTACCCCTTCTCCAACCAATCAAAAGCCGATGGCAGGGATGGGCCACCTGGGATATAGCAGATTCGAGCACCGAAAGGAGGACTTTTACTTGGAATTGCTGTAAGGCTTCTGGAGATAGGCTACAGCATGGTGTGAGCTGCTCTTTAGTCTGTTCATGACCTGGGAATGAGAAGGAGAGTGGTCCAGCGGACTGGCTGCAGGACTGGGAGTCTGGAGTCCTGATCCCAACTCTTAACAGTGGCTTCCTGCAGGGAACCTCATTTCTGGAGGGTTTCCAGGAAGATGGAAGGGGGCTAGGGGTGGGCCCATCTTCACCAAGGGCAAATGAGAGGATCTGAGTGACTCCAGAGTGATTGGTCTGACATCAGTCCCAAACGAAACTGAAAAACTGGTGTGGGATTCAGTTAATACAGACTTAAAGAATGGAAAGAAAATTAACGCGGGTCAACACGATTTGCAGAAAATAGGTTTTTGTTAAAAGAACCTGGTTTAATTCATCAATGAGCTAATTTGTTTGGCTGAGCAAGGTAACTGCAGATGTAATTGGCTCAGACTCTGGTAAAGTGTTTGGCTTTGTACCATATAATACTCTTATGATAAAAGCTGGGCTTATACATTACCAATAAAGGACAAATTAAATAGGTCAGTTTGCTCATTTTTAACCCAGCTTAACCCAGTGGAAATTGTCATTGAATGTGGAAGTTTCTAGTGGGTTCTTCAGTGCTCGGTACTAGGTCCCAACTTGTACCATATTTTTTAGTTGGTAATTCTGAAATAAATATAAAAGTAACTGCAGATAAAATTTGCAGGTGACCCACATGTTGATACAGTGGTAAACACTGACCGATTCCTGCCAGCTGAAATCATCTTAGGGCTGCAGAGAGAGAAGTGGTCCCCCTGGGTTAGAAGTGAAGCCCAGGATCGGGGTGGCTGGGTAATGGCTGCATGAAGTTTGGCCTGAGAACAGTCCCAATCCCAGCTGTACTGAACCCTCATGTCCCGCAGCCTCAGTGTACCTGTGGGTGCCTGTTTTCCATGTGAACTGACCTCCCTCTCATCTCTTCTCTTGTTTTGGTGCTGGCTCACTGCAGAAGCCCTGTCCCTCTCGGAGCCAGAGAGCTACCGCTACCTTAACCAGTCTGGCTGTGTGAACGACGAGAACCTGAATGATGCCGAGATGTTCAGTAAGGTCATGGTGAGTCCTAGACCTCATGGAAACTTCTGTGTGCAGTCACACAGCAGTGCTTTGGAGTGATTATGTTGCACCCAAAGGGGTTTATGTCTGATACCATGTGGGGTTATCCCTCTTGGATAGGGTTTTTTTTTAATTAAAATGTAAGTGGACGAAGAATACTTATGCAGATGAAAATGAGTGACAACCTGGACCTGAAAGTGAGAGTCACTGACAGCGTGATGCAGTTGCTGCAGTGCCCAGGATGGCTGGAGCCCCTTGTTTCCAGGCAAGAGGGGAAATGGAGCACAAAATGCTCAGCATGTCTGATGAGGCTGAGAGTGACGCAGTGTGCTGCCACCTTTCTGCGTTTTGCTTGTTCTGGATCGTGTGGCTGGTGACTGGAGAAAAGGAGCTTTCCTCCTGAGCGCTCACAGGCATGCGGAAAGCAAAGATTAGTGGCAATTCCAGCTGGGGGACCTGGTTACAATGCTTAAAGTGCATAGCATGAGCACTTCCTGGCTCTGTCCTGGAAACATGGCAGAAACCTGTGCGTGCGTGCGTGCGTGCATGTGCGCACGTGCATGCAAGTTCTGAGAAGCATATTTCAGGTACTAAAATCAAGGAGTCTGGAAAACAAGCCATGAAAACTAGCAGTGCCTTTGAAGAATGGAGATTTTGATGTAGGCAAAACAGAAACTTAGTGGGAAGACTCCCAGAAGCAGAGAGTCCTAGGGATGGATGTAAAGTGTGTGCGCGTGTGTATGCCTCTTCGTGGGTGTGAGGGAGAGGGGAGAAAGAGGTCTAATGAACATGGAGAGATGCTCAGGTGGGCCCAGGGGGCAGGTTGTGTGGTTCTGAATTGGTGTCTCCCACCCTGAGTTCCTGTGATCCTGAGCCCTAAGCTGAATGGTCAGGATGTTGGTGTCCAGTTGCATGATGCTGCATCACTCTGTCTGTGTGGCTCTGAACAGACCGCAATGAAGGTGATGGAGTTTAGCACAGAGGAGGTCCGGGACATCTTCAAGCTCCTGTCTGGCACGCTACAGCTGGGAAACATCGAATTCATGACGGCTGGTGGAGCCCAGATCACCACCAAAGCAGGTAAATGGGATCTTGTGAGCATGGACAAAAGAGTGTATGGCTTGAGTAGTGCCAGCTATAGCCCTTGGTGCCCTGCCCTGCCCTGCCCTGCCCTGCCCTGCCCTGCCCTCTAGGGCAGAGACCACAGCAGGTGAGTACCTGTGAGCTGTGTGTGAAGAGAAAGGTCCTCAAAGAACATCCATGGGCAGAAGCTTCATAATGCTGACCATCATAGATTTCCCTCTGAAGCATCTGCTCTTGGTCACCAAGACCAGATCCCCAGCTAGCAGCGTCCGGTTGAGCCAGCCTGGCAAACCCTGAGCTCTCGAGCAGATGGGGGTCTAGAAATACCAGAAAAAAAAAGTGTTCCAGTTCTGGAGCTGGCTGAACCTCGGAGCCCCTCATGGTCTCTGGGGGACATGACTCATAGGCCTTGGGGTGTTGCTTTTCTCCAGCTGGAACCCCCAGGAGCTGCTTCCTCAAGGCTGGGGCTGCAGATGCCTACAGTTTGCTACTGTTGCCTCAGCACACCTGGCATCTGCTTAGCTCTGTGGCACTAAGCAGTGACAGGATTGCAGTGACAGAGTTTTGGAGGCACTGACAGGGTCAGCCAGCATCCAGCCAGCTCTTCAAGTCAAGGACCATTTGCTCAGAACAAATGATTTTGAAGAAAATGCATCCTGAAAGCAACACACAGCTAACATACATGTCCAGCTTAACACACATGCCTAATTTAACCATTCACCTTCTGCATGGAGTCCTGGCCAGTGTGAAGTGCTCAGGCCCTTTCACAGGGTCTGTCTGTCTCCTGTCACTTTTACATGTCTGCCAGTTCTTGGATTGCATACATGCATGTGTGTATCTGTCCCCCAGGCCAGGGCTGTCACTTTTACATTTGTACAGTTTATCACATCAGTCCTCTTGCACTGCATCAACCTAGTCTGTGCTTCCTCCTCATTTTGTGTGTGTGACAAACTTCAACAGAGGCATTAACCTGCCTTGTTTCAGCAGTTGGGAGTTCACATTAATTGCACCCTGGGCCATGGAGTCCAGTCCCTTGCATATGCAGGCAGGTATTAACTCAAGGAATCCCTGAAATCACTGCTTCAGGCTCACACACAACTCTGCAGCATCCAGAACAGCAACCCCACCCTATCGCATGCCATAGGTAGAAGTAGGGGAGAAGCCTAGCCACTGCCATGCCAGTGCAGCGGCAGAGAAGTAATTGGTTCATTCTAGGAAAGGCCTGTGCCCCATGCTACAGAGGCAGGCAAAACATCTTGCAGTCTGTGGCAGTCTGACTTTGAGGTACAATTCCTTCCTGACCCCAGACCTGGCCTTCAGTCTGCACTGTGGCCCCCAGGTCTTTTTGTTCCTACAGGAGACAAACTGTAGATCATCCCCTGAGCCAGAAGTGCACTCGCTACCCGCTTCCCCACCCCCACATAAATCTGTACACATCACCGCTATGCAGTTAATGCAGTGCTCTGCCAATAGTCCATAATTTCAGAGTAACAGTGAGCAAAGGGTTGAAAAATTGATGAGGTTTGGAGTCCTCAAGCTGCACATGTTGTTGGCCTCTCTAACAAATGATCTCATTCTTGCTACAGTCATCCTTCCTCTGTGCTTTTCCCTCTGGGTCTTGTTACACTCTTGCCTGTACTCACTGGCATCTGGTCTCAAACTAGAATGTAAATTCTTTGGGGGAACGACCACCTGTGCGTGTACTGTGTACAGACCAGCAAGTCCTGCCTGGGGTCCCCATTTGTTACTGACATAAATCATCATATTACTGGGAAAGCGGGGCTAGAAGGGACTTGCTGGGTTGTTGAATGTAGTCCCCAGATGTCGCTGGTCCCCTGTCATACAGCACCTTTCAGATTTATCAGACTCTATCTTAGAAGCAAATATCTTGCCCTTAGTACTCTGATAGCTCTTAATACTCCCCTGTGCTGCTGGTTAGGAATTACCTAGTAGCATGTTTCATTCCAGGACAGTTTGCAGTTGATCCCCTTTGACTTGATTTTGCGGCATGTCGATCAGCCCCTATACTGTTCTGTGACAAAAGCTGCCCCCTCCCCCAAGGAGCTCCCTGCAAACATTGGCATGGCCACTTCTTTATTCAGTTCCCTCCATCATACTCTGCTGTTATGTTGCCTGCAACAAACCTGTCATCAGCCAAGCTGCTGCTTGCTGACCCCATCAATTGCCAGACTAACTAATGCTGTTGTGCTCTCCTCTCTGTGTCCATCTCTTTGTCCTGTCTCGTATGTAGACTGTAAGCGCTATGCTCTGTCCTATCAGCCCCTAGCACAGCAAGGTTGGCCTGTGACTGGCGTCTAGATGCAACAGGCATCCAGGCATGTGACTGGTGAAGGTGTCTGTGATAGGCTTGGGCTTGGCTGAGGCACTGTGGTTCATTCTACCTGGCATTTGTCGTCAAGGGCTTAGCACTGTGCAAAGGGATGCACGTTTTATTGTGGGTTATTTGGGAGTGATTGGCCCTGGCTCACTAGTCGCATGCATGGTCTCTGTTCAACACCCTCCTATTGGAGCTGCCCCATTCCTGACATCTCCCTGTCTCTCTTACCGTTGAAGATACTGGGGCATAGTGGGGAGGGAGGCGCACTGAGCTGTGATCTTCCTCCAGTGCTGCCTGGGCCCGAACCTTACCTTGCCACCCTTGTGCTGCCCTTATGCACCTTTAGCAGGAGATTACTGTGTCTGAGTGAATGGGGCCTGAATGCTGGGCACTGCTACTTGCCCTCCCTCTGCCCAGCAGGGCGGTTGCATTACATTATATACGAGACGCTCGCGCAGCATAGGTGCTGAGTCTGCTTTGGATGGGCTCTGGGATTCTGTCGATTTGCTGCATCTCCTGTTAGTCTGACCAGAGAACAGTCTCTGCCTGCCTGTGCTTCAAGCCTCATCTGTGTGCTGTGTATCGGCCCTAAACTGAGCCTGAGACGGCGCTTTTCATGAGTGATGAAATCACGAGTCCGTTGTCACTGAGTTCACGTGGGTGATGATGCCCCTGTTCTTCTCTCCTAGTACTGAACATTGCCAGTGACCTCCTGGGCCTAGATGCCTTCCAGCTATCTGAGGTGCTGACGCAGAGATCCATGATTCTCCGAGGAGAAGAGATCAGCTCTCCACTCACTGTGGAGCAGGTGAGTGCCTGGTTCCCTGCGGGCAGTATGTGGATGTCTGATCCCAGCTCCCCAGGTTTGGCAAATGGGAATGCCCTTCTGACTCACTGTGGTGCCAGTAACTGCCTTGTGCTCTTTGGGATTGTCTGTCCCACTGTGGAAGGCAGTCCTGGCACTGATGCACACAAATACCTACCTAGACCTGGCAGTGCACTGGTGAGGCTTCTCCCAGCTCATCCCCAGCAGCTGCTCCCAAGCTTGCCTGAGACCCAGAGCTGCAGCATGGCCTGTCTGGTGAGCCTGCAGCTTTGGAGCATTTCTGCGGGTATGGGTGAATTAGATGTACTTGAAGTCATCAGTGCTGCTGCCGGGTGGAGACAAGCCTTTGCATGGTGTGCAGGTGCTTGCTCCCAGCTCTTGGTATTCGAGGTGTCACTATCTGTTCCCTTCTTGCCATGAAGCAAGACCATGCCCAGCTCCCTGTGGATAGTGTGGGTACCTGCTTCCTCTCAGTGGACATCTGTGTGCTAGCTCTCTGGGCCTTGTACTGGTGCTGCTTTCTTACCCAAAGGTGGCAGCATTTGTGTATGTTCAGTGAGAGACTTGAGTGGCCCCAGGGGACTGAGAAGTGGCTGTTTGCTGGGACTCTATGTGCTTGGTCTCTGGGTGTCTCTTGCTGCAGAACAAAGAATTGAGGGGTTTAAGGGATTGTAGACAAGCAACGTTTTAAGTAAAACTAAGTCAGGAAGAGGAGGGAGGAGACATTTGCCCCTGAATTGGCACTGCACAGACCTTGAGCACTGTCAGTATGGAGCTGGGCTTGGGCACAACATGGAGGGGCTGGGGCCATGAGTGGGATCTTGGAGATTGCCTGCTTCTGGCTGGGCAATACAAGCATAACAGCTAGCGGGGAGAGAGTTGCAGGCATCTGGGAACTCTGCACCCGGCTCTGGGTAGGCAGGCTGGGGAAGTCTGTCTCTGGTCGCAACATGGTCAGTGCAGTGCTGGGGCTGCCCCTCAGGACAGTGTAACAAAGGCCTGGCTTGGGGTGGCCCCTTAGCCTTTGGCCCACCCTGGTCTTGGGCCGACCTCCCTCTGCTTGCCTGTCATGTCTTGATGTGAATATGCATTTAGAAATGCGAGGCACCCCAGGGGTCCCTGAGCAAGATCTCATCCACTCGCAAACTACAGTCTAATTGCTCATCGCTTTAAGGGCTAAATCCGTGGCCTCTTCATCTTCCTTCTAGCCATGCCCAAACCTCACAGCTGTTACCAGTCAGTCCATGCCCTGCTCCTGGCTCAGTCAGTTCAATGGGCTCTCTAGCACTGCCTCTACCCCTCTGGGTGCTGAGCTCTCTAGCCTCATCTCTAGTCCCTCCTCTACCCTGCTCCTAGGCTCTGGCCTTGCTTCCAGGCCTATTATCCTCACTGCCCCCACAACTCCCAATCCCAACCCACAGGTGTTCTCCAGGCAAGTCCACAGTATGCTACTTGCCTGCCCTGCTTCTGGGCTCAGGTGTATCCTCTGCAGCCCTCCTGCTCAGGAGCTCTTCCTTGCATGGCCTCCAGGGCCAGATTGCCTGCCTCAGCTCAGGCCCTAGGCTTATGTAGTCTCTAACCCCGGCCCCCTTCCAGTCAGGTGTCTTCCCTTGAGTGCCACTTGAGCCCTGTCTGCAGCCTTTCTCCTCTTAAACTAAAGGAGCACTAAGTTCCCTGTTACACAGTCCCCCTGCAAATCGGAACAAAAAGGCGTAACTCTTAATGAACTGGGTCAGTAATAGAAGTGTCATCTCAGAATCACAGGCCTGTACTCAAGTTGTGATGCTGTCTGTATCTCTGAAAGTTTAGCTGTGGCCCAAAATATTGCAGGGTGCATTAATGTTAACAGGGTGCTGCACCTTGGGAGAAGGAATCTCCCCTTGGGGAGTTCCCCTCTTAAAAGCACAGAGGCGGAAAGGGATCTTGGAGTCATTATTGACTCCAAGATGAACGTGAGCCACCAATGCCAGACCGCAGCCAGCAAGGCCAGCCAGACCTTGTCATGCATCCAAAGGTGCATCTCAAGCCGGTCCGGAGAGGTGATCCTCCCCCTCTATGCGACTTTGGTCAGGCCGCAGTTGGAGTACTGCGTCCAGTTCTGGGCACCGCACTTCAGGAGGGATGTGGCCAGCCTGGAGAGGGTCCAGAGGAGGCCACCTGCTTGGCGAGAGGGCAGCAGGACAAGCCCTACGAGGAGAGACGGAGGGACCTGAACCTGTTCAGCCTCAGCAAGAGGAGGCTGAGGGGGACCTGGTGGCTGCCGACAAGCTCATCAGGGGTGATCAACAGCAAATAGGCAGAGCCCTTTTCTCCCCAGCACCACCTGGGGTGACGAGGAACAATGGTCATAAGCTGATGGAGGGTAGGTTCAGGTTAGAGATCAGAAGGCAATATTTTACAGTTAGGGTGGCCAAAATCTGGAGCCAACTTCCCAGGGAAGTGGTCCTTACCCCTACCTTGGGCAAATTCAAGAGGAGGTTGGACGATCACCTGTCTGGGGTCTTGTGAACCCAGCATCCATTCCTGCCTGTGGCAGGGGTCAGGCGAGATGATCTGTGCAGGTCCCTGCTGACCCGAGCTACTATGAAACAGGTCACAGTGTTTCTGGCCACCTGCAGTACGGTAGCTGGTCCCAGATGCACACGAGTGCCTTTTTAAAAATGTTTTGCTGATAAAAATCTAAATGTTGGGGTGGAAAAAACAGGTCTTTGGGAGGTCATCTAGTCCAACCTCGTGCTTGAGGCAGGAACACCCTAGACAGGTGCTTTTCTAATCTGCACTTAACCTTAATAATGGAGATTCCAGTGTCTCTAGTAGTCTCTGCAAGAGCTGAACTGCCCTCCTAAGTACGAAAGCTCCTCCTAATGCCTAGCCAAAATCTCCCCTGTTGCAATTTAAGCCCATTACTGCTTGTCCCGTCCCTTGTGGACACAGAGAACAATTGATCGCCCTCCTTATTCTAACAGCCCTTGCTGTTTGAGCAGACTATTATCAGATCTCCTGAGAAGCAAGATTTGCTTGGTAATATCTTTTATTGGATCAACTCTGTAGCAGGGAGAGATGTTAGACAAGCTTTCAGGCACAGAATGCCTTTCCTCAGGTCTGGGAAAGAAGCAGATACGGCCCAAGCTAAACACCAGGAGAAACGATTACTTTTGTTTAACTGCTATTTGTAAATGAAAACTGCTGCTTAGAAAGGGGAAAGAGGGCAGTAAATGCAAGAGGAAAGAAGGCAATGGCTGCAACAACATTATGAGACTGCTATCAAATCCCCCTTCCATCCTCTCTTCTGTGAACTCTTGGTAGTCATCCCCATTTTTCCCACCTTTCCTCAGGTGTAGTGTTTTCCAGACCTCTCCGTGTCTGTTACTCCATCCGGCTAGGTGTTCTCTGCATATTTTCAAAGGCCTTGCTCATTTCCATCCTCCAGGTGAGGGCCATGAATGGTGCGTGCCCCCAGCGGCTGGGGGGGCACAGCAGCGGCGGGAGCACAGCGGCAGTAAGTGGGGGAGCTCCCACAGATGCTGTCCGCGGGGGGTGGGGGGGAGGGGAAGGAGAGGGTGGCGAGTGCCTACCATGGGCAGTGGCGGCGGTGGCCAGCAGGGATCGCAGACCGCCCGCAGACACTGGCGGCGGCAGGGTGGTGAGCAGCGACCACCCTCAGGCACCACCATGCTCAGGGGGTGCACGTGCACCTGCGTGCATCCCTACGCATTGCCTCTGGTGAAGGCTGTCCAGCGTGGGCTGCATGCTGCATGCATGTAATTCTCTGCATCTTCCTTTTTCCTTTTGTTAAGGATGGGTATTATGTTTATCCTTTCCCTGGCTTCTAGGACCTTAATAACCTCCATGAGTTTTCCAAAATAATAGCCAATGGCTGCGCAATTACCTCAGCCAGTTCCTTGAGTACTCTCAGAAGAATCTTACCTTGCAGACCTGAAAACCTCCAGCTTAATTAAGTAATCTCTAACCTGTTCTTCCTCTACTCTAGGCTGTATATCTAAGCTCCCATCGTTGCTGTTGGCTGTGCTCATTATCTGGCAACAGCCCTTTTTGTGAAGACGGAAGTACAAGAGGCACTAAACACTTCAGTTTTCTCTGCTTTGTACATTATCACCTTCCCGTCCCCCATCAGTAGTGGACTTGCGCTTTACTTGCTCTTCTTATCATACATAATATATTTTTAGCTGCCTTCTGTGCTCCTTGCTATCCATGTCTTAGTTTGTGTCTTGGTCTTCCTGATTTTGTTCATTACCTGCTCAGCCTATACTGTTAGTCTAGAAACAGCCATTGCATTTGTCCTGGGACAAGTTGTGCCTGTGTTTGTCCCGGAGCAGAGCAGTCCGGGATTGGTGCATACACACGTCATCTTTCCAGTCAGAGTTTAGCAAGCAGCTGAATGCACTGGTGCTTTGCTGCCATTGATTCAATGATGCACTCCCAGGACAACTGGTCAGATGCTCTTTTCAGTGCCCCAGGACAAAACATTAGCACTTCTTATACTTTGAACCATTTTAGGGTTTGTTCCTGGACAAGGACACGGGCACTTTGAGCAAAGGACATGGGCACTTTGAACGCCTTCAAGACACATTTGGATGCTTATCTTGCTGGGCTCCTATGATCCCTGCTGACTTCCTGCCCTGGGGCAGGGGCTGGACTTGAGGATCCTCCGTGGTCCCTTCCAGCCCAAATGTCTATGAAACCTGCGAAATCTGGACAACTGCACTTTGGCCCAGAATAAAGTGGTTTCTCCCAGGACAAATGTGATGTCTGTTTGTAGCCTTACAGAGAGGGGTAGGTAGCTGTGATGATCCGAAGTCAGGCAGAAGGCAGGGTAGAGATGCACCGTATAGACTAACGAATCAGAA
The DNA here is from genome assembly GCF_030867095.1 of Alligator mississippiensis. Lineage (NCBI taxonomy): Eukaryota > Metazoa > Chordata > Crocodylia > Alligatoridae > Alligator > Alligator mississippiensis. Next base: position 254,762,055 of record NC_081827.1, read on the forward strand.
ATGCTTAAACTTTTATGAGCCTGAACTCACTTCATCAGAGGCTGTAACATTTTGTTTGTTCTTATTAATATGCCCAACTTTCCACTTTTTGTAAAATTCCCTTTTTCATTGCATGTCATTCAAAAGCGTATTGTTTAGCCAACCAGGTCTTTTACCTTCTCTGTCTTTCCTTTACTTTGAGATATGTATTGGAAAACTGTTATATTCATCCTCAGTCTTCTCTTTTCTACATTAAAACCAATTCTTCAGCCGTTCCTTAAAGGTTATGCTTTTTAATCTCTTATTCGTCCTGCTCTCCTGGACTCTCCAAATTGTTCATACCTTTCTTAAAATATGCTATGGAAAACGAGACAGTGCTCTGCTCCACGTGAGGGCTCATCAGTTGTGAGTAGAGTGGAAGAGTTTCCTCCCTTGTCTGACATACTACGCTCCTGCTAATGTATTCCAGAACGAGACTTGCCTTTGTCTGAAACATTAAGTTGCTCACTCATATTCAGTTTGTGGTCTGCTGTAACCCCAGAACTTTCCTGCAGTCGTGTTGCCTAGGCGGCTGTTCCCCACTTCATATTTATGCATTTGGTTTCTTCTTCCTAAATGGAGCACTGCGCACTTGTCTTTACTAAATTTCATCTGATTGATTTGGACTGTTTCTTCAATTTAGCAGGTAATTTTGAATTCTAATGCTGTCCTCCAAAGTGTTTGCAACCTTTCCAGCCTGGTGTCATCTGCAGATTTTATAACTGTAGCCTCTATTGTAGCATCCAGATGTTAATGAAAGTATTGGCTAGAGGCAGGCCCTACGCAGACTCTGCAGGACCCCTCTTGAAACTCTTCCAGTTTAAGAGCAAACCATTATTAATTTCTCTGAGTGCAGGTTTTCAGACCAGTTGTATGTCCCTCCTTTTGGTGATTTCATTTAGATCGTGTTTCCCTAATTTGCTTATGAAGGTATCCTGTGGGACAGTGTCAGACTTCACCGAAGTCAATATACATCACAAATACTATTTTTTCCTTATTTGCAAGGCAGGTACCTTGTCAAAGGAGATTAGATTAATTTGACACAAGTTTGCTTGTGTGTTTGCTTGTTTTTGACAAATGCATGGTGGCTCTTTCTTATTACCTTATTCTCTAGGTGCTTACAAATTGAATGTTTAATCATTCGTTAGGCTGAGAGGTTTGTAGCTCCCTGGGTCCTCCTTTAGAAAGAGGAAAAAGACAGATATTTTGGTTTTCCTTCAGTCCTCTGGTCTTGCTGCCATTCTTCAGGAGTTCCCAAATGTAAGTGCTGATCGCAGAAATATAGGGTTGGAAGAGATCCGCTAAATCACGTAAACTGATTCCCACTGGTTCAAAAATTACTTTCGCTGGTTTGTAAGTGCTCTCAATGACTTTCATCAGGCCCTGCCAACTTGAGTACACCACATTTATTTCCATGTTCTTTAACCTTTCTTTTCCTGTCCTGTCCCATGTCCTGTCCTTTTGTTAAAATTAATTCCATTGAATGTATGAGCAGAGAGAAGGAGTTAGTTACTGAACATATCGTCACATTTAACCTTTTTGTGAAAACTGAGGAGGGAAAAAAAACTATTGAATATCGAGCCTTCTCCATGTCATCCATTATTTGCTCTCCTTCCCTCCTAATGTGTCTGTATTTTCCTTTCTCTCCATTTTATTTCTAACATATTTCTGAACTGGCTGTTGCTGTCTTTCATGTCACTTGCTAGTTGTACCTCATGTTGCACCTTCGCCTTTCTGGTTTGATCCCTGCCTGCTTGTGCTGCTGCTCCCTGCCCGTCCTTAGCCACATGTCCACTTTCTGTACAATTCCTTTTGGTTTTCAGGCTACGGAAAAGCTTTCTTGAAGCCAAAGCCGTGTTGGTCTCCCTCGCTGCTCCCTGTCTTTTCCCTGCCTCAGAAGAGCTCGCTGTTGTCCCTGTGCTGGGCTCGCTGTCAGCAGCTGCCTGCCCTCCCACTCCTCCTCCCACCAGGCTTCTGTCCAGGAGACCCTGCCAACAAACTCCCCAAGCCTCTGAAGCTGCTGTCTGAAGTCCATCAGTCCTGTGCTGCTGCTCTCGCTGCTTCCTCTCCTTGCCATAGTAGGGTCTTTTGTTCTGTGTTCACAGTCACCCAAGTTACCTCCCACCAGCAGATGCCCAACCCATCCTACCTCTTAGTCAGAATCAAGGCTGAAATAGCTGCCTCCAGCCACCGCCTCCGCTGTCTGGAAAGAAAGTTATTCTTGATGCTTTCCAAGCACTTGATGCCGATGTCCTGGTGAACTGTTTTTTCTAGCGATATTTGGGTAAGGCCCCATTTATCTGCAGCCAGAGATGTTCAGCAAACTTGCCTCTCCCTGGATTTCAGAGCAAGTAAAGACATTCTTGACACAAAATGCTACAGCTCTTTCCTTTTTTCTCAGCCTGCCCTTCCTGAGCAAGCTGTCGCCTTCCCTCCCCTCCCCATGCCTTATGGGAGGATGGCTGAAGGGCTGAGGGCACCCGTGACACTTCAGCAGTGTGCAGACTTGCGGACTGGGGCACAGGCGTTGACTACTGGTACAGAGCTTTCCCTTGGCAAAAGCTGCTGTCTTTCTTCCCGCTGGTGTCTGACCCCTCCCTGACCGTGGAGCAGTGACTGGCCAAACAGACAGAAAACCGCTCTATTTCCTGTCATCACCACGGTGGCCACAACATGTCTTTAGAGCCCCCTGCACTGACATAGGCATAGCTGCAGAGGTCTTTTCCTTCTCTGGCTTCCCAGAACCATGTCCAGCTGTTCCCTGCTGTCCTCGGCACAGGGATAAGGGGCTGCCCGGAGGTCCTCATTGTGCAATAGGCTCGTTGCCATCCCGAGCTTTGACATTTTGCAAGGCTGAATGGAGGGAGCTGGGCAGTGGCAGGCAGGGTAGGGAGGATGAAAAGAGCCATTGAGAGTCCGTATGGAACCATGTTGTGGGAGATGCAGCATGTGCGGTTACTGCCAGGCAGGGAGGGCCCATTCCTGGAAGATGAGGCAGGGACATTGTGTAACTGTTCAGTCGGGAGAGCTCTCTCTCTCGCTCATCCTTGCCCATGAGTCACTGCCAGGGATTGTTTAGAGGGGGCGTTTGCCCTCACTGAGATGGATCCTCTGTGTAGAGGGGAAGGCTCACAGAGTTACTGTGCCCTTGCATTACTGCTGAATCTCGGGGTGGGCCAGCCTGGGGCCCAGGAGGGGCTTGAAGCCGGTAGAGACCGAGAGAGGGTGTGTAGGGCAGAGTCTCCTCACCTGGGCCAACTGCCCCACAGGTGCCAGACTCAACAGAAAGCATAGAGGAGGGTGTTTACACGGCTTCAACGGGTGTTCTGAAAAAGTTAGAAATGTTGGCACCTTAGGAGGGGAAGGAATGGATGGTGGTGGATAAGGCCCAGTACAGGACAGCATAACAGACAGGAGAGTGGCCTGGTAAATGGGTTCCCTTAGCTGGGAGGAAGGTCATGCTGTGCGGTGAGAGCTGGATACAGATGATGCCACCTAAAGGTGTTTTAGTAATTGGTAAGATCTAGGATGGAGATGCTGTAAACGTGAAGTTGTTCTGATGCATGTGTAAAAGGGGTCTGGGACCCTGAATACCTTGTACCAAGTTAGGGGCTGTTTCACGCTGGTGGCACATATGCCAGTAACCCAGGTAGCATCTTGTATCATCTGATCATGGATGCTAATGTGTAGGCTTGTTTGTAAATGGTAAGCTGGGCTAAGCTTTTGTTACTATACTAAGAGCCAAACTCTGCAGTGCCTTCATTATACCTGCGAGGTCATTAGGGCGGCATCCTGATAGCACTCACTGACCGTCCAAACAGAGGGAGCCTGACATATGTCCGGTAATACCCAGCTCCTGATAACACTTGACAGAGTCCAACCACAGTCACTCCACAGGAGGCCTTGGGTCAGGTGTCAGCGCTCAGCTGCCGCCTCTCTCGCTCAAAGCCCCTGACGCAGGAGTCTCACTGAGTGACTGTCAAAGCCACTGTGAGCAGTGGAGTCTTTCCCTGGCTTGGTTACCCTTGGCAGCCACCCCCAGCTGCCAGTCCTCGTCCGTTCACTTATGCCCCTCGAGGTCGCTCCTGGAGGGTTGTGGTGGGCATTCTGCTGAAGCCTGAGCATCCCTAGGCATTGTGATATGTGCCCCACAGGGTTCAGCCATACATTCAGCGCACTGTGCCCAGCTGCCAAGTGCAAGGACCCTGTAGGATGGCGAGGGCACCCCTGGTACCAGAGAGATGCTTCAGCTGGGGGCAGTGGCAACCTCTCTGTGCCTCTTCAGCCCTTGTATGCGACTAAGCTCCCCCTTCCCTTCCTCCCTCTGTGCTTGCAGGCAGCTGACTCCAGGGACTCTCTCTCTATGGCACTGTATTCCCAGTGCTTCTCATGGCTCATTGGCAAGATTAATACAAAGATCAAAGGCAAGGAAAACTTCAAGTCTGTGGGCATCCTGGACATCTTTGGCTTTGAGAACTTCCAGGTCAGTATTTTAACTTTCTTGTGGTGCATTTTCTAACATGAAGATTTACTGGACATTGGAAGGAAATTTGCTAGGCTCATTCCCATTATGGGGTAATATAGTGCAGGCTAGGAACCTGCCTTCCAACACAGATCTCCTGGGGGCGGGGATGAGGGGGTGGACTACCCTTTGGCCACACGTGACCTCCTGTGTGCTAGCGTGCTAGGTGATTCGCTTCTATTTGTGACATTAGCCCTTTGCACATGGCTTGTAGTGACGTGTGCAGGCAGTACACGCAGGCTCCTCATGCATGCTGTGGCTTGCTGTGTCTTGTGGGCTATCCGCTGCCTAGCGCTCCAGGCAGTAACAGACTACAGGTGCATGCTGAGGAGCTGCTCTGTGGCAGTCAGTGATCCACAGCAAAGAGGACCCAGTGACATCACATGTTTTCACACATCTCCACTTTCCCCAAGGACTAGGACCTGTCTAAATTCTGTCCCCAGAACCTAGGCAGGCTCTGCTCATCTTTCCATGTGCATTTTCCCTTCCACACGGCCCTTGTAGGAAGATCTTTGATAGACTGGGAAGGGGAGGGCAAGTGTTACCGGACTTATTTCTGCTCTCCTGCAGGTGAATCGGTTTGAGCAGTTTAACATTAACTATGCAAATGAGAAGCTCCAGGAGTACTTCAACAAGCACATCTTCTCCCTGGAGCAGCTGGAGTACAACAGGTGAGGGGAGGGACTGGGTTTCTGTCCTATTCCCTGGTGGAAAATTGAGGACATCTTCCTTCCTCCCTCGTGCTGCCCACCAGCTGGGAGGCTTTCCTAGCTGGGATGGGAGGGCAGGTGGCTCCTCATTGTGCCTTAGCCGTGACTGCTTTGTTGTGGCCTGCACTGCTTGTCCCAGCTCGTCTCCTGTTTTGCAGCAAAAAATGTCTCCCATCTGTAAATTAAGCCTGAGGCTGCAATCTCAAAATGAAATCAGCTGAAGTAGGAAATTTTGCCTCATTTCAAGACTAAAAGATAAATCTCTCCTGCCACCTGATGTTTGATCTGAGCTTCTCTGAATTTTGGCCAAGTCTTTCTGTTGTGACCTCTGGCAAACCTGGCCCAGGCTTTGGATCTATTAAGTCTTGTCTGGTTACAGCTGTCACTGTGAATGCTTTGTGCCACCTTGTCCACACCATCTTTCTCCTTTCATTCTCTTCTGCCTCAGCCTGTCATGCACAGAGTTGGACCCAGCTCCCAGCACTCTTGTGTGGTGATGGCCTATGCAGGATCCAGGGCCTTGTTTCTAGATCCACTATAACAGCAAAGAAGAAACTAAAATCTGAAAACTCCAAATCCTCTCCTGTTCCTCCACTTGTGAGAAGAAGTAAGGGAGGAGGGAGGGCCCGGGCAACTATAGGCCTGTCAGTCTTACCTCAATCCTGGGGAAACTCTTTGAGAAGGTCATCAAGGAGCACATCTGTGATGGGCCGGCATCGGGGATGATGCTCAAGGGCAACCAGCACGGTTTCGTTAGGGGCAGGTCATGTCAGACCAACTTTATTGCCTTTTACGATCAGGTCACAAAAGCATTGGATGCAGTGTCGCCGTGGATGTAGTCTTTCTGGACTTCAGCAAGGCCTTTGACACTGTCTCCCACCCCATCCTCATTAAAAAACTAGGCGACTGTGGCATCAATGCCTACACGGTCAGATGGATTGCAAATCGGCTGAAGGGTCGTACTCAGAGGGTGGTGGCGGACGGGTCATATTCGGCCTGGGGGGAAGTGGGCAGCGGAGTCCCCCAGGGCTCGGTCCTTGGGCCCGCGCTGTTCAATTTCTTTAGCAGCAATTTGGACGACGGGGTGAAAAGCAACCTGTTCAAATTTGCTGATGATACCAAAATTTGGGGTGAGGTGGGCACGCTAGTAGGGAGGGAAAGACTGCAGCAAGACCTGGACAGGTTGCAGGGGTGGGCTAACAAAAACAGGATGTGTTCAATACGGACAAGTGCAGGGTGCTGCACGTGGGCAGTAGTAACCAGCAGCACACTTATAAGATGGGAAACTCCCTTCTTGAGAGCACGGAGGCAGAAAGGGATCTTGGAGTCATCACTGACTCCAAGATGAACATGGGCTGACAGTGCGAGGTCACGGTCGGCAGGGCCAATCGGACCCTATCGTGCATCCACAGGTGAGTCTCAGGTAGGGCCAAGGAGGTGATCTTCCCCCTCTACGTGACACTGGTCAGGCCACAGCTGGAGTACTGTGTCCAGTTCTGGGCACCGCACTTCCAGAGGGATGTGGACAACATTGAGAGGGTCCAGAGGAGGCCACCCGCATGATAGATTTCATAGACATTAGGGCTGGAAGGGACCTCGGAAGATCATCGAGTCCAGCCCCCCGCCCAAAGGGCAGGACGTCAGCTGGGGTCATAGGATCCCAGCAAGATAAGCATCCAGTTTGCTCTTGAAGGTGTTCAATGTGGGTGCTTGAACCACCTCCAGTGGCAGGCTGTTCCAGACCTTGGGGGCTTGGACAGTAAAGAAATTCTTCCTTTTGTCCATCCTGAAACGGTCCTGTAGTATTTTATGACCATTCGACCTAGTCGTCATCCCTTGGGGCGCTCTGGTGAACAAACGTTCCCCCAGATACTGGTGGTTGTCTCAGACGGCCAGAGCCAACTCGAGGTGATTTAGTAATTATTCGTTCGTTGGGCGGGCTGGTGAATAGAGAGGCGGACGAAGCTTAATGGTTGCAAAACTTTACTTACGCCGCTTGTAGCTGCGACGCAGACGGTCCGGTCGTTTGAACAATTATGTTAGTTGTTCAAGCTGGCAGGGCTCAGGCCAGCTCATCCATCCACAAATCAAGCCGACGGGGAAAGGATACGTCGGGGATTGCGCTCGGCGACGGGGAGAAGAATCGATAGGTGATCAGTCTATCGATCAGCTCAGCTGCAAGTCAGATCTCTTTTAGAAGCGCTCTGCAGTGCTCAAAGTTCTCCAACTTGGATGGAAGTCGCACGAAATTTTAAACGGCTAGCAAGCCAATTGCTAGCTGCCATGTAGGAATAATTTAGAACTGGCCAATAGCGGGACACAAATTTGCATTCGAATGGCGGGAACTCTCTTGCACCAGGGTTTTTCTGTTGCAACAGAAAACCTTTGCTGTGCAAGAGGCTCTCATGTGGTGGGAAAGTTCCATCGTGACAGTGGTCACCCCTGATAAACTTGTAGGTGGCCATCACATCACCCCTGAGCCTGCGCTTTTCCAGGCTAAAGAGCCCCAGGGCTCTCAGCCTGTCATCGTAGGGTCTGCTTCCCTGACCTCTGATCATGCGTGTGGCTCTTCTCTGGACTCTCTCAAGCTTCTCCACATCCTTTTTGAATTGTGGAGCCCAAAATTGGACGCAGTACTGCAGCTGCGGCCTCACTAAGGCCGAGTACAGGGGGAGAATGACGTCCTGGGATTTGCTTGAGAAGCATCTGTGGATGCAAGCCAGCGTTTTGGTCGCTTTACTAGCCGCAGCATCGCATTGCAGGCTCATGTTCATCTTGTGGTCAATGATGACCCCCAAGTCTCTTTCTTCCATAGTGCTAGCCAACATAGCACTGCCGAGCCTATAAGGATGCTGCGGGTTTTTCTTCCCAAGGTGGAGAACCTTGCATTTATCGACATTGAACACTATCAGATTCTCATCCGCCCACTTGCTGAGCCTGTCCAGGTCAGCCTAGATCATCCGCCTGTCTTCTGGCGTGGATGCTTTGCCCCAAAGTTTGGTGTCATCGGCGAACTTGGCCAGTCCGCTTCTGACTCCAGTGTCCACATCATTAATGAAGATGTTGAACAGTATGGGTCCAAGGACAGAGCCCTGGGGGACCCCACTGGTCACAGGGCACCACAATGAGTGACTTCCATCAACCACCACCCTCTGGGTCCGACCCCGGAGCCAATTTTCCAGCCAGTGGATCGTGGAGGACCCAAGGCGACAATTGGCCAGTTTCTCCAAGAGACGATCATGGGACACCAGATCGAAGGCTTTTTTGAAGTCAAGATATATGACATCAATCTCATCTCCCTTGTCCAGGTGATAGGTCACCTGGTCGTAGAAGGAAATGAGATTGGTCAAGCAAGACCTACCCGCAACAAACCCGTGCTGGCTATCCCTTAAGATGTTGGCGTCGGCCAGTCCATTAAGGATGGCCTCCTTAATAAACTTTTCTAAGATCTTCCCCGGGATAGAAGTCAGGCTGATGGGCCTATAGTTAGCCGGATCCACTTTCCTCCCTTTCTTGAAGATAGGCACCACGTTGGCCTTCTTCCAGTCTTCGGGCACTACACCAGAGCGCCAAGAGTTTTCAAAGATCCGCGCTAGAGGCTGGGCTATGATGCTTGCCAGCTCCTCGAGTACCCTGGGGTGAAGATTGTCAGGGCCGGCTGACTTGAAGGTATCCAGCTTCTCAAGATGTTCCTTCATGAAGTCGGCATTAATGGAGGGCAGGGGATCACCCTCACCCGGACTTCCCTGTTCCGTAGCGGGCATGGGCGTCCCATGGGACTGATGAAAGACCGACGCAAAGTACCTATTTAATAGGTTGGCTTTTTCCTGGGCGTCAGTCATCAGTTCTCCCATCTGGTTCAGCAGGGGTCCAACGTTGCCCCTGCTTTTCCTCCAGCTCCCCACATATCTGAAAAAGGATTTTTTATTGTCCTTGATGCTCAAAGCTAGCTGGAGTTCAGTTGCAGCCTTGGCTTTCCTGGTCTGCTCCCTACAGGACCGGACCAGTGCAGAATAATCCTCCTTGGAGGTGACTCCCATCCTCCATCCTTTGTAGGCCTTTCTTTTTAGCCTCAGGAGGTCTGCTAGGTCCCTGGAGAGCCAGGGGGGCTGCTGTGCCCTCTTGCTGCCTTTCCTCCGAGATGGAATAGACTTAGTTTGTGCATTGAGGATCGCTCCCTTGAGGAGCAACCACTCTTCTTGAACTCCCCTTTCCCTGTGTTCACAGTCCCTTAGGGCCTCACTGACAAGCCTCCTGAGCTTGCCAAAGTCAGCTTTCCTGAAGTCAAGGACTTTCGTGTTGCTGGCTGACGTGCCAGCTTTTCGGCGGATGGTGAAGGCGATCCGGGGCAGCAGGGCAGGCCCTACAATGAGAGGCTATGGGACCTGAACCTGTTCAGCCTTCACGAGAGAAGGCTGAGGGGGGACCTTGTGACCGTCTATAAACTCACTAGGGGGGACCAGAAGGGGTTGGGGGAGACCTTGTTTCCCCCAGCGCCCCCCGGGATAACAAGGAATAACGGCCACAAGTTGTTGGAGAGTAGGTTTAGATTAGACATCCGTAGGAACTACTTTACAGTCAGGGTGGCTCGGATCTGGAACCAACTTCCAAGGGAAGTGGTGCTGGCTCCTACCCTGGGGGGCTTTAAGAAGCGACTCGATGCCTACCTGGCTGGGGTCCCTTGAGCCCAGTTTCCCTCCTGCCCAGGCAGGGGGTCGGACTTGAAGATCTGCAAGGTCCCTTCCCACCCGACTTCTATGATTCTGTGAAGACCAGGGTTGAGCTTTTATCCACATAACAGGCTGCAGTGGTGTTGCAGTGGGATCACTAGACTCTGCTGCAGTCGTAGCTTTGAAGAGGCCTTAACCTGAGAAGACAGTTCCCTAGCCAGTCTCAGTTTCTGACTTCCCCTTCTCTGGAGACTCCTCCTCTGTGGAAGTGGTTAAGCTTTTGTCACGGAGTCTGAAAGGTCTGGCAGCAAGAGCTAGGCCAGGTTATTGCCTGTTTACAGTTAGGAGTGCTGGGCACTCCGCGCCAGTGTCTGCCTTCAGGGGTTTGGATTGCTGTCTCTCACTGCTGTGCCCGAGCATGTCCAGCCTTGAGCTGCAGGGAGGGCTGCTGGGGAAATACTTCTGCTATAGCTCCAAGAGAGGGAGGGAGGCAGGCATTTATTTTCCTGAATGAGGCAATTGAGTGGGATTTTACTGAGGCTGAATCGTAGGCAGCTGAATAGACAATTCATGAAGTTCTGAAGATTGCCAAAATACAAGGCTATTTATACACCCATCCCAAGGACAATTCCTTCACTGCAGGAAACTCATCTTCAGAACACTCTCATCTCTACAAAGAGGGATTTCTTCCTAAATATCAGATGGTGGGAGCAGTTTCTGGGACTGAATTGTAGAAATGACCAGATAACCAGAAATGTCTTTAATCATGCAAGTATATTAGGATAGTGTGATCCTATCTCAGGCTGCAGGGTGTTGGTAGAGCTCCCGTGGGGCCAGGAAGTAGCTCCCTTTGTGTTGCGCTGCTCAGCAGGCCACGTGTAGTGTGGTAATAGGGGCAGTGTATGGTGTTAGTGATCAGTGGTTTGACCTGGTCCAGCACATTCAACATGTTCTTTAGGTCAGGAGCTGAAGGCATTCTGAGAAGAAATTCCAGGACCCCAAGTGGCGTCCTTTCAAAAGTGCCTGGCCACTGCTGGGGCTATTGTTACTTAATGCAAAGATTTGAAAAATCATGAGCTAATTGAATGAACTCTTTTCTTATCCAGTGAATACAATTCCCTTTTCTCCTTTCTTTGTGGTGGGCAGTCCTGTGGATTCTTGGGAATTTTCTATATTTATTGCTTCCGACTTGTCCAGAGTCATGTGGGAGATGGCTTTGAACCTGGGAATCTAACATCTAGGTCAAACAGCTTGTAGCAACAGCTATCTTGTCTTCAAAACGTTCATACTTACTAAAAGAATCTTTGTCGGAGCCCCAGCCGTTGGCTTCAGGGGCGTACCGAATTCTTTCTGTTGACCTTTGAGGAACTAGCGGCCTATTTCCCTCTCCGAGTTCTTTTCTCCCCTACGTTCCCATGTCTTTTGCAGAGGAACATAAGTAGACAGGCACCAGTGAAAATTTCTGTCTCGACACTGCTCCCAAAACTTCGTGGAACAATTTCACCAATAATGGAACAGCATCGCTGGTCCCATCAGTCTGCTCCTATCAAGATGAGGACTTCCTTCAGCTCCACTGTACAGCTGGGTAAAGTTTGTATGTGACATGAAGAAAGACTTCCTAAATAACTGGCTCCTGTCCAGGGGCAGTGCCCAAGCTGCAGTTTGCCAGTGGAGCAGTGATGCTTTGGACGTGCTTTTTGCCTGGATGGGAGGCAACTAGAACTCAAGCCTGTGTCCTGGACTGATGATTTCACTCTGCCCTTTCAGTTGTAGCTCATCTTTCCTGTGAGGTCAAGGGAGAGCTTTCTCTTACCTGGCAAGGGTGGCACGCCATGACATCCACCAGAGACTTTGCTGTGGTCAGTTTCTGCTTGGCACGAAAGGTGCACAGAAGCTGCAGCGAGAGGTGCTATAGGAAGTCCTGAGATGGTCGGAGGGAAGCAGTGTCCTCTCTGCTAGCAAGCCCTCGTACATTCTGCTCTTCCCCCAGGGATGTGGAAGTGGTGTCACTTATGCCCAAATGCCCTGGGGTGCCTTGGGGTGCTGCCTGCTACTGCCTCTTTCTCCTGTACCCCAACCTTGACAGTGGGATCTTCCTCCTTTCAGTTGTTGTTTTTTCTTCTTGTTTGGCAGGGAGGGGATTAGCTGGGAAGCCATTGACTGGATGGATAATGCAGAGTGCTTGGATCTCATTGAGAAGGTGGGTAGTTCTCTTGAATTTTTCAGCTCCCAGAAGTCCTGATAACTGAGACCTGGACTAGCGAATGCAGCTTTTCTCCTTCTTCCACACAGACATTTCTTCTTGCATTTGTCAGTGTCTGGCCCAGGTTGCTGATTTGGTTCCTAAGGTCTGCTCGGGTGCAGGCTCTCAGTGGCTTCTGGTTTTCTGTGAGCGTAGCATGGACAGGTCAAAAATATGTCCCTGTCCAAAAATATGTCCACCTCCCCTGCCACCTGCCGTGTCCCAGAGAGCTCCTGGTTAAAAACGCAAATCCTATATTCATCATTTCGGTTAGACTTAGATAAGACTGTAGTCCCCTTAGGGCCTGGTAAACCTTTACTTTCTAGATTTGGACTGTACAGAGGGGTTTCATCTGCGCAGATCCTATCTGCTGAGTGTGCACTGGCTGCAAGTTCCTTTCCGGCTTGACTGTTTTTTGCAGCCGTGTTGGTCTAAGGACATAGGCAGACAAGGTTCTTTGTGTAGATGTGATATCTTTTATTAGACCAACTAAATAGATGGAAAAAAAGTTCTTTGCAAGCTTTTGGGTGCAAACACCCTTTCTCAGGCATAGGGAGACTCTGCTGATGTTGTGTTCTCCTGGATAGAGCTATCTAAGGTGTGGTTTGCAAATCATCACTCAACACCACAACCATAGAGTCATAGGGAAGTGGGGCTGGAAGGGACCTCCAGAGGTCACTCCCTGCCTGAGGCAGGATCATCCCTATCCAGACCATCCTAGACAAACCATCATCTAAACTCTACATAAGACTACCCTCACCCTAGACCCTGCCACAACATAGACCTGTCACCCTAACCTGCCACAGGTAAAGCAGGGGAACCACAGCAGCCAGTGTCCTGCTTCTCTACAATGTTATCAATAGAGGCTCAAGAAGTTCCAAGCCTTGATTTCCCTGTTCTGAGTCCTACTTCTCTGCTAAGTTTGCTGGCTTAAAAACCTGTCTCTTGTTTGGCTGTAGAAACTGGGACTGTTGGCTTTGGTGAATGAGGAGAGTCGATTCCCCAAGGGCACAGACAGCACCCTCCTGGAAAAACTTCACAGCCAGCACACAGTAAGTCAGTAAGCCTCTGCTGGGCACACTACTCTGTCATTTGTTTCTGTCTGTGCCTGCTTCCCGCTCTTCTGTATTGACAGTACAATCCCAATCTGTAAATTACAAGTGATTCTATGTCTGTGCTTCTGTCATTAAAACCTGAGAGCTGTGGGGTAGATGGGTTCCCCATCCATCCCCGATTTGGGGTCAAACAACTTCCACAGCAGCCCAGGCAAAGCTGTTCTGTTCATTGTGACTGCAGGTTATCAGAAGCCTTTTCCTTCTTTTCAGAGTAACCATTATTACATGAAGCCTCGGGTGACGGATCACCAATTTGGAATAAAACACTATGCTGGAGAGGTAGGTGTGCGTGGTGCATCCATGAGCACTCTCCAGGAGGGAGGAGTGGGTAGGTAGAACTGTCTCCATCACTGTCGGGTACTTCTGAATCCTGAGCTAAGCAAACTGCTGGGCCTGGCACCTCCAGATTTGGGCATGGCCTGGAGGAATGAGTGTGCAGCTGGGCTGAGGCCTCAGTGGCTGCTGTGTGATACAGGCAGTTGTTTGTTCAGAGTCGTGATCCCTCTGCCTGTGGCCTTTGTGTGCCCTTTCCTTTACACTGTTCCTTCATTCGTAGATTCATAGATTGCAAGGGGCTGAAAGGGACCCTGCTGATCATCAGGTCCAGCCCCCCACTCTAGGCAGGAAGACAATTGGGGTTAAGTGACCCCAGCATGGTGACTGTCTAGTCTCCTCGTGAAAACCTCCAGGGTAGGTGACTGCACCACCTCTGCAGGGAGTTTATTCCACAGTCTGAACACCCTGACTGTGAATGAGTTTTTCCTGGTATTAAACCTGAAGTGGCCTTCCAGGAGTTTGTATCCATTGGTCCTGGTCTTCCCCAGGGGTGCCCTGGTGAACAGTTGTTCACTGAGCTCCTGATGCACTCTTCTGATATAGCGGTAAACTGCTATCAAGTCCCCTCTCAACCTTCTCTTCTTTAGGCTAAAGAGGCCCAGGTCCCTCAGCCTCTCCTCGTATGGCTGCCTTGCAGGTCCCTGATCATGCAGGTGGCTCTTCTCTGGACCCTCTCAAGTTTTTCTACATCCTTATTGAAGTGCGGTGCCCACACCTGGATGCAGTACTCCAACTGCAGTCTCACCAGTGCTGAGTACAGCAGGAGTAGCATTTCCTTAGTTTTACACGGGATGCATTGGCTGATGCATGCCAGTGTGTTGTTTGCCCTGCTGGCCACTGCCTCGCACTGATGGCTCATATTCACGTGATGGTCAGTCATTACCCCAGGTCCCTTTCGGCCGTGGTGCAAGTCAAGCTGTCGCCACCAAGCCTGTATGTATGTTGAGGGTTGTTTGCCCCCAGATGGAGCACCTTACACTTGGAAGTGTTCAACTTGATCTGGTTTCGGTCTGCTCAACTCTCGAGCCTGTCCAGGTCTGCTTGTATCTGAAACCTATTTTCTGACATGGCCACACTGCCCCATAATTTGATGTCGTCCGCAAACTTGGCCAGTGAGCTTTTCACTCCCCCATCCAAATCATTGATCAATAAAATAGAAGAATGATCGTTATCTACCTTCATCCTGGGGGACTGAGAGAATTAGTTAATGAGTTAGTGCCTAGGAAGTGTGTACAGAGAGTGCGCAGAGCCCTGCTGCTAGTTCTAAGTGTTGTCTGCAGTCCCAGGGTTTCTTCCCACGACCTCACTTCCTCTTTGATGTTCTTGACTGTGGGAAGATGTGACAAATAGGCTGTTGTGTTGCATCCCTCCATGGATCTGAGCTCTCTGGCACAAGCAGTTGTGCCAGGCTGAGGGCTCCCCAGTGGTGGGAGCAGGGTGGGCACTGATGTCCTCATCCTGGGAAGACATGAGGGAGAGTCTCTTTGTTGTGTGGAATAAGAAGGGCAGAGCAAACTTGGTTGCTTGGGGGGGTGGGGATGCAGAGAGAGAGAGTGCTCTGTGTCTAGCGTCAGAGCTGTGGCTAGTCAGGAGCATTGGCTTGGAAGCTGTTTAGATTAGCTTCTGGCCAAAGTCACTTAACAAGGCAGCTGAGGCCCTTGGCCTCACCAAGGAGACTCGGCAGCCTTGACCTAACTGAACTGTAGTTGCTGGCCATGCACAGAGCTAGTCCTAGGTACACTAGTGATCTAGCTGCTCTCTCTGCCCCCACCCTGCGGTCCTGAGCCCCCACTTCTGCACCCAGCAGTTCCCATTCTCCTTCACAGGGGCATCATGGCTGCACCCTCCCTGTCTTCTCCACGTGGGCCACATTCCTGCCTGCCTGCCAGGCATGAGTGTGTCCTGCCTTGCAGACCTCGCTGTCACAGCATCTCACCAGGCCACTTGAGTAATTGAGAGGCAGAGCAGAGTCCAAGCTGTATGAATAGCCTTTACTCAGGCACGTCCTGGTTTCTGAGTGCCTTACAGCCTCCGCTTTCCTGCCTATTTTTCTTTCAATTCTTCAAGGAGTAAAGATGGAGAGCAAACTTCCCCTTCTCCTCAGAGCTTCTTGGAGTCTACATGGATGGTGCTGTATGTGCACCTGCCCCTTGCACACAGGAGCTTGGTGTGTGTAGAGCAGTGTCATTAGAGTCATGCCTGAGCTCTGCACCACCTCCCACTCCTGCCCCAGGCCCTGAGGACAGAGCTGCTGTGACTCACGCTGCATCTTGTGGTTCATTTTGTGGGTCAGAACCCAGACTGTGTCCGACTGCCCCAGTGTGTGTTTGAACACAGGAGCTGCTTTTAAAGAAGCTCTTCACTCCTTTTATGATTGATTTCTGTTTTCTTTTATTTGGAATGTGTTTCTAATGTTGGGGGGGGGCTTCCCCTGAACAGCTGCTCTTGTGCTTTGGGAAAGTCTTCCATCCTTGGAAGTTTTCAAGAGCAGGTTAGACAGGGGCTCACCTGGGATGGTTTGGATGGGGTTGATCCTACCTTGAGCAGGGATTGGACTAGATCTGACCTCCTGGAAGCACCTGAGGTTTGCAGCAGGTCCAAATCACTGCTGGGGCACGGTGCTGCTTTCTAGACTGTCCATGGCACCAAGTGCCACACCACTGCACTGATAGGCCTATGGTTAAAGGGGTCTTGCTTCTACCCCAGCTTAGGTGCCTGGTTGATGAGGGGGAGATGCCTGGTTCATAGTGGTAGGAGGTTGCTCTGAAGTCAAATCTGCTTTGCCATGCAGATGATCTACATACACTGTGCTGCACTGCCAGCTGCTGGACCTATGTCCCCATGGCCTATTGAGCTCTGTCCACCAAAGCTCCAGCACCTCCTCCAACCCATGAGTGACTGGTGCCTCCTGCATCTGGGGGGCTCACCTGCAGAAGCTGATGGCAGCAGCCCTGTCAGGGGGGGCACCAGCCCTACCGACAGCATCAATCTCAACCATCGGGGGGGCACGTGCACCCCCTACCAGTCACCCATGCTCCAACCTCCTCTGACCCCTACCCCCCACACCCGTGCATGCAGTAGCTGAAAGCTGCACAGTGGCTGCTGCTGCTGGAGCATCTGCTCTTGTTTGTGCCACACTGGACCCAAATGCAAAAGACACACTGCTAGTTGGGGTTTGGAATTGCAATGAAATCAGATAAGGTTTAACAGGGAGAAGTGCAGGGTTCTTTATCTGGGTAGGAAGAAGCTTCACCATAACTATAGGGTAGGCGGCAGCCCACTGGCTGACACAGCATCTGAATGAGACTGGGGGGTCACAGTTGACTGGAAGATAAACACGACCCAACGCTGCAACGAGGTTGCCAGAAGGGCAAATAGAACCTGGCTTGCATAAGCCGACGTGCGGCCAGTAGATCCAGGGGGGTGCTTCTTCCCCTCTACTTGGCGTTGGTGAGGCCACAGCTGCAGTACTTCCAGTTCTGGGCACTGCACTTCAAGAAGGATGTGGATAAGCTCGAGAGGGTACAAAGAAGGGCCACCCGTATGATTAGAGACATGGAGGATAGGCCCTATGAGGAGAGACTCTGGGAAGTGAGTCTATTCAGTCTGAGAGGTGACTTGATAGCCGACTACAAGTACGCTTACAAGGGGTGAGCATCAAGATCTAGGGGAGCAACTCTTCAGGAAGGCACCTCACGAGAGGATGAGGACCAATGAGCACAAGCTAATAGAGGGTAAATAATAGAGGCTGGACATAAGAAAAAACTTATTCTCTGTAAGGAAGGGTAACCAGAATCTGGAACATTCCCAGCAGAGGTGGTGCAGTCACCTTTCTTCAGGGCATTCAAGATGAGGCTGGATAAACACCTCATCTGAGCCCAATAACTTCCTGCCCATGGCAGGGGACCGGACTTGATCTTGCAGGTCCCTTCCAGTCCTTTGATTCTATGATTCTAGATGCCATAAAGCAGCGCTCTGATCTCTGTTTGGTTGATGCTGCCAGCACTGCTCATCCCACCATCTGAGGGGAAGCTGCCTGCCTACTCCCTATAGTAGAATCCACCCTGACCTGCTCTCTAAGGAAGGCCCCATACACCACTGACTGGTTCCCTCAGATGTTGTAGTCGGTTGGAGTCCAGGACCCAGCCTCCGTCCCTGCTTCCACATTGCTCAGCTGACACTTGCTTTGAAACACGAGGGGATGGGGGGAGAGTCATGGCTGCTCCCCCTTTCCCAGGAGTGTTGCAGAGGAGGCAGAGACGATTGCACAGCCCCAGCAGATACAGATTGAGTTCACCTGCACCTGTGGCAGGAGCTGCCTTGATGCCAGTGTCTCAGAGAACCAGAGGCACTGCAGGGCAAAGAGCTGCTCTTTGTGGAAGTGTTGGCTAGATGCTACCAGAGTGTTCTGCTCTGCAGCCTTCTTCCTCAGTTTCGCAAGGTGGGCAGCCACGGTCTCTCTTGCAGACCACAGGGGCTGAGCAGTGCTTACTTTGCCAGACATGCAGTGGCTGAGGCCAGGGTCCCAGGGGCCTCAGAAGGTGCGGAGCCAGTGGGGGATCCCGTGTCTCATAAACTTGATCATACAGGATACCAGAGGTTTGCATCCAGTGCATCAAATGACCTGCTCTCCAGAAATGCATGTACCATTCTCACTGTGGCCCAGTGCTACCACTCTGACAGTGACCCCAGGCAGTTGCGGGCAAGGCAGGGCACCAGTCACACTCTGCGGCAGGGCAGGAAGAGCTTAGGCCTCACTCCGCAGAGACAATGAGTGCACTTGCCAAGCCCTCCCTTGCTTACTGTGCTCCTCAGTGCCTGGGGTGGAAGTCAGTGCTGGCTGCTTCTGAGCAAGCCTTTGCCATCCACACTTCACCAGCCAAGCACCGTGCTCCAGGCACTCAGTCCTCAGTGGCTGCCAGTGGGATGCTTACTGCCAGATTAGCTACAAACCCAGCCTGTCCTTGGGTGTGCAGATGTGAGCTTGAACTTCTGAGCTGAGCTCTGCTTCCCATGGGGATGCTGAGCCCCTCTGACAGCTGGGTCCAGAAGCAAGGGGTACCATCTTTCTTACCCATTGCCTTGCTGCTTATTGCTTGAGAGATTAAGGCTCTTGCTCCTGATGGTGCCACATGCACGTCATGATGTTTTCAAAAGGCCATGTCCAATGGAATCGAGTGTGGCCTTTGGGCTCATTTCAGCACTTGGCCCTAGGTGCATGGGTGAGAGAACGGAGCAGTGTTATTCTGCCCCCAGTATGTTGCTGTTTATTACTTCAAGGATTAATGCCCTTGCCCTTGATGGTGCCTTTTGCTGTTTTCTGAGCCTAATGCCGTGTAGGCACAACAGGGTGTTGGAGCATTTTGAGGGTCCTGGGCATCAGTCCAAGTGGGCGTGCGGTGTGTATGGTTCACACTGTGTGCTGCTACCCCTTGGGAGAGGCATTACCTGCCCTGTGAGGTGGGGTGTGTGTGTGTGTGTGGCAGGGGTAGGCAATTATTTGGGCTGGTGAGCCACTTAGGGAGTTTTGGTGAGTTGTTACAGGCCAGGTCAGCACCCCTCGCCCCCGGCCCGCAACAGCTCACTAAAACTCCCTAGTGGTTCTGCCCCAGGCCCTGGCCCCAGCCCCATACTGTCACTGCCCAGTGATCCCGGCCCTGCCATCCCACACCACTCCCAGACACCATTGCCTGCCTGCTTGCAGCCCCACCTCATCCACCCAGCCATGTGTGCCCTGCCTGTGCAGGTCCTGGGCCAGTGTCCATGGAGACCCTGTTCACTTGCTTTGTCCAGCGGCCCCAGCAGTGGATGTGGGACAGATGAGCCAGGGTGCCTGGGCCGTGGGGCTGGAGCTGGGGCTGGAAGGAGCCACCATGCCAGGGCTGCTGGGAAGTGGAGTCCGGCCGCTGCACCACCCCTGCCCTGCTGTGCAGCCAGGAGCAGCAGGACCAGCTGTACACACCACAGCTTGGGCTGCCCCCTGCACCTGGGACAGACGGGGCTTCGGGACCCACTGTAGGCTGGCTAAAATCCCTTGATCCCTTGAGGGAACTTCCTGCCCTGTTGCCCCATGCATTGGCATGCACTGGTGTTGTCCCCTGGGTGTTCCTGCGTGGTGCCACTTGTGGAAGGGGGTGGCGGGGGTCCACTCTGGCTTGAATTGCTTGTGTTGTCCTGTGCCAGTTGACCTGTATGACCTGTGTTGCAGGTTTTGTATGACGTGAGAGGGTTTCTGGAGAAGAATCGGGACACCTTCCGAGACGACATTTTAAACATGCTGAAAGACAGTAGGTAAGCAGCCTTTGGTCCCCTGGAGGGGAAGATGGGGCCAGGAGAGGGTAGACAGGAGATACTGGGACTGGGCAACAGTCTTAGATAATGGTGGGCTCTTGGAGAAGACTGCATGGTTTACACAAACCCTGGGATCCCCTGCTCTCTACTCAAGATTGTTGGCTTCAGGAGGGAGAGTTGGAGACATCAGCATTATTACAAAGCAGCACATATGAGGAAATGAATGTTGTGTATCCACATCATCAGTGATGGGATGGATTGTGCTGCGCCAGGGAGGTGATG
The DNA here is from genome assembly GCF_030867095.1 of Alligator mississippiensis. Taxonomy (NCBI): domain Eukaryota; kingdom Metazoa; phylum Chordata; order Crocodylia; family Alligatoridae; genus Alligator; species Alligator mississippiensis. Next base: position 254,782,241 of record NC_081827.1, read on the forward strand.
TGCTGGAATGCCAAAGGGAACCTGTCCCCCAGGAGATGCGGTACCTCACACACCTCACCATGGGTTTGTCAGCAAACTTGGACAGGGTCACCTCACCATTGTTAAGGATCACATTTGTGGGGGACCAGTGGGTAAAATGATGCTAAGGGGCAATCAGCATGGGTTCATAGCAGGCAGATCCTACCTGACTAACCTGGTTTCATTTTACTACTGGGTCACAAAATGCTTGCATGAAGGAATAGAGGTACATGGGGAGCCATCATGCAGTGCTGGAAGCACCTCTGGTGCAGAGGCCCTTCATAGCCAGCCGTGTGCTTCCGAGCCCTTTGGTCATAAGGCTAACATGACTACTTTGATGTCAGGACCAATCTGTTTTAAAGGTCATTTTGCAGCCCCTGGGCTCAATGCTGTGGAGAAGCAAAGGGTCCAGCTCCAGCTCCTCAGGGAGGCATCTTGGCCTGGTTCAGGGCCAGGGTGGTCTATGCATGCAAGGAGATCATGCGCAGCGCTGGTCTCGGGGCTGGCCTCAAGACCACGGCAAAGGCATCACAGGCAGACCTGGAGCTTTCTCCACAACTAGCCTCTCGTGGCAATGGTCCCTGTTCACAGGCATCTGAGCAGGCAGGGGACACTGGCTGCTGCCACTCTCAGCTGAGTGACTGTGACTCGGTCGGGCACCTTCAAGCGTGCGACTGCAAGCCAGAGTTCTGTGCTGCAGCTTTAGCGGTGCACTAAGACGCTTCGGACTGGCCAGATGAGTCAGAATCGCATGAGATAACCATAACAACAGGAAGATGTGTGTGGTGCTGGTGACCCCAGCATGCCTGTGCAAGGCAAGGCCGATCCGTGGAAGGTCACAGGCCAGCAGCATGTGCAGCTATTTCCCAGGTGCTTTCACTTTTGCTGGCAGGGCTTCAGGAGTGGGGTCTGTGGAGGCAGTTGTCTGAAGTGTGACTGGAACATCCTGATATTTTGCCTGGAGGGAGCGGGGCACGCAGTGCTCTGGCTGGCATGTGGACAGCCATGGGGTAGCTCCTGCTTGCACAGATATGCAGGAGGGAGGAGCGCTGCCCAGTCCAGAATGGAGAGCACCATCTGGGTCCATTTTTACTTTGGGGTAGTGAGAGATGGGGTCACAGCTCTGCTGCCTGTGTGCAGGCTGCTCGATGGGGCTGCAGGAGGGAAAGCTGCTGCCCCTCGGAGCCCTGCTGAGCCCTGTGCTACAGTTACTGTATTGCAAGGTGCTGATGTGGGACCTGGCGCCCAAGCAGCCGAGGCATCTGGCTCCAGAGGTAGGAATCTGAGCCTTGCTTCAGCTTGTGGCATAGGACACCTTCAGTGGACCCAGGTGTACATGGTTGCCAGCTTGTTCAGGCTGGGGCATCAAGGGCAATGGGACGTGATGCAGCCCCATGGCTCCCATGTGGTCTCAACTACTCCAGCCTGAGGAGATGCCTGGGCTTTGGGGGGGTTGGGGGGGTGGTCACACTCCTTCTGGCTGTGTTGCATGGGAGCTCTTGGTGGGGGTCTGTCTGGAGTCTAGAGCTCAGGGACTGAACAGTGTGGGAGCCACTCTTCCCTCCTGTCCCTTGCTACTGAACTCAGTGGAGAGATTCATAGATTCATAGATGTTAGGGTCGGAAGGGACCTCAATAGATCATCGAGTCCGACCCCCTGCATAGGCAGGAAAGAGTGCTGGGTCTAGATGACCCCAGCTAGATGCATATCCAACCTCCTCTTGAAGACCCCCAGGGTAGGGGAGAGCACCACCTCCCTTGGTAGCCCGTTCCAGACCTTGACCACTCGAACTGTGAAGAAGTTCTTCCTAATGTCCAGTCTAAAAGGAGAGGGACAGGGAGGAGAAGAGCAGGAAGCAGCAATGCACCGCCTGAGCTGTGGAGCACATAAAAGAGGCTCCAGGCAGGCCTCGGCCTGATTCGCTGGAGATCTCAAAGCTGCTGCTCCCTCAGAGCTCTGGCAAGAGCCTGTGCTGACTGGGCAGTGAGCTCCGGTGCTGCCCACCCCTCCCTGTTCTGGATCCATTGCTGCCTGGGCTTGGCCAGCCCTAGGTCTCCTGGGAGCCTGGACAGGGCTCCTGGCACAGAGAGTACAGTCATAAATGAGAAGTTGAGCTCTGATCCTTCCTTAGCCAACCAGCCAATCTGACCTCTTGGTTTTCTCTGGCCCATTCCATCCACACCAGGCTGGACTTCATCTACGATCTCTTTGAAAGAGTCTGCAGCCACAGCAGCGATGAAACACTGAAGATGGGGACCCAGAGGCGCAGGCCAACTGTCAGCTCCCAGTTCAGGGTAAGGGACTCTCTAGGACAACAGGAGACTTCAGGGAGAGAATGAGGTGCGTGGGGAGGAGAGATGGGGCTAAGCCAGGGCTGGAGGAATGACCTGGGAGAGCAAGTGATGCCTGCTATTAGAGACACATGAGCCCATGTACCTGCCTTCATGCCGTCCTCCTGGGTTGATGTGGTTCACTGGGAAAAGGGCAGAGATGATGGCTTCTGCAGGACCATGGGGGTCTCATGGGTTAGCAGCATCTTGAGAGCTTCAGAGCTGTTTTGTTTCAGATACTGAACCTTTGATGGATGCATACTGGATTTTAAGCATTGGGGCTTCGGCCAGGTAACAAGGAGCCAAAGGCTTCAAAGGGGATGTGCAGCACAAAGGTCCACAGGCAAATGCAGGCAGCTGAGTAAAGGCTAGCTGTGGGAGGCAGCCAGGGTGCCTGGAGGCTAGCTGTGGAGCAGTAAAGCAGAGCTCCAGGAGGAAGACAATGGCAGCTCAGCCAGGAAAACAGTGGCGGGCTGCTCACTGAGCAGAAAGAGTGCGCCTGTGGCAGGTCAGGGAGCACATGGCGCTGAGAGGCGCAGCTCAGGTGATACAAAACAGGGTTCCTGAGGCAGTGGGGTCACTGTGGTGCTGAACTCTGCAAGAAGAGGAGCTCCTACTAGCTCAGGCTGTAGGAGCAGAAGCCACAGGCCTGGAAAGGGACCTAAGAGGCTGCAAGAGAGAGGGCCAGTGAGTGGGGCTCAGGCTCTTGCAGTGACATGGTGATATAGAAGGGGCTTTGAGTACCTTAGTTTGAAGAGGTTTGCATCCATTTCTGTTCCAGTTTGACCAGAAGACAGGGTTGTAGCTGTAGGGGTGGATGGAGGGTACCTGGAGAGGTAGTCTGTAATAGCAGCCTGGCTGGGAGTCGGCAACCTGGAGGGCTGAGGGCTGGGGCAGAGGTGGGCTAAGGCTTAGAGGGCCAAAGCTGGAGCACAGAGAAACAACTTACAGTTGTGTTTTCCTGGGGGTGAAGTGGAAGAGATGCGCATGCAAACCTGGCCATTCAACTCCCTTCAGAACAACACTGGAGCGGTTGCAGCACCTTGTTCCCACTCCATGAGCATGAGTTTGGGTCTCCTTCCATACTCATGCCAGGGCTACCACTGTTGCCAGTGAGCTGTCCGTTACACCCCCTCTTCAAAATCCCAGACCCACTTCCATTTGGGCCAGGGGAAGCTGGCCACGATGCTGACCACACTCCTCCTGGGTGTTCCATTGCTATGGCAGGATCATTCATTTTCTTATGTTGACTGCATTACTTAGAGGAGGGGCTTTCAGGGGCCTTGCCTTGCAGCCTAGGCCTGGAGCCCCTTCCTGCTGTCATGACTACTCTGCTTGGTGTTTTCAGGACTCTCTCCACTCCCTGATGGCTACGCTCAACACCTCCAACCCCTTCTTCATTCGCTGCATCAAACCCAACATGGCAAAAGTGAGTCCCCTTCGGGTGCTGGGTGAGTGTGGGTGACACCTCTCCATGGGCCATGGTCAGGGACTTGGGGTGAGGACACATGTCTTTTGTCTCTGTCTTCTGAGTCAGTTCAAGCTTGAGAAAAATCCATCCTGCCCTCTGCAATAACATAAAGCAGATCTGTGTTCAGGGTGTGAGGTCCATCCCTGCCTCTCCTTGTGCTGACCTTGCCTGGCCTAAGCACAGCTCTCAGCTGAGGGACTGGGCCCGCGTGATCCCAGTTGATGCTGTAGGTGGTTGGGATTCGGGGCAGGTGTGGTAGCACAGTCCTCTGCAGGCTTTGTGGACAGGGTAGAGGAGAGAGGATGCTTCAGACTTTCCCACCAAGAGGCACGTTTGCCTGGGAGTGCATTTCTCACACACACAGCAGCATGAAAGCATGGAGCACTCCTTACCCCCCTGGGTGGGAACGCAGAGTGGGCTGGGCTATGATGCTACAGGTTCCCTCTGTCATGTCGGCTCAGGAAAGCAGGGACTGCTGGGGCCACTTGGTAGCTGAAACCTCCCTTCCTTCAGGGCTGCAGTGACATCTCTTCTGGGCTCTCACCCTCTCCACAGAGCTGTACCAGGGCAGCTGGTGTTTGTATGTCCTTAGGCCTCTAGGAGGTGCTGGTGCATGTGGGGAGCTGGCAGCCTCGCCCCAGCTCTGCTGCTGCCCTTCCAGCCTGGACCAGGGGCTGCCATAAAGGGGCTTTGGCAGGATGGGTCTGGGATCAGGCCTCTCGGCAGCCCGTTTGCCTAGCACACCTGCAGCTCTGCAGCTAGGCTCGGAGCTGTGGCAGGTCTGCAGTGGGCTGTTTCTTTGGGTGCGCTCAGCTGCCTCCTGCTTCTGCCTTCATGCTGCACAGTCTGGTGGAGGATGCCTCCCGTCAGCCAGATTCACTCATGTACTCAGGAACTGGAAGAACTGAATATGCAGGGTTAATTTTCCAGGGAGCTGTGTGTGTGCGTTCCTCTGTCCCTGGCAGTGCTCAGATCAGTAGTCCCCATGCCAAGAGAAGGGCTAAACCTAGTGCTGCTTTTCCCTTGGTCTGTTTCTAACCTTGGTCATTGCATAGGCACCAAACCTCTTTGATCCGGACATGGTCCTGAACCAGCTCCGGTACTCGGGGATGCTGGAAACAGTGAAGATTCGACGGGCAGGCTTCCCTGTGCGACGGCCCTTCCAGGACTTCCTCGGCAGGTAACAGCAATGGTGGAGCTCTGCTCCCTGCTCTGCACTTTGGGATGTGCCTTCATTCTAGCCATTGTCCTAGGCGCTGACCCCGCGTCCTAGGTGTTTCTCTTGTGTCCATGTGACTGTGACACATGGGCTGAGGTGGATCCATCCTCTCTGGAGACTGTGCTCTCAAAGGCGTAGACGAGTGGGGTTGGGATCTCAGCAGAGCTCCCAGCTGCTCCTTTAACCTGAAAGTATCTTGCCACTGCTTGACTGCCCGTAGTGGAGGTGTTCCTGACTTAGCCAAAGTGTATAACATGGTTTGAAGTTCCCTGATAGTCATACCATTTCTGTCTGGCCTCAGTGGGACAGAGCTTGCAGACCACAGTGATAGGAAGAGTTTGAGAATTTGAATCCCTGTCAAAGAGTAAGACAGGAGTTTAGTTTGTTTAATTCTTCAAAGAGAAGATAGAGATGATTTGATCAGAGTACAAATATCTATATTGGGAAGGGGTGAGATACTAGAGAGATCTTTACTTTAGCAAGTCAAAGCAAATTTTTACTGGTGAAGGTGATCTGTCACTAGGACAGCAAAGGCTTGGTGAATTTGGATTCTCTGAATCAGAACTTCCTTCACAAAGTTGCAGGGCAGAAGGGGAAGTTAGACCTAGTCTGACCTTTTGTATGGCATTAAATTTTACTTGTGTACTGAGCCAGTCACTTGTTTGAATAAAGCATGTCCTTCAGAAAGTGAACCAGTTTTTGCCAGAAGGCTGCACAAGATGAAGACTCCACCACTTCCCATGGTAGTTACTTCCAATGGTTGGGCACTCTCATTGTTAACAAATTGTGCCTTATTTTTATTTGAATGTGTCTGGCTTCAGTTTGGGTCCCATTCTGTAGGCACAGCTGCTTTGGTTATTCCTGTGTGTGGCTTCAGGATGCAGTTCTCAAAGTTTCTAGATGCATAGCTGGGATGCAGTTCTGAAAGAAACTAGTTCAAAAAGTCACTGGCTGAGCACAAGAATTACTGAGAGAAGTGTTACAGTAGATGCAACGGGCCAGATTGGATTATTGTGTGTTGCTTTCTGATCTTAAAATCAATGAAGGAAATGCCGTGTGTACTTCAAAGGAAGATAAAACTGTAGCATCTTCCCTCCATCCTTCTCCCCTCCTCTTTAGGTGCTACAGGTTAAACCAAAAGTTTGTCCTAAGTGATAGGCAAGTAGTTGTTTTCTAGCCTGCTGTTCATAACTTAGAAACCTGTTCAGGGCACTTTCAGAGGGGACATGCCCCATGCAGTGCCTGCTCTGGGTTCATATGCAGACTCCAAGGAAAGCAGGTGCATGAAAGCAAATCTGTGAGCTTCCCATCTCCTCAGCTGGCTATGGTGGAAGAGTCTAAGCATGCAGCCTCTGCCCAGCAAGTGCTGTCCCCAGTGCATCTCCTATCAGGAAATGTCATTCTTTGTAGCAACCCTTCATGTTGTCAGGGTGGAGAACTCTGAGACCAGAGTCCTGTGTTCTAGTAATTGCCCTGTTATTAACTCAGTGTGTGATCTTGGACAGATTATTTCTTCTCTCCTTTTCCTTTGGTAATAACAAGCACGATTCACCTGCTTCACGGGGCACATGTGAACATAGAGGTCTGAACAATGACACTTTACCATGTTGGAAATTGTATCTTACAGTGTATTATTGGACTAGGGAGTCACTTTCCCAAGGCTGACATTCAGATGGATGCTTACCACCTGGGTGATGGTTGTGAAGAAGGGAAGTTCCTAGATAGGCAGTTAGTGTTAGTGGAAGAGAAGGTCTGAAGCACATTAGTGATGCTGTCATAATCTTATGTACTCCCTGACAGGATGTCTTGTCTTTTCTCAGGTACAAGATGCTCATAAAGAATATGTGCACCCTAAACCACAGCAAGGCCGTGTGTGCAGACTTCCTGCAGACCTACGACAACACCAGGAATGAGTGGCAGCTGGGCAAAACCAAGGTACCATTGATGTAGAGAAGGGTCCGTGGGGGAAGGAAGAGTTTCTGATACAAGAGAATGTTGTTGGGAGTTTTATACCCAGGAGCCCTCTGGTAAACCAGCCATGGTGGTGAAGTGATGACACAGCTTATCTTTCCCTTGGACATTTGCCCCGTCCTGTGATTCATGAGCCACAGGTTGCCTCTGAGATCTTGAGCCCTGCTCAGAACCACAAGAAAATGTTGCTTTCCACAACTGCATGTTTCTTTAGGTTTCCAGGGAAGGTGAAGTGTGACATTGCCCATGGTGTATTTCCTGCCTGGTACTGTTTTTCTTGAGCCAGTGAAGGTTGGAGATTGTTGCACCAGTCCATGGTACTGACCTGCACCATGATCAGTCTCATTTAACCCGTGTCCCCTGACCAGAGCAGGACAAATTACTGCTTGTCCAGTGCAGTTTTAAATGGCTCAAGGCAAGGGATCCTGGGGATTGTTGGGTAGACCTGCAGCGCAGCATTTTGCTTCCCTCTTGTGTCCCCTGTAACTAACGCCTGCCCAGTGCGATCACTCCACTGTATGCAGAGCTAGCTTAAGTGCAGTGAGGTGCTGCCTTGCTTGATATACGGGGTGTTGGGGGCAGCTGGATCCTCAGGCCTGAGCCTGCCTCCTGCTGACTAGAAGAGCATGGCTGCTTGGTCCTTGTCCAGGGACAGCACCTATGGGCCCAGCAGTGGCACTAGAGCCATGTCTCTTCCATGGTGTGGTCTGAAGCTAACATGGAATAGTCGAAGGTGTGGGTAGTGTCTGGGTGGGGTTGCAGGTCCTCATTCAGTATGACCAGGAGGTCTGAGCCTCTCTGGTAACTAGTTAGCATTATTTGTGGCTTTGAACTATAGTTTCTTAAGCAGTGGCTGGACTTAGTGTGGTGTAGGGAGGGAAATCTTTTGTGCCCGGCTCAAAGAAATTGGTGAAACTTGCTCATTGAGGATTCCAGGCGCATTGGGCTGCCTTTGTATAACTTAGGCGGGTACAGACCACTTTTGCAGTCTGCTTTCCTTGGATTTCTTGTTATAGGAATGTGCTAACTTCAGAGAAGATCGCTATCACTACTGAGCCCATGTCCCGCCTGCAAGACCATCCTGGATAGAGGGTTCTAGTCCCTCCTCCTGGCCAGTTCCTATGAACCAAGTAACTTTTCTTGCTCTGATCTGGATGTGGCCTTGCAGAGAGGGTGAATGAAGCCAGTAACAACACGCTCAGATTTACTCCCTAGAAGGAGATGGGAGAGTGCTAAGTTTCAGCAAGGGCAGCAGCGAAATAGTGCAGAAGAATCCACTACCACACTGTAGGGGTGTGGCACAGACGAAATTAATAAGTGGGCGGTGAGTCTCATACACGCAGCACAGCCAGGCTGCTAACCTTTGAGCCAAGGGAAGAGGATAGCACTTTTCCTCTCTCTTCTTTCCAGTCTTGCACGACTGTTCCTCTCTTTTGGCATGAGGTGAGGCTGTCTGACTGGGTGGCATGCTTCTCTTTTGCCAACGAGGTTCTGGTTCCAGTGCATCCCTTTCCAGAGGAAGGGGCTAGGTTGCAAGTGATAGCCAGAGGAGAAAAGGGAATGTTGGGGCTACAGGGAGAGAAAAACCAAGTCTGTTAATGAAGAAAGGTGGGGTTATTTAGCTGTGGTAGAATGGATGAGGTTGTTTGGAAGATTTACGCCAGTGATCCTCAGCCAGGGTACTACAGCACCATGGGGCACCTCGAGATCCGCTCAGGGGTGCTGCGAAGTTATGCAACGTTAGCACTATTCTGTGTGCACACATGGTTCACAAGATAAACCCAATGATTTCAGATAGGAATCCATAATGTTAAAAGCATTCCGACCTGCTGTTGTCTTTCTGAGTTCTTGGCAACAAAAGAATTGCTCAGTTTTTCTGTAGTCAAAAATCAAGTGAAAACTAAGAGGTGACATTTTCCAAGGGGTTGTTTTGAGTCTACCAAGGAGTGTCTTAGGTCTAAAAATATTGAGAAACACTGGTTTGCACAGGCCTGCATCTAGAGGCCTAAAATTAGGCTCCTAAATGCAAGTTCTGTCATGATCAGGAGCCTAATGAAAAATCCCTGCTGTGAATTTTTCGTATAGCCTTTAAACAGGAACAAATAGGAAAATGCATGGAAAGCTTTGGTGTTTAGAATCAGCAAGCCTTAAGATAAAGGCATGCTGAGAACATTGCAGACTCTGAGCACCCTCCTGGGTTGGGAACAATCCATTTCAGTACCAATCTCAAGAGCTAAAAAGGAAAGATGGAGTTAAGGTGATAATTACTCTCCTTTAAAACATCTTGGAAGCTCTGGTGTGAGCTATGGACAGCACCAAAGGGTGGGCAGTTGTAAAGAACAAATCTCACTAGACAACGTTGTTTGCTTTTGCAAACAAATCCCAAAATAGATAGAGGAACAAGTGCAGCAGATGAGATGTATTTGGGTTTTTAACAAAGCTGAGCACCATCTCATGAAATCCTATTCGAATGATACTTCTTACATACAGGTGATTGGCAAAGGGCCTGCGTACACAGCACTGGTAAACAGCAAGCTATTGATCTGGGTAGGAAATGCATTACAGCTCTAGACGGGGATCATTGTTGGGCCTGGACTACTCTATCATCTCTCTGAATGGTGTCCAAGGGTTTGAACACCACGGAGTGGGTGAGATGGTTTGGGATAATGGAGATTAGAATGGTGACTTGACTTAAAGGGAAACTGCTCCTTCATAGTGCTTAGGGTCGGAAGGGACCTAAACAGATCATCAGGTCCAACCCCCTGCCCTGGGCAGGAATGGGTGCCAGGGTCTTATCACCCTAGCCAAATATCTGTCCAGCCTCCTCTTGAAGACCCCCAAGGTAGGAGAGAGCACCACCTCACTTGGGAGTCCATTCCAGAGCCTGGCAGCCCTAACTGGGAAGTAATGTCTCCTGATGTCCAGCCTGAACCTTCTCTCTAATAATTTGTGGCCATTATTCCTTGTAACCCTGGGTGGTGTCCGGGAGAACAGAACCTCCCCCAATTCTTGCTGGTCCCCCGTGGTGAGTTTGTAAACGGTCGCCAAATCCCCTCTCAGCCTTCTCTTGTGGAGGCTGAATAGGTTCAGGCCCTATAGCCTCTCTTCGTAGGGCTTGGCCTGCCCCACTGCCCCTTGACCATGTGAGTGGCCCTCCTCTGGACCCTCTCATTGCTAGCCACATCCCTCTTGAAGTGCAGTGCCCAGAACTGGATGCAGTAGTCCAACTGGGTCCTGACCAGTGTCACATGGAGGGGAAAGATCACCTCCCTGGACCTGCTTGTGATGCATCTGTAGATGCACGACAAGGTGCGATTAGCCTTACTGACCATTTCCTCGTGTTGGCGGCTCATGTTCATCCTGGAGTCATCAATGACTTCAAGATCCCTTTCTGCCACCGTGTTGTTGAGAAGGGAGTTCCTCAGCCTATCGGTGTGTTGCTGGTTCCTTCTCCCTCGATGCAGGCCCTTGCACTTGTCTTCGCTGAATTCCATCCTATTCTCATCCACCCACCTCTGTAATGTGTCTAGATTTAGCTGGATTCTGTCCCTCCCTCCAGTGTGCCCACCTCACTCCACATCTTGGTATCGTCAGTGAATTTGGACAGCGTGCTTTCCATTCCCACATCCGGATCGCTGATAAAGACGTTGAACAGTACAGGCCCCAGGACCGAGCCCTGGGGAACTCCACTGCCCACATCCCTCCAGGTCAAAAATGACCCGTCCACCACCACTCTGGGTACAACCCTCAAGCCAATTTGCCACGCATCTGACTGTGTAGGCATCGGTGCCATAGTCACCAAGTTTTTTTTAAGAGAATGGGATGGGAAACCGTGTCAAAGGCCTACTTAAAGTCCAGGAAGATGATATCCACCCCAACACCCTGATCCAGGGACTTTGTGACCTGATCACAGACAGAAACCAGGTTAGTCAGGCAGGACCTGCCCTCAGTGAACCCATGTTAGTTCTCCATGAGCATTACCTCCCCTGCTGGGCCCATGCAGATGTGCTCCTGAATAATTTTCTCAAAGGTCTTCCCAAGAACCGAGGTAAGACTGACTGGTCTATAGTTGCCGAGGTCCTCCTTTCTCCCCTTCTTGTAAATGGGGACCACATTGGCCCTTTTCCAGTCCTCTGGTACCTGGCCAGTGCCCCATGAGCGCTCATAGAGCCGTGCCAAGGGCCCTGCTATGACCCCGCCAATTTCCTCAGCACCCTCGGGTAAAGAGCACCTGGACCTATTGATTTAAATTCGTCCAGCCCCTCCAAAAGTTCCCTAACTAGGTCGCCCCTGACCCTAGGCATGGCGGTGCCTCCTCCCCTGGGTCCGTCCACAATTCTAGTGGGGGAGATGTCCCGGTTCCTGTTCAGGAATATGGAGGCAAAGAACTCATTGAAGAGATCAGCTTTTTCGTTTGCTGCAGTCACCAGATTGCCAAGCCCATCCTGTAGGGCCCCACCTTACCTGATGCCTTCTTCTTACTTCCTATGTATTTGAAAAAGGACTTTTTATTATCTTTAATTCTGGTCGCTAGCCCTAGTTCCATCTCTGCCTTGGCCTTCCTAACAGCCTCCCTGCAGTCCCGAGCAACAGAGGTGTAATCCTCCTCGGTGATAGCCCCTGGCTTCCACTGTTTGTATACCTCCTGTTTTGCCCTCAGGCATCCCTGGATGTCTTTGCTGAGCCATGGGGGCTTCTTAGCACTCCTGCCCTCCTTGGTGTGCATTGGGACTGACTCCCTTTGAGCTCGGAGGATCGTCTCCTTGAGGAACAACCACCCGTCTTGGACTCCCATCTCATTGAAGCTCTGAGACCCCAATGCCTCTCCTACTAACCTTCTTAGCTTACAGAAGTCAGCCCTCCTGAAGTCGAGGACCTCTGCCTTACTGCTTGCTTTCACCCCTCTGCTCTGGATAGTAAATTCCAGCAGGTGATGATCACCGTTACCCAGGTGGTCGAGCACCCACAGACCCCTCACCAGGTCATAGACTCATAGAAGTCGGGTGGGAAGGGACCTTGTAGATCTTCAAGTCCGACCCCCTGCCTGGGCAGGAGGAAAACTGGGCTCAATTGACCCCAGCCAGGTAGGCATCGAGCCGCTTCTTAAAGACCCCCAGGGTCGGACCCAGCACCACTTCCCTTGGAAGTCGGTTCCAGATCCTAGCCGTCCTGACTGTGAAGTAGTTCCTACGGATGTCTAATCTAAACCTACCCTCCAACAACTTGTGGCTGTTATTCCTTGTTATCCCGGGGGGCGCTGGGGGAAACAAGGTCTCCCCCAACCCCTTCTGGTCCCCCCTAGTGAGTTTATAGACGGTCACCAGGTCCCCCCTCAGCCTTCTCTTGTGGAGGCTGAACAGGTTCAGGTCCTGTAGCCTCTCCTTGTAGGGCCTGCCCTGCTGTCCTCGGATCATGTGGGTGGCCTCCTCTGGACCCTCTCCATGCTGTCCACATCCCTCTTGAAGTGGGGTGCCCAGAACTGGACACAGTACTCCAACTGTGGGTGGCGAATTGGCTGGGTGGGTGGCGAATTGGCTGGAGGGTCGCACCCAGAGAGTCGTGGTGGATGGGTCGGTTTCGACCTGGAAGGGTGTGGGCAGTGGGGTCCCGCAGGGCTCGGTCCTTGGACCGATACTCTTTAATGTCTTCATCAGTGACTTGGACGAGGGAGTCAAATGTACTCTGTTCAAGTTTGCAGATGACACAAAGCTGTGGGGAGAATTGGACACGCCGGAGGGCAGGGAACAGCTGCAAGCAGGCCTGGATAGGTTGGACAAGTGGGCAGAAAACAACAGAATGCAGTTCAACAAGGAGAAATGCAAAGTGCTGCACCTAGGGAGGAAAAATGTCCAGCTCCCAAGGGAGGTGGTGCTCTCCCCTACCCTGGGGGTCTTCAAGAGGAGGTTAGATGAGCATCTAGCTGGGGACATCTAGACCCAGCACTCTTTCCTGCCTATGCAGGGGGTCGGACTCGATGATCTATTGAGGTCCCTTCCAACCCTAACATCTATGAATCTATGAAAACTGTGGCCTGACCAGTGTCGCGTAGAGGGGGAGGATCACCTCCTTGGCCCTACTTGAGATGCATCTGTGGATGCACGATAGGGTCCGGTTAGCCCTGCCGACCGTGACCTCGCATTGTCAGCCCACGTTCATCTTGGAGTCAATAATGACTCCAAGATCCCTTCCTGCCTCCATGCTCTCAAGAAGGGAGTTTCCCATCTTATAAGTGTGCTGCCGGTTACTACTGCCTGCATGCAGCACCCTGCACTTCTCAGTATTGAAACGCATCCTGTTTTTGTTAGCCCACCCCTGCAACCTATCCAGGTCTTGCTGCAGTCTTTCCCTCCCTACTAGCGTGCCCAACTCACCCCAAATTTTGGTATCATCAGCAAATTTAAACAGGTTGCTTTTCACCCTGCCTCGCTGTGGCAAGGACCGGGTCCAGCAAGGCATTTCGCCTAGTGGGACTGTGCACCTCCTGGATACATGGAGGTCCTGTATCCCGGCTAGGAACCTACGTGAGCTGTCGGACCTGGCTGACTGCTTCTCCCAGCAGATGTCTGGGTAGTTTAGGTCACCCATGACAACCGCACCTCTTGTCCTTACAGCTTCCGTGAGCTGACCTGAGAATTCCCGGTCCAGCTCGTCCCCCTGGTGAGGCGGTCTGTAGTAGACGCCCACTATCAAGTCCCTTTCCCCAGCGCCCCCCTTGTATTCTTACCCAGAGCGCCTCATTTTGCCCCTCCTAACCCCAGCCTGATTCGTGAGGACGTGCATTGCTCTTTGACGTATGGCGCTACCCCCGCCCCCTTCCCTGCTCTGTGTTGCCTGTATCCCTCTATGTCCACTGCCCAGTCGTGGGTAGAATCCTACCAGGTTTCCGTGAGCCCCACTAGGTCTGAGTTTTTGTTAGCTATTAGGAGGGCGAGTTCCTCCTGCTTATTCCCCATGCTTTGAGCATTTGTGTAGAGGTATTTGAGGCCTCCTATAGGTGCCTGTGCTGCTCCCTTGTTCCTAAGTCTGCCCTGGCCCCTGTCACTTACCTGGGTACTACCTGTGCACGCCACCTGGCTTGACGGCAAAGCGTCCTTATGTTCCTCTGCATCCCCGTCCCCCGGTGAACCTAGTTTAAAGCTTACCGTATGAGATCAGCCAGCCTGGAAGAAAAAACACACTTATCTTTTGGGGAGAGATGAAGCCCATCCTGCCTGAGCATGTCCTCTGTGCGGAAATGCGGGTCATGGTCCAAGAACACAAGCCCTGCCTGGTAACACCAGCTCCAAAGCCGCTGGTTGACCTCACCAATGCATGTCTAGTGGCACTGTCTCCATCTGCTCACTGGAAGGATAGAAAAAAAACCCACCTGTGCCCCTGTCTCCTTGAGTTTTGCCCCTAGAGCCTTGTAGTCTCTCATGATGCGGTCCAGGTTGCCCCTGGCCACATCATTCATTCCCACATGGATGAGGACCATAGGGTAATGATTAGAGGGTCGGATGAGGTCCAAGATCATCTCTGTAACATCCTGAATCCAAGCTCCAGGCAGGCAACAAACCTCAAGTGCCGTAGGGTCGGAGCAACAGATGGGCCCCTCCGTTCCTCTCAGGATAGCATCGCCGATGACGGGGACCCGGCGTCTCTTCCTCTTGGTGTTCCGGTAGCTCTTGGCTCTTGGCATGTGCCGTGCGAGTGCAGAAAGGAGGAGGGTTGGGTGGAATGGGGATTTCTTGTGGTGACTTGGCTTGAGCTTCATAAGTTGTGTTCTTTCCTTTGTTTTTTGAACCAGAAATTCAGGTCCAGCTCAGGCAGTGACTGTGCTCTTGTCTACACTAGGAAAGTGCATCAGCGCAGCTGGATTTTGGGGCCTTTCATCTCTTACTGAGTATCAAAGTCAGCTCCCTGAATGACCACCCCCTGATCCCAGTTTCTATTGCCCATTTGTTAACTTTCAAGTGATGCCATGATGCTTTTCCCTCTTCTGCCCCTCGCACTTGGGCAAAGCCTCCCTGTAAGCAGCTGCAAGGCCACGTTCTTATTCTTCTTCAGATCCCTCCAAAACTCTCCTTTTACCTGACGCTATGGGCATGCTAAGACTTTACTCTTCTACTTAGATAGTAAAGAGCTCAGGGCAGGAAACATCTTTTGTTTCCATCTGTCAGGGGCCCCTAGTCCAAGGCTGGAGTTCTTAGGTTTTGTGATACCACAGATAAAAGATGGTATCAGATTTAAAAGTCACATGAGAGAAGTGGGCACAAGCCTTCACCATAGGGCATGGATGTGTGAACAGTATACTGCATAGAGAGAGGGGGCTTTACTGCACCACCGTTGCTCTGTGGTACCTGGCTACAGGTGTGTGCTAAGCAGAAGCTCAGTCACAGTCGGTTGCCCCTCAGGCTCCACAGTTTGGTATTGTAAGAGCATGCCTACAGGTAATAGCCACTGTATGATAAAAGTCTGCTCCCTTTTACGCTTTAGAGACTTGATTGTAAAAAGTGGCTTCACGTGGTTGATGTAGCATTGGTTAGTTGCCTGTTTATCTCAGGATTCATTCATGTCACTGCGATCCTGCTCAGCAGTTGCACTGGGGTGAACCGCTGTAATGTAGGCAGGAGCTCAAGTGAGAAATAAACAGGGGAGAACATGTAAAATACCCCATACTTTCCCAGCCTCTTTCTGCCACAGACACGCAAGAGAGGACATGAGCCCTTGTTTGGAAATCCCTTTGCAGGCCAGTGCCAATGGAAAATTCCAGCTAAATATCAGAAGACATGTCCGTGTCTGACTGTGGAAGATTCTCTTCCAGGCCCTGGGGAAACTCCATCCTGCAGGGAATGGAAGTGGCCTGGATAAAGCAGTAAGCTGCCTTGTGGCCCTCTGCCCTCAGAGTCCAGGGATAAGGGCCTGGCCTGGCTAGGGGGCCTACACAGGAGCTGCGGGGAAGGGGAAGGCTGGTAGACTCTGGGAAAATGAGGGCCCTGGATCCTGTGAGTGTCAGAGTTGCAAAGGGGGCTACCTGGGTGGGCTGCATTTCTCCTCCACCCTTCCTACAGGGGTCATGGGCTGAGCCTGTCTCCACTGACCTCAGTGGGTTAAAGGAGTGCGTGGGTGAGCTGTCTGCAGCTCCTTTGATCTTGTCAGGACATCCAGTCAAGGCAGAGTTTCCTGTAAGTGGCAGGTCCTTTCCTTGGCTGTGCCAGCCTTAGGGAAGGGGGCGTATTTTAAACTCAATACTTGTGCATTGTGCAAGGCACTATCTTTATTAGGAGAGGAGAGGTGCATTCTTGCCTGTTATCAGACATGGAGTAAAATCCTAGCGCCAATGTGGTGGATTTGACACGTGTCAACAAACCATGGGGAAGAGTCCAGGGGTCCAGAGCCCACTTCAGCCTGCTAATAGCTGCCACGTCTGTGCAAGCGGTATCCTCAGTACCCTCGATAATAGGCAAGAAGATGCCTTTAGCCTGGCGAGGGCAAAGCCCCAGGGTTTCCAGTAAATTAAGCAAAGCCACTGAGTAGCGGGATCAGAATGGAGATTGGTCACCCTGAAGAGAAGCGAGTGGGTCCCTGGGCCCTGTGTGCCAGTTCCGCTGACTACAAGCGCAGCAGTGTTATCTGGTACTGAGGGAAGAAGACTAAACTGTGACTGTAGGAGGGGATTAGGGAAAGGCCGGGGTAGGCCAGGGAGGGGTATAACCTGGGAAGGAGTTTGGGAGGGGGCAGAGAAGGGGACAGTACAGAGAAGGGGGAATGCTTCCTGCAAATTGAATTGGAGGATAGTTATATCCCTGGCAATTGTTTGGAAGAGGAAGGAAAAGACCCTGAATTAACATAGGGGATTGTAGAGCTTGGGAAAGGAAGCAAGGGAGGGAGGGCAGGATGGTCTTTGTGTTTCTCATTAAGAATAGAGCAGCTGCTCTTCTGGCAATTCTCAGCCATGCTTGTGGTTCAAGGAGCAGAGGCAGGCGGTGTCCTGAGGCCTGCAGCAGGAAGAGTTTGGCAGAATGAGAAGGGCAGTGTCATAACTAAAGGGCTTGTTCCAAAGCCCTGAGGCCTTAAAGCATGATGCAGTGATGTGCAGCTGCTGTCCTGAGGCTGAGAATGCCGGTGTCCCCTTCACGTCGAGCTCCCATCTGCCCAGACCTGATGCCCATAACACCTGTCCCCTTCCAGTCAAGGTCTTTTGCAGTTGGGAGTATTCCTTTCTATTCTGCAAACTGGGTTGTAAATGCTTGTTGGGTGAATGAGAGAATTGGCTTTACATGGGAAGAGCAGTTGTCTTATCATTCTCCATGCAGGGCACAGCAATCCAATTCCTCCTTTACCAGTGTTACCCAGGGGAGACATCATGGACCTTTGGCACTTTGGAGGAGAAATGGATGCTAAAGAGGACAAAAAGGATTTTAGAGCTTTCCCTGTGACAGACCCTCCAATGTGGGGCTGAATAGCTTTTGTGCATTCATGCATGTGCTATAGCCACAATCGCACACGCATGTGTCCATAGCATGTGAAGGATGTTCATGCGCACATGCTTACATGTATGTAGTCTTTGTACATGTTCACTGCTGCAGGGACAGCATACTCAGGCGTACATGTCCTCACAAGCAGATGCAGTAAAAAGTCTTGCTGTGCAGCTGAAATAGCACAGATTAAACTTCCTTTGGTTTCTAATGTGAGCAGATATATTGGCATTCCTGGTCTCTATTTCTGAGTCTCATGAGGCCTCATTGCAGGCAAACAGATGATTTTCTTGCTGCTTTCCTGCCATGGGGATTCTTTGCCTGTAGTCTGAACTCATGCAAAACTTTTTCTGTCACTTGTTGGATAGGAAGCCCAGAGGCCATCACTGCAGCGAGAGCATTTACCCACCCAGCCTCCCTCTGGGGATCATGCTCTCAAAATAAGCACCCCTCTTGGAGATGGATCTCCCTGGCCCCAGCACGTGCCTGAAGGGCCTGGTGCAGGATTTTTAGTGCTTTACTGCTCTTGTGCATGCCCTGCAAGCCTTGCCAAAGCATCACAGAATGGGATGCTCTTGCTGGACGGTGGAGACAGTGGGCTGAAGTTGTTGAATCTTGGGCTCAGCTCTTCTGCCCCGCCATGTGCTCCCTCTCTGCTGCTTGTTGTGTGGGTCTGTTGGCTTCTGCAATGTCCGTGACAGAGCCCAGGTCTAAAGGGAAAAGCAGCTCCTGACTTGGGAGCGTGGAGCCAATGACAAACCCTGGCGATGGAGGGGGAAGCGCAGTTCGCCAGGAGATGGTCAAGGTATGCCTCTGCCCATGATGTGCCCCTTGCCATGTTGCGTTAGGGCAGTGACAACATCATGGCACAGTAGGGAGACTGCTTTTCAAAAACGGAAAGGCAGGACACAAGCCTGCCTCTCCCCACCCCCGCAATGGCTGGAGGAGAGCCAAGCTGAGCCTGTGGGGTGGGAGAGGATGTGGACTGCCCACTGCAGGCATGGGGCTCCTTGCCCTGCTGCTGCTGGGTAAGCAGGGGGTGCCTCACCATGGCAGTGCAGCCTCACCAGTGGCAGCAACGCCGAGCCTCTGTGTCCTTCCATGCCGGCTCCTGCCCACTAGGCTGCACAGGCCCTGGGGCGAGGGCAGCAGGGCGGGGATCCCCGAACCCACAGTGGGCAGCCTGCCCCTGCCCTGTGCACAAGTCTGGGGGAGCATGTGCCCCCCATGTCCCCTCCCCAGGATTGTGCACAGCTGCAGGGATGCTTCCAGGAATGCTGCCAGCCCATAAGGGGAAACCTGCAGTTTCCCATGTTTTTCTGCGATGAATGGAAAACCCAGATCCCTGCACATGATACTGGGAATCCAGGACAGGTGCAGCTCTGGAGTCATTGAGTCCGGGATCGGGACTTGATGTTCCCTTTGGGGCTGTCCCATTGGGACAGTCCTGCCCAATAAGAGTCAGGTGGTCACCCTAGGGCACAGGGTTTGCCTGCACTGCAGCCCATGTCTGCATCTCAGGGGAGATCTATGCTAGCTCCTATGGCCACAGCAGTGCAGAATCAAGCACAGCCTGCAAAACCCAGCCAGCTCTGTCAGCAGCACCGAGCTACCGAGGGTGAGCTGGTCACTGGTCGGGTAGTCTGCACAGGCTGCAGTGCAGATGGACCCTTTGTCTCTGTCCCTCCTTTGTTCCTCTTAAAATGTGGGTACCCAACACTGCCTTCTTAGCCAATGCTCATGGTTCCCAGGTTGCCAAGCACTTTGAGGCCCTTCAGTGGGAGATGCTAGAGAAGAGCCAGCTGCGATTCACTGTTAGGACAAATACCTCTGGAGCAGCCTGGGCCTGGCGAAGAAACCCCTTCACAGGGATGCAGCTCACTCCCAGCTAAGCCTGCTCCACAGGGAGTGCCCCATCCCATCCCTTGGTTTCTCAGTGCAGGAGCTGCTCTGGCCTGGCCAGGGGACGCTTGGTAGGGAGGGCAGGGGCCTGGCATGTTTCTCTGACTTTTCCATTCCTGTCCCTTGCCAGAATTCCAGCTGTTTTCAGGGGCCTGGAAATACTGCCCCTGGCCGCCCCCCCAAACACCTCCCTGAAATGTGGCACAATTCCTTTATATTTAGTCACAAGCTTGTATCTGGTGGCTGCTGCAATGAGAGAGCAGATCTGTGTGGCAGAGAAGTTTCCAGATGGAAAAGGGTTAATGCAAACTCTTCTCCTCCTCCTCCTCCTCCTCCTTCCTCACATTCCCCTCCCTGCTCTGCTCCTCTCTCTAGAGCCGTGGCCAGAGTGGAAGCAGGCAGGGGCTGGCAGCGAGCTTGGCTCATGTCCCAGCACGACTTGCTTGTGGTACCAGGACGAGCACCCAGTGGGGCAGGGGGAGGGGAACTCCGGAGTGGCTGCAGCCGGGAGCGGAGATCCTGGGCAGCAGCGTAAAAGGAGCGCTCTGCTGTCACAGGGAGCAAGACCTCCTGCTCTCCTCTCCCGGGACTGACTTCTTTCCTCTCTTTGTGTTTATTGAAACTCCTCCCTGTGGCGTCAGGTTTTCCTGAAGGAAGCTCTTGAACAGAAGCTGGAGAAGGACCGGGAAGAGGAGTTGAGGAAAGCGGCTGTTGTCATCCGAGCCCACATCTTGGGCTACATGGCAAGGTCAGTGCTGAGAGCTGCTCATTTGCCGGGGGTCCTCAGCCCACCCCCTCTGCCCTCTGGCTAGCTTAGGGCACCCCCTCGGCATCCACCCCCTCTGCTCTCTGGCTAGCTCAGGGCCAGCCCTTCTTCAGTGTTGTTTCTCCTAGAGCCTTTGTCATCTCCCCAGGCCCTGTCTCCCCACCACCCACTTTGCACCTGCTCCCCACTTCTCCGCGCTGTACGCTGCATTTCCCAGCTCTTTGCATAGGAGCCCTGCCTCTCCCTCTGCCTCCATCCCCCCTGCGGTGGCTCTCCCTGTCTCTGACCTGCCTGCATCTGAGTTTTTTTGCGCTCACTTCTCCCACTCATGCCCGCTAGGCCCCCAGCACTCCCTGCGCATCCCCTCAGTCCCTTGCCCTGTTCTGCCTTGAATCACCAGTCTCTTGGCCTCCCTGTCTTTTAAGGTCACTCCTCAGAACTTGCTCCTTCTGACTTGCTTTTCACTAGCAACCTCGTCCCAGCAGCTCCGTGTTTCACTGCTCCCCCAACTGTGGTAAGGTTAAAAACCACTTGCAGGAGACCCACCCCTCTGCTGCCTCTGGCAGCTCATGCACCAGCAGACTCTCCGTGGATGGTAACATGCATGGCTTGCTGAGACAGAGGCCTTCTTAGGCCAGGTGCACACCACAAGCTTCTGCCAGTCAGGGACATGGACGTGGAAAGGCCTGATCCACCCAAGAGAGCAGTGCACGCAGGAGCCCCTCAGGGAGATGCAGGTACAATCACACAACTTATTCTGTTTGGGCAGGGCAGTTTTGCAGTCCCTGTGCAAAGCATGATGCTGCTGTTGGTGCAGCTGCTGCCATACCAGGAATGCTGTGCTAAAGGGGGTGCCAGTGTACAGCTCCAAGGGAGATGCTGCCTCAGTGCTTCCCCTTTCTCCCTCTGTGTGAATGCTTTCACTGGCTGTGTTGATGCCGTGCATTTGACTTAAGTTCCTTGTGCCAGGAACCTTGTCTTGCTTTGCTTTTATATCGTTAGTGGGCAAGGAATGCCACAGGCATTGCATCCATAGTAATAATCAGAAGCTTCCAGGTAGTTTGGACGGAAGGGAGTTATCACATAAAGTGAAACTAGGTTGTAAGCGGCAGTATCAACAGCGAGCTGGAATGTCCTTCCTGTGACTTCCTGGGAGAGCGAGACAAGACCATACTGCGGTAATGTTGTTGTGGGCAGTAAGTCCAGTATCACTCCCATCTCCATATAACTGGGCACCTCGTCCCACATGTTCTCTGCCAGGTTAGTCTTTAGATCAAGTCGTGTTTCATGAGCCAGAAGGAAAATCTGCCTAGAGCAGCTGGTAGCAAATGGGCATTGTGGGGGGGTGGGGAGGGAGCAAGCAGGAAATGAGGAAGTGTGTGAAGCTGGGAGGGTTTTCGGAGAGGATTTCCCTGTTGCGCTGTCTGCACTAGAGGCTTTGATAGAGGGGAGTTCAGCATGGGATGTAACTGTCCTGCGCTGCCATATACTGCCTCAAGCACTAGCTGTTCCTGTTAGGGCTTCACAGGTGCATGAATTAATCAGGGCCCCGTGTAGTAAGGTGGCTACGAAGGAGGATGTGCCCAATTGACAGGATTTTACTAGCCTCTGCCTATACTGCCTCCAGGGGCTTGTTCTCAGGTTCTGATGGAGAGGCCTGGAGGGGTGGGAGATACCAGCACTGGCTCTGCTTTTGCTCCGCTCTCTCCTCCTGAGCCGAGCACACTGGAGTGGTCACTGACGTGTCATGTCTGCATCCAGAAATCAACCCTGTGCAGATGGCCCCGTTTGTTTGCACAACTGCTCCCTATGTGGCACCCAGTCACACCTTCCACTTTGCCACTAACATATCTGGAGCTGCCACTAGCCCTGCAGGGCTCCTCTGGAGCTGGGGCTGTCAGCTGCGCTGTGTCCTGCAGGGCTCTGTGGTTCTGCGGCAATGAGCCACTCTGTCCCGGGTGAGCTCTCTGCTTCTTGGAGGTGCAGCCACTGTGTAGCTGGACACGGGCAGCTTCAGCAGAGGAGCATAACTGAATTCTGCATGTAGAATCAGGACCCTCTGCTAATCCCCATGACCCCCCAAAGAATTTGTAGGTGGCCACAAGATCACCCCTCAGCCTTCTCTTGTGGAGGCTGAAGAGACCCAGGACCTTCAGTCTCTCCTCGTAGGGCTTTTCCTGCAGGCCTCTAACCATATGAGGAGCCCTCCTTTGGAACCTCTTGAGGTTGTCCACATCCCTCTTTAAGTGTGGCACGCAAAATCGGATGCAGTGCTCCAACTGCGGCCTGACCAATGCTACTTAGAGGGGAAGTATCACCTCCCTGGACCTGTTCGTTATGCACCTGCTAATGCATGATAAAGTGTGGTTAGCTTTACTGATCACTTTGTCACATTGGCAACTCTTGTTCATCTTGGTGTCAACAATGACCCTTACCATTGCTGTGATGCTGAGAAGGTCATCCCCCAGCCTGTAAGTGTGTTGGTGATTCCTTTTCGCTAGGTGCAGGACACTACACTTGTCTTTGTTGAACTGCATCGTGTTGTGTTCTGCCCACTTTTCCAACCTGTCCAGATCTGCCTGGATTCATTCCCTACCCTCTTGTGTCTTGACTTTACCCCATAATTTGGTATCATCTGCAAATTTGGACAGAGTACTCTCCATGCCCTCATCCAAGTCACTGATGAAGACATTGAACAGCACAGGTCCAAGGACCAAGCCTTGTGGGACTCCACTGCCCACATCTTTTCAGGTCGATACTGACCCATCCACCACCCCTCTGGGTGTGATCCCTAAGCTAATTTGCCACCCACTTGACCATGTAATCATCTATGTCACAGCTGCTCGGTCTATGTATGAAAATAGGATGAGATACTGTATTGAAGGCCTTCTTAAAATCCAAGTAAATGACATCTACCTCAACTCCTATGTCTAAGCATTTTGTAACCTGGTCATAAAAAGAAACAAGGTTAGTCAGACAGGATCTACCTGCTGTGAATCCATGCTGGTTGCCCTTCAGCATTTATTCACTCCCACAAATGTGATCCTTAAAATTTTTTTCAAAGGTTTTCCCAAGGATAGAGGTGAGACTAACCAGTCTAAAGTTACCCAGATCCTCCTTCCTCCCCTTCTTGAAAATAGGGACCACATTGGCCCTTTTCCAGTCCTCTGGGACCTGACCTGAGCACCATGAGTGCTCGAACAGCCGTGTCAGTTGCTCTGCTATGACATTGGCTAATTCTTTCAGCACCCTTGGATATCCAGGCCTGCTGACTTAAGCACATCCAGCCCCTCCAAGCGCCTCTTCACCAAGTCGTCGCTAACAGTCCGTGGACTAGTGTCTCTTTTGTGCCTCTCTGTGATCCAATTGGGAGATTTGTCTTGAGCTGTGTTCAGGAATACAGAAGCACAAAGCTCATTGAAGAGCTCAGCCTTGTCCTCCCCATCTGGCACTAATTGCCCTAGTTTGTCTTGTAGGGTCGAACCAAATGATCATTTTTCACAATGGAGGAGGGTGAGCAGTGGGGTCCCCCCAGAGGTCTATGCAGGGACCCGTGCTGTTCAACATATTCATAAGTGATTCAGGAAAGTGAGTGAAGAGTGAGGCAGCAAAGTCTGCTGATGCTACAGAATTATTGTGGGCAGTCAAATCCAGATCTGAACTGGGAAGAGTTGCTGACAGATCTCATGGAATGGAGATTTGGCTCCTGTTCTCATTCCCTAATGATGCACATGCATTGGTGGGCTCTGACTTAGCACTTACTGCTCAGGAAAGAGCTTTTGAAGTCATTGTGGAGAATACTGTAAAAGAGGCCAGAAGCCTTTTTCCAGTGTGGGCCTCACTTTGCAGCCTAGCCTGTATGCTGCTGGCTGCAAGTCTCCACCTGTGGAGCAGCCAGCTGCCTCACTTACCCTCAGTGCTGATCCCCAACCCTGCTGCAACAGAGTAAGTGCCAATGCAGTGGAGCAGCATGCTCCACAGTGGAAGGACATGCTGTGGAGGTCATGGGCGGCAGGGCACAGCCATGCATGGTCAATGGTGCACTCGCGTCTGGTCCTGTCTGCTGGTTTGGTCACCCCATCTCAGAAAGGGCATGCTAGAACAGATGCAGCAGAGGTGAGCCAGGATGCTCTGGGATATGAAATAGGTTTGTACTCAGAGACTAAAAAGGCTGCATCTCCTTACCTTGGAAAAATGCGGCTAAAAGTCTGTAGCAACAAAAACAGTGTAGCAAATGTGAATAGGGACTGTTATTTATGGATCATACATGAACTAGGGGACACCCCATAAAGTTATCATTAGGCAGGTTTACAACAAACAGGATCAAGTACATTGTTACACAGGACTTAATTTACATGTAGGACTCACTGCCACAGGATATTGTGGAGGCCAAGAGTATAACTGGACTCAAAAGGGTAGTAGACGCAGTTATAATGGACAGGTTCATCAGGGAGTATTAACTACAACAGGCCAGCTGTAACCTGCTGCTGGTGTCTGGGAGGGTAGGACAGGGGCTGCATCTCTCTACCATGTTTCTTATCCTGTTCCTCTAAAGTAGGTGTTGGCAACCTATGGGCCATGGGCCAAATCTGTGAAAGTCCAGCCTGTCCCAGGCCAGCATGTCGGATCGGTTGGCTCACAGCTGCTCTGAGGCTGCCCATGCCCGTGGCAGTGCCCCTTCACAGCCCTCTCTGCTGCGCTCTGTACTTACCCTGTGCTTACCCTCCCTGCAGAGGGGCCAGGATTGATGAGGAAGGTGAACACAGGCAGTTTGGCAGGTGCTAGGTCACAAGCTTTGACCTGTGGTGACAAAAGGTGGTTGACCCTGTTCTAAAGCATCTGCTACCTGCCACTGTTGGTGACAGGCTGCTGGGGTAGATGGGCCTTTGGTCTGACCCAGTTCTCATGTTCTAGCAGAGGCTGTTTGCACCCCACTGCCGGGTGAGGGGGAGATGGGACAGCCCAGGTACTACTCCTTTGAACCTCCTACTCTGTCACACTCTTCCTCTCCTCTCCACCGTGTTTCCGCCTCTTGGCCTGATACTGATGGAAAATTCGTGATGTCTAAAGTATTCCGGTCCCAGCTGCTACTTGTGGATACCTGGCCTCATTGCGGCCAGCACAGTGCAGGCACAGAGGGTCATGCTAATGCCAGATGAACTGTCTTGAGGCCTGAGTGTAGTTTGAAGGTGGTCCAAAGCCCAGTGTGGTAGGTGCAAGGGGTATTTTTCCTATAGAGGTTCCAGGAGCACATGGGGAAGGGCAAGCAGGTCTGCTAGGCTGCTGCCACTCTAGCCTTTCTTAGACTGTGATTCTGGCAAGGATCGTTGTGGTCTTCCCTTGCAGTCTCCTGTATAAGATGGGCTGTAGGATTTGCCTGCATTGATTTATTTTTGAACCAAAGTATTGTGTTTAGAAGAAAACACCTTGTGTTGATTAAAAAAAATCTCCAGCAATGGAGAATCCCCCACTGCCCTAGTAAGTTGTTTCCGTGGCTGCAACTTGTATCACAGAAACTGCTTGGTTTTGCTCTTAGGAAGAAGTATCGAAAGGTGCTAGCCAGTGTGGTGATCATCCAGAAGAACTACCGTGCTCATTTCTGGAAGAAGGCTCTCCAGCGACTGAAGGCCTCTGCTATTGTCCTGCAGAAGCACTGGCGTGGCCAACTGGCTCGCAGCCTCCATCGGCACCTGCTGCAGCAGGAACAGAGACGAAAACAGGAGGTGGAGGAGAGAAGACGGCAAGAAGAGGAAGAACGGATCAGAAGGGAGGAAGAGGAAAGACAATGGCAAGAAGAGGAGGAGCTTAAAAGGAAACAGGAGGAGGAAGAGGAAAAAGAAAGGTACACGATGGTCCCCTGCATGACTCTGTTGAGGCACATGGGTGGGGCTTGGCGTGACAGTATTGCTCTCAGGCTGTGGGGAAACAATTGCACGAGTCTCATTCTGGTAAGTGCATGTGCAGGTCTGCATAGGGCAGGGCTGGAGTTGGGTGCAGGTGTGGAGAAGCTGGGGGAAATGGAACATTCATCTTCCCTTGGGAGAGTTAGGCCTCCTGGTGTTTTTCCTCTTTGAAATATATTTATGGAAGGGAGGAAGTTCATGTTCCTCTTGCCGCCCTGGGGATGCAGAGAGTCCTTGTTCATGATCTCTAGCACCAGGAGCTGATGTTGACTGACACAGAGTAGCAGACTCATGGAACATTGATCTGCCCAGTACAGCAGGTTTTTGAATGAGACAGACAGCTTACCGGTGTGGCTACTATGGGTCATGTGCTCTTTGGGTTCTGGGGAGTGCCAGGGCCCGATAGAAAATGGACAGGTATGGAGCAATGTTTAAGTAGCAAGACACCTGGCCCCTTGGCATCGCCATGTCAAGGGGTACTGCTCAGTTTTAGTGCTTGACTTGCCTACATTTTACACAGCTTGGATGCCCCTCATGTTTATTATTAAAAACTATTTACATTGGTAATAAAAAAAAGATCCCTAAAGTTGTAGGAACAGATATTGACACTTAAAGACTGAATCACACCACATTTGAAAATTTTTCCTGCGTGAAAAATTATTTTGTGGCCCTCATTCCAGGTCATAGAATTATAGAAAACTGAAGATTGGAAGGGATCTCAGAAGGTCATTTAGTCCAACCCCCTGCTCAAAGCAAGACCAGCCTCAACTACATCATCCCAGCCAAAGCTTTGTCTAGTTCAGTCTTAAAAACCTCCAAGGATGGAGACTCCACCACCTCTCTGGGTAGCCTGTTGCAATGCTTCACCACCCTCCTAGTGGTAAAGTTCTTCCTAATATCCAATCTAAATTTCCCATGCTGCAACTTGAGACCATTGCTCCTTGTTCTGTAAAGGTCCTTGTCACACATTGCGATTTGCAGTTGGGTCTTGGCAGTTGCAGCATGGCAAGGGGTCAGATAAAATACCTAGAACAGGGAAACTTGTTGCCTGCCTTCTTAGTGGACACAGGAAGCAGGTAGCTCCTGGGACTAGGAGTGAGTCTCCTGAAGCCAGCAAGACAGCAACTCAGATCTGAAACTTGTCCACTTCAGCAAGCATTGGGCCCATTTCACTGAGCACCACTGTTCCTCAATAGCCTGGTCACCCAGGCCAAGTTTGACCAGGTCTGGCCAATATGTGGTTTGAGGCAGTTGCTTTTCTGTCAAATGCTGGTAGTGTGATCTCAGATAAGGACCCTTCCAGCTAAGCACAGCACCGCGTAGGAAGAGCTGTCTAGTCTTTTAGCGGTTGCCCTAAAAAGGCCTCTCTCACTTGAATCCTTCTCAGGGGCATAAGGCCATGGCATGCCCTCTCCCGCAGTGGCTGGATTCTTCTCATTTCTTTGATTATACCTGCTCATCTCTGGCCTAAGAGCAGAGACAATGCATGACAGACTTCTCCCAGTGGGGAAGGAGGAGCCATGCTGATGATTCTGGACTGAGTTCATTGGGGCTGCAGGGTCACTGATGGGCCAGAGGCTCTTGTGGGGATTTTCAGAGCTGTTGTCAAATGCTGATGCTCCTCACACTGAGAGGCCCATGGACAATTTTTGACTCGCTGCCCTGCCCAGCCTATTCTTGGTGAGGTCCAGATGGCTTGGGCCTTGTAGGTCAGCTACCTAACACCTTCCGTGCTAAACATTGCGTGACTTCCTTATTTTAAGAACTTTAACATCTGCACGGTTTGTGGCTGGAACTAAGAATCTGGGATGAAGAAAAAGCCGTGAGGTCAGGGGGTGTCTTGCTGCCTTCCTGTAAGCTTGCTTGGGTTGCACTAAATTATAAGCTATTGAATGTCACCATTGCCTGCTTGTGTTAAGCTCAGTAGAGCTTGCTATGGGCAGACTGCTAAAACCCCTCCATATTTCATCAGCCTGATGTGTGCTGTGCCCTGTCATCTTATTCAGCATGCCACAGATGCAAACTGGTTGTGGTGACTGCTCGTTTTTCGTAAAGTGCCTCTTGGCTTGAGTGAAGATGCACTGGGGTGGGAACCTGGGGTATCGTGGTTTTTCTGTCCACTGGTATGAATAGTTCTGTGCCCTTTGCCACCCTTCTATTATGGAGCAAGGTTTCAGATGCTACTGAGGGTATGGAAGGTGTAAGATGCATTTAGATCTGTGGGAAGGTCCAAGGCTCAGGCATGTAGTAAGCAGACATGACACAGGTTCTGTGTGTGACACAGCGTGGCTATGTTAAATGCAGAGCAGAGAGGAAGTGCAGATACAGCATTGCAATTGTTCTGCTGATTCTTTTTTAAGTTTTCCTCAAACCTGTCAGTTGTGCATGTGGGTTCTGAGCCAATGAGGCTCGAGATGGATGGGCAGCCTCCCCTTTGATTGGTCTTGGGGCTTTGGCCTAACTCCATGGTAAGCCCAAGTGACCCTGCCTTCCTGCCCCTGTTACTGTTGTCCTTTCTCCACCACTCCAGTTTCCTGATTTACTGCACAATAATGGTGGAGGGGAAGTTTACATTGTGGCAGGAAATATCATACCAACCTTAGAGGAGTTTGGTGCCTTAGCTAAACTGGAAAGTGGCTTTGGCCATCCATGTAATGGCACCCTTGCTTCCACCTTACCCATGGAAAGATGAGGTGTCTGCATAATTTCTGGTGCATCACCCAAGAGGGTTGGATCTGTCTGACTGTCCTGTCTTCTTTTGAACAGAGAAAAGGAGCAACTGAATGCTGTCCTCCAGGTAGCTCAGGTAAGTTGAACTGCTTTATTCCTTCTGTGCGTCTCCTGTAGCAGTCTGCAGCAACTCGGGGGCCTCTGGTCTCCTTCACTGCCAGGGACAATGAAGGACAGCTGAGAAGTTTGGAGCTACTTGGCTCAACCAGAGGCACTAGGGTTGTGTAGTGGGGCTGTGATTGCACACAAATATCCTCCCAGAGACCTGACACTTGTAACAGCATCTTCAGTCCCGGAAGAGGTAAATCCTCAAATCTCTCCTGAGTTGCCTTTGGAAATCCTCAAGTCCCAACACACAGATGGTGAGAGAGGAATTTCAGGGCTCTGCCTGCCACACACGTGAGGGGAAAGGCAATTAGGTGTGTCCCAGAGTCTGAAAAGGGAAGGAGGAATCAGAGTGCTTCTATCCAAACTTTGGCTATCTCTGTTCATGCTGGAATATAAATAGCTGTAAGACAAATTCTCAGGTGAACATACAGATGCAGAAAGGAAGCAGATGGCTGGAAAAAAGGAGATGGACACAGATTTGATAGTTTTCCATGTGCTGATGCCCAAGACAGGGAAGGGAGAGAGAGGATGCATGCAGTGGGTTTTTGCAGAGGAGGAAGGGAAGAGACCTGACCTGTGGGGAGGAAAAATTGGAGGACTCAGGCCTGCAGCCCCTTGTAGACCTGCTCTTGGATTGGGTGTTGACATCATTTCTTTCAGGTGGAGGTAGAAAGGGCCCAGGAGGAGGAGACCCCACTGGAGGAGGAGGAGAGACGTCAGATGGAGGAAATCCTGAGGCTGGAGAAGGAGATTGAGAAGCTGCAACAGCAGCAGAAGGCAGATCACATGTCCATCATCTGTGAAAACACCAGGAATGAGATCAGCCGGCAGCGAGAGGAGGAGATCCAGCGGCTGGAAAAGGAGGCATCCAGGGTCGCTCAAGAATTCTTGGAGCTGCTGGACTTTGGAAACCTGGATGAAAGTGTGCAGGGCCTGGAGCGCACACTCTCCAACGAAGGAACCCTCAGCATGGACTGCAGCCTTGTAGCGCCCCTGGCTGAGGAGGAGGTTGATGAAGGCTTTCATGCTGATGACGAGGGACCACCTGTCCCTGGCCTGGTTGGACAGGATGAGCACAGCTCCAGAGCCAGCGAGACATGTTCTGAGGAAGACAGAGGCATGAGTCGGACATTTCTGCTACAAAAGGAGGTGGAGATGAGGAATGCTCTTGGTCTGCCTCTGGAGAGGTCAGGAAGCCCTGAGGAGCACAGTGCCCTATCAGACACTGCCGAAAGTGTTTATAACACCATCTCAGAAACACTGAGGAGCAACAGTGGGGAGGTGGGAGAGCCTGTCTACAGCTTACCCCCAGATGTGGAGTCTGACTATGACCACGAGGAGTTTGATGGCTTTGGAGATGCAGGCAGCACTTCTGCTGAGCCCCTGAATGGTGAAGATGTCTTTAGGGCTTCCCATGGGACCAGCATGGGCTCAAACCGTGGCAGCCTGGACTCGGTGAGAATCTTTGTATTTCACTAAGAATCAGTATTGCTTTGCCGGCATTTGTCACCTCCGTGCCTACAGTAATATCAGCCTGATGCACTAGTTCTCTGGCTCTCTGGGTTGGAGTGCCATTACCTGCATATAATACTCTCTTTTCCCATATTCCCTGGCCAGTTCTAGAGCTGGGACATTGATGATGGGCATTAGGGGAGAGAAGGTGAGGTATGGGCAACAGGGAATTAACAGAAACCCAGAGATGATGAGGCTGTCGTGTATTGCAGATGCACAGTGGACAGTGGATTTCTCTGCAGTGTTTACACACTTCTCCACCCCATAGTATCAGAGTGCCTTCCAGTAGTGCTGGAAGCAGCGTGACTAGCACCCATGTAGTGCCAGTGGTCCCGTCATGGAGAGAGTGCACAGGAGCAGTCCAGGTCTCCCCAGAGGGAGACGCGGGGCTGAAGAATCCAGTTGTCTTTGCTTGAGCCATTGGGCTCAGAGTAGAAGTCTGATGAGAAAATCCTCCTTCATGACTTCTCCTGTCACCCAGTGTGAGCAGAGAAACAGTGGCTGTGACCAGAAGAGACTAGACTGGGCTGACCTGCCCAGCACAGGCCCAGAACGCCCATGGTTTTCAGCAGGGGAACCGCAGGGAGTAAACGCAGCTCTGGCACCTGGCAAAACCCTGGTGCAGTTCCCAGCTGGGCCATAGATGTTTACACGCCCTTGGGCAGGTCCCTGAGCGATGGGGCTATAACTTCCCTCCCTCCCAGATACGTTGTGGGGATAAATCCTAGAGCATGAGTTGTTCAGTTGCTGTGGTAATGCAGGCCATAAAACTACCACAGATCAGCAACTGCAGAGACCAGTGACTTGAGGCTGAATGAACTACTGTGTATCCGTTAGAAAGATATCCAGTGTTTGCTAGAGGATTAACTTACTATCCCTTCACTCTTCGGTTCTAGTGACTAATTGTGATCACTGTTGAAAAGTTCCCTGGGTTTCCAGTTTGAATTTCTTTAATGTCAGCCTCCAGCCATTAGAGGTGGCATGTGGATCTTCTCTTCATGCAGCTACTTACATGAGCAAGTTGCCTCTCTCCTTGGTGAGGCCTTTCCATGGCAGACAAATTATTCTATCCCTTGGATCATTCCCACACGTCTTACTCGGTCCTGACCAATTTCTAACATCCGTTTTAAGACACCAGCGAGAGACCTGGACGCCGAAGTCCAGCAGCCCCTGGGCATGAGGATGCCAGTTGTTCCAGTCCCCAGCTAGCAGGAGGAAAGACCCTGGCCAGTCTGATAACTAACCTCCCCAGGCTCGAGCAGCAGGATCAGAGCAGCAGCAGCAGAGATGGAGAGGCAGCAATACCCGATTTGGAGAGTGGGGAAGAGAGAAAGTGTGAATGAGATAGGAAAGAGATGAGGAGAAAGTCTGAGTGAACGAGGAGAGGGAGAGCAAGTGGTGTGGGGACACGGACCGCAGGGTATCACACTCTTGGTCAGCCGAAGGGAAGCCCTCTCAAGCCAGAGGGCACAAAGAGGAATTGGGAGTTGGGGAGTAGGCATGAGGGTGTTCCAGCTCAGGGCACTGAGCACAGCCCTTTGCAGAAATGCTGTGCGGCTGTTTCTTGGTATCGGTCCAATACGGCACAGAACCCTGCGGGCACCTGCCTGTCTGCGCACAGGCTCGGGGGAAATATGGCTGCCTCTGCTAATGCCCCGCGGGACACAGTCCTCAGGGTGGTGGAGGGGACGGGCGGGAGTTAGCAGTTAAAGCAGCCACCTCGGATTGAGGGTAGAGCAAGACTTGCAGCAGCCATTCAGGGCTCTGGATAGGAGGCTAAAAAACACGTCAGGGGCTCTTACCTGAATCCTGTCCAGTTTTAACATCCTTGTCAGAGGGCCTTGGCCTTAGAATAGATGTAGCCTAAGTGAACAGAAAACATTTAAGAGCTGTAGGAATCTCGCTACTGGATCAGACTAGTGCTCCTTCCAGTCCAGCATCATGCTGTGGACAGTAGCCAATATTGTCACCCTATTATGGAGCACCTTGCCTGAGAGCGCACAGACTCGGGAGAGGGTCGGGAGGAGCTCTGGGCTGGACCAGCCAAAGGAGAGTTTCTTTCCAGCCCTCATGGTTGGATGTTGGTTTGTGTCACAGAGCAGGAGTCATCGCTGTGATGAGTTTTTCAGGCATATTTACTGCAGAATGTCTCCCTCCCTTCCCATATGAGAACTCGTTGCCATCTGATATAATTGGCTTTTGGAACTGCTGGGTTT
Source organism: Alligator mississippiensis (assembly GCF_030867095.1). Classification (NCBI taxonomy): domain Eukaryota; kingdom Metazoa; phylum Chordata; order Crocodylia; family Alligatoridae; genus Alligator; species Alligator mississippiensis. The sequence continues at coordinate 254,814,844 of NC_081827.1, forward strand.
AGTGAGCTGTCAAGACCCTATTTTAATTTTGTTTGCCTTCTGTGAAAGGGGCTAGTAGCTTGAGTTAAACATGTCCTGGTTCTGTGATTTGTGCATCTTAGTTGTGTTCTCACTTCTCCCCCCCACCAAGAACTCAAGCAGCTGGTATCTTTCTTCTCCTTTCCATTTAGTTTCTGGACAGTGAGGAGGAAGTGGATGTTTACATAGACACAGATGAAGAATTTTGCAATGGCCGAATCACCATCTTCAATGGCTCAGGACCACCCTACTTTCACAGCTATCTCTACATGAAGGGTAAGAAGCCATAAAAGCATGGGAGTGTTTTTCTCTGTACCATCTGCCATCTCCCTCTGCCCCTTTCCTGTCTCTCTTGTTTACTTGCTTCCTCTCTGTTCACTCTCTCCAAACCAGCAAAGAAAAAAAAATCTTTTGTAGAAGAGAGATGTGGAGAGGGCTAGCATGGATGCCTCAGGCTGGGAAACCCTCGTCATGGGGAGGTTTTCACCTCCTGTAGGAGCAGTGCTGATCTACAGCAGTATTTGGGGGAAAGGAGAAAATGAAGAAATAGTTGGGTGGATTGTGAGAGGGCTGGAGAAGCTCTAGGATTCCTGGGTGGCCTCACAGGAGATGCAGCTGGGGAGGAAGGAGGGTTTCCTAGCGCTGGGGACAGAACCCAGTCCTAGGACATATTGGGAAAGGCAAGTTCACATCCATGTTGCAAGAGGTAAGACTTCCCATAGCAGAAGTCCTTCTAAGTCATGGGTCCAGTTTACCCAGTTATCAGCTACCATGGAGGAAGGAACAGGAAGCCCCTTGGTGGGAGACTGTAGAATAATAACCTGCCCAGCAGGGAATTGTATTCCTTATCCCTGTACTTTGTGTGTGTGTGTGTGTGTGTGTGTGTGTGTGTGTGTGTGTGTGTGTGTGTGTGTGTGTGTGTGTGTGTGTGTGTGTGTGTGTGTGCGTGTGAGAGAGAGAGAGATGCATTGAAGCGGAAGGGCTTGTTCCCTTTTGGCTTTGAATCTTTTATTCTGCATCATTGGAGGTTGTTGTCAGGGGCAGATCCAGGCTGCAGCAGTGCATTTGCATCCCTCTTTGACTGTTGCGCCACCCGAAGTTTAAAACTAACTGCCTGGCGTGGCAGCAGCATTTCTGTTCAGGCAGCAGTGAGGGAGTCACTTGATTTTGTGGCTCATAATCTATCTGATTCCTTTTACACTCTTCATTCCACAGGTGCTAACAACTCTCTCTTTTTGTTGTTGTTCCACTAATCAGTCAAGGCTTCATTCTGCAATTTTGCTGTCTATTGGCTGCTCCTGGTCATGTAGCCCCTACTTCAGAGCCCTGCATACTGTTTTTAACTCTAGCTAAAAACAGGAACTCGGGAGTGGAAACATTTACTCAGGTGAACATCAACTCACATCTGGAAATAACTTCCAGTGAAGTATTGGATCCACTGTTAAGAGTCTCAAGAAGGCTAGAATGTTTTTTAGGAATCTGAAAGAGATGTACATGTAATTTGAATGACAATAGGACCAGAGGAAACAGCATCTTTTGCTTTACTTTTTTCCTAGTTTTCTGTATTTTATACAATTCCAAGTATGTGATTATTTGTTTTTGCTTCAGTCTTGAACTGAATAATATAGCCCTAGCATCATATTAGTAAAGCTTCTAGTTTCTTTGTACGTGGAGAAAAATACGTGTTGTGTTGTAAGTGACAATGCACCCCTACCCATCTGCACCCCCTTTTTCAAAATCCTAGGCTTGCTCATGGTTGTTGTCATCCCTACAAATCTCTTGCTTCAGCAGCAGATTTTCTGAGGAGTCTCAGGGAAATGAGTGCCTGAGCCCAGCTGGAGGTTGTTTTCCGTAAGAGGTTTTGAACCCCTCTCCCTCCTTGGCTCCCACCAAGGGTTTGCCCTCAGCAGCGTGTGTAACAGTGGAGTGCACGGGCAGCTCAGGTTTGGAAGGGAGAATCCTTTTGTCAGGTTTACATGTTCTGCCTTTCAGATTTATCAACTGCCCTTTTGCTCCTGGACGAGGACAGTAAAGAAGAGAGTTTAGTTTACCTTCTCTGCTCCAGATTGTGGTATGGAGGGAGTGGCAGTGGCCACTGTACTTAGGCTGCCTAATACTTGCACAAATGGTTGCAGGAGTGTTTTTAAAAGGAGTCTAGTGCCACTACTATTTATTGCATGGATTTGAAGTTTTGCAGGGAGAAAGTGTTGGGACTGCAGAGATGCTGCTTTTATTTTCCTCCCAAACAAGCTGTTGTGGTTTGGCTGAAATATATCATTCTGAAGGCTACCAGTTTTTCTTCATGGTAAAAGGTTTACAGGACCAGTAGTGTTAGGATATTTAGTCATGAACTATAGAAAATAGAGAACAGTGAAGTGGTAAAAATCTCTCAATGTTATTAGATAAGTCAAAAATAAAATCTGAGGGACCTCAGAGACCTACCAGTCAAGCTCAGCAGGCAACATGGTGGTTGTTAAAATTCAGCGTTAAGAAAGGCCAAGAAGACATTATAAATTCTTGCATATGGCCAGGTTGTCTCTTGACTGTATTTGCTCTACAAAGAAACAAAAAACCTCTGCTCAGTGTGCAGCAGCACTAAAAACCTAACAAAAAATTATGATTTATGAAGTGTGGAATGAAAACTAATCCTGAGAATGCCTGAGTATTCAAGGAATAAAGGCTACAAGTTGTTGGAGAGCAGGTTTAGATTAGACATCTGTAGGAACTGCTTCACAGTCAGGGCGGCTAGGATCTGGAACCGACTTCCAAGGGAAGTGGTGCTGGGTCCTACCCTGGGGAGCTTTAAGAAGTGGCTCGATGCCTGCCTGGCTGGGGTCATTTGAGCCCAGTTTCCTCCTGCCCAGGGCAGGGGGTCGGACTTGAAGATCTACAAGGTCCCTTCCGACCCGACTTCTATGATCCTATAATGCTGTTGCCATGGTGTGAATCTGCAGGTTGCCATCACTGAACACATTCAAAATTGTTGCTAATGATGCAGAAAAGACAGTTGTGATCAGTTCAGATTCAGGATGATGTACTCCTGTTACCTGGGAATAATTAGCTACTTTCCAGCCCATTGGCAATAGGAGAGGATGTTTAAGTAGATAATTTATACTTGGGAGTCTCAGAAACATAGGCACCAACTTTGGTCTTTGCCAGTGGGTGCTTTTTTTTATGTGTGTTCCTGCACCAACGTCTGCGCATGCCCAGAGGAGGCAGTGCATGACTTCCACCTGGCTCATGCAGTATGGCTTGTGGGTGCTGAGCACCTGCTAATTTTTTTTGGTGGGTGCTTGCGCCCAGGAGCACCCATGGAGTTGGTGCCTATGCTCAGCAGAATTGGCTAAAATTATTTAAGGAGGTCTGTGGCCTAATGAGTGCTAATTTTTAAATAAATCTTGAAATATGGGTAAGTTCTAGAAGAGCATTAATTTTATCACTGTTTTAAAAAGACAAGCAGAATGCCCCAAATAATGATAGACACCTGCCTTGGTGAAAAAAGGGGAAAAGGAAAAACTGATATAGGATTCAACTAATCTTAAGAATTCAAGGCTAGGAATAAGATCAGTGACAGTTCAGCATGTTTGTTGGAAAAAGAATCACATCATGCGATTTCCTTCACTGGTGAGAGATTATCAGGATAACCAGTAAAGGTGACTGTGTGTGTTTTATCAGTGTTTGGCAACGTTCTGATTTTAAAAAATAGTACTATATAAAGCTTACATGATACAAGAGCAGATGTAATTCAGCATTTTCATCAATGACCTGGAAGTATTTTAACCATGGCTAATTAAAATTTGTGACTGACACACAGACTGGCAGGAAGGTAGATAATGATGAGGACAAGGTAATCATGCAGAATGATCTGGATCACTTTCTGAGTTGGGGCCAGTTCAAACAACATGTATTATAATATGATCAAGTGTATGTGCATATATCTAGGAACAAAAAAAGTTGTCTGTACTTTGACAGTGAGGAGCCATACTTGGGAAAGCAGTGAATCTGAGGAAGATTTTACTCTGTGGGAATGCCCAAATGAATGGTGGCATCATGCACTGATGGAGAAACTGCAGAAGGTTCTGTGGGTTAGTCATATTCTGTTTTTTGGCAGATCTCATCCAGTCTTTAAACTGGAAATGTCACGATGATCCTGCCTCAGGCAGAGAGTTGAACAAGACGACCTCCTGAGGTTTCTTCCAGCCTGACTTCTCTACAGCTCCCTATGATTCAGTGAGGCCTGTTTTCATTCTCCAGCCTTGCAATGCTCCTGGTTTCCAGCAGACCATAAAAACTCCGGGGTGCATATTTTTCATAGCATCTTGGAACTTCAGAGAAACTGCGAATCAGGAAATAAGATGCAACAAATTCAGCAACTTTTAAAACACAACAAACCAGGAGTGAACCTAGAATCACAGGGTGCCTGTGCATGTGCAGGACGCCTGCTCCAATGTGTTCAAATAAGAAATGGGAATGCTTCAGTACCCTTACTGTCATAGATTTCATAGACGTTAGGGCTGGAAGGGACCTCGGAAGATCATCGAGTCCAGCCCCCTGCCCAAAGGGCAGGACGTCAGCTGGGGTCATAGGATCCCAGCAAGATGAGCATCCAATTTATTCTTGAAGGTGTTCAATGTAGGCGCTTGAACCACCTCCGGTGGCAGGCTGTTCCAGACGTTGGGGGCTCAGACAGTAAAGAAATTCTTCCTTATGTCCAGCCTGAAACGGTCTTGCAGTTTGACCTGTCATGTGTATTCAGTGTCTCCATGCCTCAAAATAGCAGAGGGGGTGCTTTAACTAAAGTGTGTCAAACAAGCTTTAGTGAAAGTGCCCCCAGCACCATTTTGAAACACGGGACCGTGAATACATGAGATGCTGCAGGTGTTAATTTAAGGGGTTAATACCCACAACCAAGGAGTTTTAATCAACATGTCCCCACACACCCTGGAGCATACGTATAGATTCCCAAAGGGTAGGGAAGGACTCAGAGGATCATCTAGTCCAAACTGTCACATGATTGCAGTTTGCTGCTCCTAAACCATCCCAGACAAAATACTTGTTCGGCCTCTTCCTGAAAGCCTCCAGGAAGGATTTCACAGCGCCTCCAGGCAGCCTGATCCGTTGTCCTACTTTTCTTTCATAAGGGAAGTTTTTTGTGAAATTTAATCTAAACCTGCTTTGCTGCATATTAAACTCATTGCCACGTGTCCTGCTCCCTGTGGCAAGGAAGAAAAATGTTTCTCCATCTTTTTATGGCAACCTTTTAAATATTTGAAAACTCTTTTATGTCCTCTCCTTCTGAAGCTCCTGTTTTCAAACTAAACTGGTTTAGTGTGCTTAGTCTCTTAACCTTTCATGCCAGCCTCTTATCACCTTTTTGCTTACCTCTATTTTCACTGCATTCTTCTTACAATGCATGCAACACTTCTGTTAATGCAGCTCAAGAGTTCATTTGCTTTTCTTCTGACAGCATCACATTGTTGAGTTTGTGATTCATTATAGCTCCCAAATCCTTCTTGGCACTGCTACAGCCCAGCCAGTTATTTCCCATCCTGCTTTTCATAGAATCATAGAAAATTAGGGACCTTGGGAGGTCATCTAGCCCCACCCCCTGCTCAAAGCAGGACCATCCCAAACTAGATCATCCCAGCCTGGGCTTTGTCTAGCCAAGCCTTAAAAGCCTCCAAGGATGCAGATTCCACAACCTCTCTGGATAACCTGTACCAGTGCTTCACTACCGTCCTCTTGAGAGAGTTTTTCTTAATATCCAACCTCAACTTCCCTTGCTGCAGCTTGAGCCCATTGCTCCTTGTCCTGTCGTCTGCCCCCACTGAGACCAGCCCAGCTCCATCCTCTTTGGAACAACCCTGCAGGGAGTTAAAGGCCATGCATTTGTTTTCTCTTTCCAGTTTATAGCAGCGTACACTTGTCTTTGCTGTATTTAATTGTTTTCTTCTCTTCAGTTCTCCAATTTATCCAGATCCCACTCGATTTTATTCCTGTCTTCTGTACTATTTAGTTTTGTCATCTGCATATCTGATCAGTGTACTCTCTATCCCTGCAACCAAGTTCTAATAAAATAATTTCTGCCCGTTGTGTTTGGTTCATAGATGAGTTCTGTTCTTTCCCTGTACACACTGAATACTAGTCTTGGTTCTGTCCCCCAGCCTTCTGTTCCCACTACATGCAGCTGAGAGCTGAATTGAAAAGGCATCCCCACAAGGAGTAGGCTAAGGAAATGGATGAGCTGGCAAGATTCACAGCATCGTGTACTTTCTCCTTTTGCAGGAGGTCTGATGAATCCATGGAGGCGACGCTGGTGCGTTCTAAAGAACGAGGCTTTCATGTGGTTCCGAACCAAGCAAGAGGCCCTGAAGTCTGGCTGGCTCTATAAGAAAGGGGGAGGCATGTCAACCCTGTCACGCCGTAACTGGAAACGCCGTTGGTTTGTGCTTCGAGAATCCAAGCTGATGTACTTTGAAAACGACAGTGAGGAGAAGCTGAAGGGGACAATCGACATCAGAAGGGCAAAGTAAGTGAGACAAGTGAACTTGTCAGAAGCCATAGCTGGGGATTTTGGCTGGGGATTTTGAGCCAGTGCTCCTGCCAGGACTAAAACCCAGAGGTTCCTGGTTAGGTGGTCTTGCCTCTCCACTCAGTCAGACCAATTGCTGCATTAGCATCAGGGTGGAATGTTATCCCTGTGGCAGAAATGCCACCATCGGTGCCCCTCTCCAGAGATCTCTCTCTGCCAGCCTGGGAGGCTGCTGTTGAATCCCTCAGGGCGGGGATCTCCCACCTTGTCTGCATGACAAAAGCCTGGGGCCTGGGAGGCGATGCTTTGGTCACCTGGGCAGGGGGGAAAGGCCTGGCCCTGCGCGCGGGCCCAGGTAGGCAGGGATGCTTGGTAGGTTGGTCGGCTTGTGGCCAGTATTGGCAGCTTCAATTGGACCGGCTGCTGAGGTCAGAGAGGTTATTTAAGGGCCCGGGCCAGGAAGAAGGCAGCCATTAGCCATGCGGTCATCCAGGTGAATCTGAGCCTGGCTCTCTCCTCATCACCGCATGCTCCAAGAGTGCCCTGCCTCCAGAGGAAACAACAACCGCCTCTGGACGATGTGAGTGAGTAAGCTACTAGTGATCCGATTAGATATTTAGCTTCAGTAACTCAGATGCGTTTAAACGGCTACCTCAGCCACCCTGGTTTGCTCTATGGATTCCTTTGATATTCCTGTAAGATTTCTATGACACTGCTCTACCTTTTACCCTGTTTCCGCCCTACCCCTGTCATCAATAAAGTTCTCCTTGTGACCGGTGTGGAGACTTATTGAGGGGTGGGTCTAAGTTATGCCAAGGAGGCCCCTTAGGTCTGCGGACTAAGGGAGGCTTCCCTAATCAGCCCTTGACTTGGGAAGTGCCCCAAGTGCTTGTATTGGGTCTAGCACCCATTGGACGATCAGGCCTGCGTTCTCCAAGGCGCGCAGAGGCAGAAGTGAGCCTTGGATGGTGGCAGCGGGACCCCCAGGCTAGCGGGGGTGCTCCAGGGAAGGGGTCGGCCGGACGGGATGCACCCCAGGGAGGCACTCGGAGCCTGGACAGTGGTCAGGTGCAGGGAGGTGGGCGGCTCAATGCAGGAGCGCCCCCTACTGGCCCGCCACACGTGGTGGTAGCGGTGGGATCCGAATACCCAGCTGTATTTGAGGCATAATTTGGGGAAAGGAATAGAGTCATTGAAATCCCTTGAGCAAACAATTTCTAATTTGGCATTGGGTCGACTGGATAGGGTAGAGAGTCAGGATGGCGGACAAGTATGTCTGGATGACTGTGCCTGAACTGAAAGAACTGGCAAAAGAGAGAGGCCTTCACGCAACGGGAAGGCTAAAGAAGGATGAGCTGATTAAACTCTTGTGTACCAGCGAGTCAGGACCAGTGTCAGCTTCACGCTCATCAAGTCCTGAGCTCAACCCAGGAACACCCACCCGCTCGCCAAGCCCAGAGGCTGCCGGGAGATCACCCTCCGAGAGGGAGCAGCAGAGACTCCATGAGATAGAGCTGAAAAGGATGGAGCTGGAACAGAGGAGGATGGAGTGGGAAGAAAAGAGGGAACAACGACAGCTGGAGGCCCAGCGTGAGAAGGAGCAGCTGGTACTGAAAAGGCTGGAGCTGGAAGAGAGGAGGTTGGAGAGGGAAGCCCAGTTGGAGGCACAAAGGATGGAGCACGAAGAGAAAAAGCTGGAGGCTCAGCTCCGTCTGCAGCCCAACGGGGGAAACACGAACCCTCCGCAAGTGTCCGGGGAGCAGCTCAAACTGGACGTCTCCGCCTTCACTCGCTACCGAGAGGGAGACGATCCTGCGGTGTTCCTAAGCAACTTCGAAAGGCAAGCCCAGCGGTGCAAGGTGCCGGAGGAAAAGATCATGATGTACCTGTCTGCGCTGGTAGAAGGTGACATGGCAGTGATCCTGAACAGCCTGCCCTCAGACGCAGCTGATGACTATAATGCCTTCAAAGCTGCCGTGTCTAAAAGGTTCCAGTTAGGACCAGAGTATTTTCGGAAGAAATTCCTGAATACACGCCCACAACCAGGCAAGTCATTGACTGATTATGTGGCTCTGTTGGAGGATACATACATTAAATGGTTAACCGAAGCCAAGGTTGACACTTTGGAAAAGTCACGCCAGCTCCTGGTGCTGGAACAATTCTATTTTTGGTGTCCAAGAGAGGTTAAGACCCTGGTCAGGGACAGGGACCCCAAAGATGTTCAGGAGGCCGCAGACATTGCAGACCGACTGTTGCTAAACCGTGAGAAGCCTCCCTACTCTGGGAAGGAGCAAAAAGGGGTCCAAAGAGGGGGAAGGGAGGGCCAGGTCAAAAAGGGGAAAGAGGGCCACCTCCTGCCGAGCGCAAGGCGGCCCCAGATTCGGACAGACCACCCAATTCGGAAAAGAGGGGGTGCTATAACTGCGGGGAGCAGGGCCACATCAAGCCCAACTGCCCAAAGCTAAGCACTAGACCCAGGCCCGTCAGGCGTGCAACAGCCGTGAGCAGCGAGGGGGAGGCCGGAGCCCCTCTGAGGGGAGTGTCTGTTGCTACAGGATCACAAACTCGGAGGAGGTGATGGCCCCCCACCGGACCATGATCACGGTGAAGGGGAGGACCGTTGTGGGGGAACTGGACACGGGGGCCAGTGTGACACTGATTAGTTCCAACCTGGTCTCGCCTGCAGACACAATCCCGGGCAAGACCCTCACTATTCACGGAGTGGGGCCCCCACCTCTGACGGTACCGGTAGTCCGTGCCCCCGTCGTGTGGAACGACTGTGCAACGTACCTGGAAATGGGGGTACTGGAAGGGGCTCCGGCCCCCATCCTGGTGGGATGGGGTCTTATAGAGCAGGAAGCCCAGCTCCGGAGGTGGGAACAGATCCAAGAGCCAAAGCCCTGCACCGTTCATGCGGTGACTCGCCTGCAGAGCAGGAAGGCTAAAGAAGGGGGGTTAGGAAATCCCCGGGAGAAAGTCACACCATTGGCCGCAGGGGAAGGGACCCCTGCAGACGGCGATCGCACCCTGGTCCCAGAGGGAACCGGTAACCCCGAGGGTGGGTTAAGTGACAGTCCCGGGGAGGCGTGCATTCCGTCAGTGGCAGAGGGAGGTGACACTAGCAGGGAGGAGACCCAGGAAGTCCCTGAGGGTGAGAGTGCACTCCCTGCTGATTGCCTAGCTGGGCAGGAGGAATTCAAGCGGGAGGTTCGGGAGGACCCCAGCTTGGAGGGACTCCGGCAGATGGCTCAGGAGCAAGAGACTGAGTTCCCTCCGGACAAGAGGGAACAGGTGGTCTGTGATAAGGGGCTTCTCTATCGGTTGTGGGTGCCGAAGAACCATGCCGAGACCAGGGAGCCCCAGCGCCAGCTCATAGTACCCCGGAAATACAGACAGCAATTGCTTGCCCTGGCTCATGATCTACCGTGTGCTGGTCACATGGGCAGGGAACGGACACGCCAGCGGTTGCGGGTGAACTTTTTTTGGCCCAGAATTGCCCAGAATGTGACGGACTATTGCAAATCCTGCGAGACATGCCAGCGGACGGGCAAAAGCGGGGACAAGAGAAGGGCTCCCCTGCAGCCCCTCCCGATCATAGACCAACCCTTCCACCGGGTGGCCGTGGACATTGTGGGACCGCTGAAGCATAGGACTCGTAGGGGAAAGAAATACATACTGACTCTAGTGGATTACGCAATGCGGTACCCGGAGGCAGTTGCCTTGACCTCCATCGAGGCACCCGTGGTTGCTGATGCCCTCATCAAGGTCTTCTGCCAGCTGGGTTTTCCCTCCGAGATCCTGACGGACCGGGGTGGGAACTTCATGGCGGAGGTGAAGGAGTGCCTGTGGGACTGCTGTGGGGTGCAACACCTTAAGACCACAGCCTACCACCCTCAGACAAATGGGCTGGTGGAAAGGTTCAACGGGACATTGAAAGGGATGCTCAAGGCCTATGTGGACTCCAACCCCAATGACTGGGATGAGAAACTGCCGCATCTGCTCTTTGCCTACCGGGAGGTGCCCCAGGATCCACTGGGTTCTCGCCCTTCGAGCTGATGTTCGGGAGGCGAGTGCGAGGTCCTCTCGATTTGGTGAGAGAGGAGTGGGAAGGGAAGATCGCTTCCACAAAGACCTCCGTGGTGGAGTATGTGCTTGACTTCCGTCAGAAACTGACTGACATGATGACGGTGGCACGGGACTCCCTGGGACAGGCCCAGGAGAAGCAAAGGTCCTGGTATGATGAGAAGGCCCGCTTACGTACCTTTGAGCGGGGTGATAACGTGATGGTTTTCCTGCCACTAAAAACGGACAAGCTGCAAGCTGCTTGGGAAGGTCCCCATGCTGTCCTGGACAGACTGGATGATGTGACCTATGTCGTGGCTATTAAGGGTAGGAAACCTAAGACAGTTCACGTGAACATGCTTAAACCCTACTACGACAGAAAGGAGATGGTATTCTGGGTCCCCTCCGTTGAGGGAACTCCGGAGGACCCCGAGGAGCCGGTCATGTATGGAGACGGATGGCGAGGCAGGGATGGAGGAACTCCGCCTGCCGGACCATCTGCCCTCCCAGGACAAGGACCAGCTGCTCGCAGCGCTCAAGGACTTTGAGACTGTGTTCTCTAACAAACCAGGTAGAACGGACCTGGCGGTACACTCGATAGAGATGGGCAGCCATCGCCCTATATACTCCCGACATTACCCAGTCAATGAGAAGGTGAGGCAAGAAATAGAACGGGAGATCGCAGAGATGGAGGAGTTGGGGGTAATCCGGCCTTCAACGAGTCCCTGGGCCAGTCCGGTGGTACTCGTCCGGAGCAGGACGGGACCATCCGGTTCTGTGTGGACTACCGGAAGCTGAATGCCATCACCACCCCTGATGCGTACCCTATGCCCAGGATGGACACGCTGCTGGATCGCCTGGGCCCAGCCAAGGTGATCTCTACTCTTGATCTGTCCAAAGGATTTTGGCAGATGGCCCTGGACCCGGATGCCATAGCCAAGTCTGCCTTTACCACACCTACGGGGCTATACGAGTTCACAGTTTTACCTTTCGGTTTGCGCAACTCGCCCGCCTCTTTCCAGAGACTGATCAATAATCTGCTGCAAGGATGTGAGCAGTTTGCCATGGCTTACATCGATGACATCGCCATCTTCAGTCCGGATTTCGAGTCGCGGGGTGGCCCCAAGCTCCTGATGTGAACTATGGACTATTCAATAGTACCGGATTTCGAGTCGCACCTGACTCACCTGACCACCGTGCTAGGTAAGATCAAGCAAGCTGGTCTTACGGTGAAAGCCAAGAAGTGCCAGTGGGCACTATCGGAGGTAGTGTACTTGGGTCATCGTGTGGGTGGAGGTCAGATTGCTCCCTTGTGGGACAAGATCGAGGCCATCAAGGACTGGCCGCCTCCACAGACCAAGAAGCAAGTCAGAGCCTTCCTTGGCCTGGCGGGTTACTACCGAAGATTTGTCCCGGGGTTTGGAGCAACCGCAGCCCCGCTGCACGAGCTGACCAAGAAGGGCAGCCCGGACCCGGTGGTCTGGAAGCAGGGGTGCCAGGAAGCGTTTGACACCCTCAAGGCGGCCCTGGTCAAACAACCGATCCTGAAGGCACCACTCCAGGATAAACCCTTCTACGTGGCAACGGATGCCTCCGACGTAGGACTGGGAGCTGTACTCTTACAGGAGCACCAGGAGACACGGCACCCCGTGGCGTACCTCAGCCGGAAGCTAATCCCTCGGGAGCGAAACCTGTCCTCCATCGAGAAGGAGTGCTTGGCCATCGTCTGGGCCCTGAACAAGCTGAAGCCCTACTTGTGGGGACAACAGTTCACCGTCCTGTCGGACCATGCCCCACTGCAGTGGCTGCAGACATTGCACAACACCAATGCCAAGCTGCAACATTGGTCTTGGCAGCTGCAGGAATTTAATTTTATTGTCGAACACATCAAGGGGAGCCAGAATGTGATAGTGGACGCCTTGTCACGAAAGGACTCTGGGTAGTGGGTCCTTGGGACTCGGGACTAGTGAGGAGATCACTAGTGTAAGACTGCCATCAGGTTTTATGGTTTCTGTATGTTACTGTCTTAACTTGTTTCATGTTCCAGGTTTTTTCCTTTTCCTTCTTCTGGCATCCCGTGGGATCTCCCTGACCCGACACGCCCGGACCCACGGCCCTGAGAGGCCCCGTGTCCGAGCTTGTAAAGGAGGGGGGGGAAGCGTGGCAGAAATGCCACCGTCGGTGCCCCTCTCCAGAGACCTGTCTCAGCCAGCCTGGGAGGCTGGTGTTGAATCCCTCAGGGCGGGGATCTCCCTCCCTGCCTACATGACAAAAGCCTGGGAGGCGATGCTCTGGTCACCTGGGCAGGGGGGGAAAGACCCGGCCCTGCGCGGGCCCAGGTAGCCAGGGATGCTTGGGAGATTGGTCGGCTAGTGGCCAGCACTGGCAGCTTCGATTGGACTGGGCTGCTGAGGTCAGTGAGGCAATAAAAAGGCCCGGGCCAGGAAGAAGGAGCCATTAGCCATGCGGCCATGCAGGTGAATCTGAGCCTGGCTCTCTCCTCATCACCGCATGCTCCAAGAGTGCCCTGCCTCCAGAGGAAACTCCAACCACCTCTGGACGATGCGAGTGAGTAAGCTACTTGAGATCCGATTAGATATTTAGCTTCAGTAACTCAGATGCGTTTAAACGGCTACCTCAGCCACCCTGGTTTGCTCAATGGGATTCCTCTGATATTCCTCTGATACTGCTCTACCTTTTACCCTGTTTCCGCCCTACCCCTGTCATCAATAAAGTTCTCCTTGTGACCGGTGTAGAAGACTTATTGAGGGTGGGTCTACATTATGCCAAGGGGGTCCCTTAGGTCTGTGGACTAAGGGAGACTTTCCTAATAAGCCCCTGACTTGTGAAGTGCCCCAAGTGCCTGTATCGGGTCTAGGACCCATTGGTCGATCAGGCCTGTGTCCTCCAAGGCGCGCAGAGCCAGAAGTGAGTCCAGAGCCTTGGATGGTGGCAGCGGGACCCCAGGCTAGCGGGGGTGCTCCAGGGAAGGGGTCGGCCGGACGGGACGCACCCCAGGGAGGCACTCGGAGCCTGGACGGTGGTCGGGCGCGGGGAGGTGGGCGGCTCAACGCAGGAGCGCCCCCTACTGGCCCGCCACAATCCCCATGTCAGATAGGTATGGATTGTAGGGGGGCAGGGGTTGTCTTCCTAGGTAGTGGGGGCATGGCCTTCTTCCTGGATCTCTTGAGCATATTTGAACATGCCTTGCAGGGGCAGGACACTGTTGGCCGTTGTTTCCTTGGCTTTACCTGGGCAGGTTTGGGGGCTCTTGGTGTCTTTGGGCAATGGGCCTTATTGTTGTGCACATGGCTGTTGTGTAGTGTGAAAAACAGGTCAGACAAGAACGTGTTTGGGATGGTTTGGATGGGGATGATCCTGCCTTAAGCAGGGGCCTGGTCTACATGTGACCTCTGGAGGGCCCTGCTAGCCCAGCTGCTCTATGATTCTGTGATTCCAGTTGTCTCTGTCCAGGTCACTGTCAGTGCTGCTGTGCAGTAGTCTAGATGTGCTATAGGACTGAAAGAATCAGATGCGTAGGAGAAGAAAAACCCTGTTAAACTGTACTGCATCCATGGGGAACATGGATTGCTCTTTGCTGACGTTCCCTTTCTTTGTTGGGTCCAGGGATTAACTTCAAACCTCAGCTGGGGCCCCACAGTCACCGCATATGGTGGCTGCTCAGGGGATGTTAATTTAGCACATTTCCCTTGTACCCTGTCCTGGCCCTGATCCCGTTTGTACCTGGCCTCCTCCAGACAGGTTGAGGGTTCCTAGTGGAGTGTGATTGCAGGTAGGTACCATGCAGGGCTCCCCCTTACCTTTGAGCAGGCTTTTATCTGCTGTAGCCAGGTGCCTTGGCTCTTACTAGTGAAACCCATGAATTGAGTTAGGCAAAAACACTGTATGCCATCACCTACAGTACCGAGATGCACAGAACGGCCAGTGATTGCTGGTATGAGTACCCCAGCTGCCCACTTCCCCCTTTACTTCTATCTTCTGCTCCCCTGGGTCTGTTTGCTGGTCAGTTATAGCATATTTATCTAGCATCTTGTTTTCTGATTTTGTACTAGTTTGGCTCTACAGTCTTTTTTTTAAAGGGAATTCAAAAATCCTCTTTCTTGACTAGAGAATTCCCATGTTTCCAGAAAGGTTTTGACCTGCCTGGTACCAAGCACTGAATTTTTGCACAGAGACTGGTGGAGTATGAAAAAATGGGGTGGCTGTGGGAGGTGTTTGGTTTATTCAGTCCCATGGTTCTCTGTGTTTCAGGGAGATTGTGGATATTCATGAGAAGGAAAATGCCTTGGACATTGTGACAGAGGACAGAATTTACCACGTTGTGGCAGAGTCACCGGAAGATGCCAGGTATGTGTGGGAATTTTGTTACCCACATTTGTTCAGCACAAGATTCTCCCTCCTCTCACACAGTGCTTCTGCAGCAAATCCCAGTTATGCCCTGGGAAGATGATCAGGAAGATGACCATACTGCTGGACTCCTGAGCCTTGCTCCACTCTGCTTCACTGATAAACATTGGTGTGGCCTCCTGACCCCAGAAATAAGATGGGAGCTCAGTCTGTTCATTCAGTCATGGGGACTGTCTCCCTCCTGCATGGGACTCTCTCCCTTCTGTCCTGGCCCCAGTCCCGGTTTTACCACCGGTGGAACTCAATGGTGATCTCAGTATTGTGAGCACACCAAATCCTTCATTTTCTTGTTTGACCTAGTCAAGCATAACTTTACTAGGAATGGCTCTTCGTGGAGCACTTCCGTGTAAACTGGAATATCTAATGGTTGATTTTATTTATTAAGTAAAATCCAAACTGAACAATAGAGCCATTCATGGTATCTGTAAATGATTGAGGCAGCTCAAGGAGGGGTTGGGCTTTATCCAGGACACAGCTTATCCAGGACTGCAGTGTCATCTGATAAACCCTCCCAAGTGCAAACCTAATGAATGACTCACATCCTTCTCTTCTATCATTTCAGTCAGGCAGCAAGAGTTGTAAATTGTCTAAAGCAGCATTGCAGGAATGTCATAGCAAGCATGAAATGTCAGCCTTGTCCTCACCAGTGCAGCATAGTTTCTGAGGAAGAGGCAACGTTTACATTTGTAATAGCAAAGGGGAAATGGTAGAAGCATTACAACGTCTGTTCAGTGAAGCCTCTGAAAACCAGAGGCTGCTTATCTGACATGCAGTAAGAGATAAGCGGTCTGCTGGCTCTGCAGCGGAGAGTCAGTCTCAAGCCTTTTGTGTGAACAGGGAGCCCTTTCCAGACAAGGAATTTTATGGCATTCCCTTTCTGTTAACTCATAAAGCTGACTGCTTGCAAACTGTCTGGTTATAGGGCTTGTAAGAAGATCAGAGTGAAGAGCTGGTTCAAGGCGTCAGGGAGTTGAGGCAGCTCAGGACTCTTAGTGGAATGAATACCAGGCACTCTTGTCTTGCCATGGCTGAAAATACAGTACATAGCATGTGCTCTGTATTCAACCTACACCCACTTCAAGTTCCTTGAACTGGAATTGGGTAGTTGGATCTTGTAAAAGTAGCTGCCAGCAAGATGAAGGGGATGGGCCCCTGGGAGCATGTGTAGCAGTTTCAGGGATAAAAGGACAGCTATAAAAGTTTAGGCTTTTAGAAATAGTAGGAGGCTGTGATCCAGAGCCTGGTTATGCAGAGGGAAGGTTTCCACTTCCTGTGTTCTTCTAGGGCAGGTGTGTGCAAAATCAAGATCCAGCTTGCCAGGTGATTTCATCCGGCCCATGGGCAGGCACCCACCAATTAATTGTATCCCGCCTGGCCCATGGCTGCCTCTGCTGTGCTCACTTGGGGCCTGAGCCCCACCTACCCCCGTGAGGGCAGCACACATGGGGGAGAGCCTTGGCCAGCACGCAGCTTCTGGGCAGGTCTGCTGCTGCTGCTGCCAGGGAATTGCTTGGCTTCCCCAGCTCCTCCTCATGTCTCTGCTGCAGCGCTCCAGGCAGCAGGTAGGGAAATGCTGGGGGACAGGAAGAAGCTGCAGTTGGGCTGGGGGATAAGTCCCATAGGGCGGAGCCCACGGCCTTTGCTGCTCCCTGCCGCCACATGCAGGTCCCAGGACTCCATCAGAAAATCGCAGGGAGCCCTGTGCAATGGAGCCAGGCAGGCTCAGCTGCACTCCCTGTTTCCTGCTGCCATGTGTAGCTCCCAGGACTCTGCTGGGGAGTGTGGTCAGGCTGCTGGCTCCATTGTGTGGGGCTCACCCCCTGTGGTGTGCAGCTCTTGCCAGGTCCCAGGAGCTTCACGTGAGACATGGGGAGCCCCACGTGATGGAATTGGGTTGGCCTGGCACCACTCCTTGCCACCACATGCAGCTCCCACAAGTGGCTAGAGCCACATGCTGCCAGTGGCTCTGCCTGCATGGGCCATGAGCGCACTGAGGGCCTGTTGCTTGCTGCTGCTGTTGCCACTGGTGGTGGAGGCCGTGCACTGTGGGAGGGGGGGGCATATCCCCTGACATCTTCACCCTTCCACACACCCCCCAAGCCCCACACCCTCCCCCCACACTGTCCCACAAACCCCACCCCACACCCACCCTCCCTCCAACCACACCCCACACACAATATATGAGAGAGAGACTTTATTCTGAGCTATGATTCAATCACTTCTATATGCATGACATGTACATCAGGACAAAAATATTTGTTGAAATAAAACTAAAATACATTATAGCAGATGCTTGATTTTTTTGCATATGATTTGTTTATTATCTGGTTCCAATATGGCACCCCTCTCCCCCCCAAAAAAGGAGTACTTCTGTAAGCAGAGGTTGGGGGTTGGGGCAGGACTTCTGCTCCCAAGATGGTGACCAGGGGATGGGGCACCTGCTGAGCTCACCCGAGCAAGGTGCGGGGCCTGGGGAAAATCAGCTTGTGCAGGGCCTCGCCCCCACCCCACATTCGCGCACCCTGGATGTGAAGAAGCTGCCATCCGTGGTGGCGCCAGCAGGAGCGGGGGGTACCTAGTGACCGGATGCAGAGCTGGCAGTGGTGGCACGAAGTCACCACGGCCACTCTGCCTGGTTCTGCAGGGCCTGGGGCAGTCACCCCGATTTGCCTAGCCCCACCCCTGACAGCCCTGGGTACCTGTCAAGGGGCGGGGCTACCCATGCAGCCCTGGACAGCTCGCTAAATCTCATTAAGTGGCCCTCCAACCGAGATAATGGCCCACCCCTGTTCTGGGATCTAGTTTCAGTGCACAAACCTTAATTGTGGTTCTGTTCTGATTGCCAGTGGCTGGTTTAACGTCCTGAGCCGCGTGCACAGCGCTACAGTGCAGCAGCTGAGGGAGATGCAAGACGAACAGGCCAACCCTAAGAATGCTGTGGTAAGTTGCTCACAGACAGCACTCCTGGCAGGCTGGCTGTTTAGGGCCACCAGAGGCCTGTTGCTTTTGTGCAGAGACAATGCAATGCTCTGAGCACTTTGGTTCCTGAGGAGCATGGGCAAGGCGTGCTGCTTTCCTGGGCCAAGCAGCTGACATGTTAAAGGGGTGAATTTGAGGGGGTGACAGATGTGAATCTTCCGCAGAGGAGGAATCCTGGGCAGCATGAGTGTAGCAGAGCTGACCGAATGGCGGCTGGCCTGCTGGGTTTGGGAGGCGACTCCTTGAAGGTGAAATGTGTGCAGTTCAGCTGGTTTAGATGACAGTAAACCTCAGGTGCAGGTGAGGGGAGGGGCATTGGATAAAGAGATTGACAATATGTTTTTGCATTTCTTTTGAGACGGGGATGGGAAGCTGCACGTTTTAGCACCGGTCCATGATGCTGTCTGAACATTGCAGCTCCCAGGCAGAGTTTTGGTCTTGATTTTTATTAGGAAGGGAAACTTCTGCTTTAACATGTATGTGGCTGATAACTGTCTCTCTCCCCATGAAGGGAACCCTGGATGTTGGGCTTATCGACTCTGTCTGTGCCTCAGACAATCCTGACAGGTAAGTGCCGCAGCATTCCAGCAGCATGGATTGGAAGCTCCTCAGGGCACGTCTGGGCTTTATTGTGGTTTCTGCACCTGGCTGAGCACATTGTTAGTGCCAGAGCCCTAATTAATAAACCTTTCAACTATGGGCTGAAACTCCTGAAAGCTTTTCCCACTCACTGGAGTGTGGGGCTGTGAGGTTGTCTTCTCCTTGCCCCTTCCTTGCTGTGCTGTTCCTTGTTATAGATCTTAAGAGACCTGTCTGATCATCAAGTCTGGCCTGCACATCTTGGGCCAAAGCACTTTTTTGAGCAGGGTCTGCTTTCCCATTTGCTCAGTGTGTGTTTTTGGGAAGGACAGCCAGCATCAAGGTGAAGGCTCCTAAGCCTTTGCACTGGCAGTTCTGCATCCAGACTTGTGACTCATTCCCCACTTTCGCAGTAGAATTTCCATTAGACTCTCAGCCTTGAGTTTGGGAAGTGCTGTCCTAAGTGATGAAGATGCTGTATTCATGCCTGGGGATCTGCGCGGGTCAGGGACCAGTCAGCCGGTCAGAACATTGCTGCTGCTCTTATAGTTGGAGTTTCTCTCACGTCAGCTGCCAGTCTGAGTCTAATCCTGACTTCTCCTGGTGGAGTACAGTCGTCTGCTATCTGTTGACCTCTACCGGCTGTATTCCATGCTTGTATGCACCACATACAGTGGGGAAGCTGCTTCTGCAACTCTGCACTGCCTCGTGCACATAAGGACAGATCTCAAATATCGATCCTCTGCCTCTTCTTGTTGGCAGTGGTGTTTCTACAGATGGATGATTGATGTCCTGCCAACTAAGAGAAAAAGTTATGTTCTCTCTCCCCTATCATCTCGTCCCAGTTCCTTGCCCTGTATGTATCTGTCTTGTTGCATTTGTTAGGGCACTAGTTCCTGCCTCCTCCTGAGGAGGGACCCCAGCTACGCAGCCACGCATGTGCTCCAACAGCCACAGACTTTCTGATGTTCCTCTAAAAAGCTGATCATCTGCTTAGGGCTCTGAGGGGCCTTTTAGAAGGGTCCCCAATTAATGAGCAACTAAGGGAGATTATTACCAAGTTCAGAGTCGCCACAGGTTGTCAGTCAAGCTCCCTTCATTCTTCGTCCCTCTCACCTTAAGCAGATTGAGCCCCGAGTAACTGAGAGTTATCAAAAAGCAGGTGTGAATAAGGAAAATTCTTCAAAGGGAGGTGTTTTGGGGATGGAAGGGTGTGTCACAAGAATGGGTATTAGGCCTGGTGCTACACAGAATGTCGATGAGGGACCTGGACATGGATATAAAGTAACGGCTAATTAAAATGTATGGAAGGTGCAAAGATTGGCAAAATGTAAATGAGGAGGACAGGGCAGCTCTGCAGAGGGACCTGGGTGGGTTAGACAGATTCAGAGGTGCATGGATAGGGGCAAGGAAAGGAGGCCTGACCTCCAGATCAGGGGACTGTAACCTGGAAAGCGGTGACTGGGATTTCATAGTTTCAACAGTCGGAAGAGACCTGAACAGAAGCAGCTCACCCTAAGTCCCCAGGGCAATGCTGTGGCCCAATGGCTAACAAGATCCTTGGGTATATAGATAGGGTCTGTGGGGCACTGACCTTGGTTGTGGTGTCCCTGTTGTAAGAAAGTGGTGAAAAATTAGAGCATGTGCAGGAGATAGGCTAGAAAAATGACTTATGGGCTGGAGAAAATGCCTTGCAGTGAGAGTTAAGGAGCCCAACTTATTTGTTTTTTTCAAAAGCTTACAGGAAGGTGCCTTGATTTTGGTGAACAAACACCAGTCACTGAAGGGCTCTCTAAGTCGGTGGAGGAAGGTAAAAGTAGACCCGCTGGTTGGAAACTAAAGCCATTTAAGCTAAAAACAGCTACATATGTTTTATGGTGAAATTGAGCACCCATTGAAGTGAGTTACTGAGGGAAGTGCCGCACTCCCCATCTCTTTATGTCCTAAAATGAAGGTGTAGATCTGCTCTAGTTAAACACGAGTTATTGGGCTGATGAAAAAAGACTGGGTGAATTTTTGTAGCCTATGCTCTGTGGGAGGTAAGGCTAGATGGTTTAATGGACACTTCTGGCTTTAAAATCCTGTGAAAAGGGAAAAACGGATTTATCAGCCTGTTCCCAGACCAAAACATTTGTTTCCTTTCTGTATGCATCAGTTTTCACAAGCTAAATTATGACTTTACACAACCTGCCACTGTACAAAAATAACCAGCAAAGGTGCCACGGATAGGCAACTCAAAATCACTTTGATTCAGGATCTCAGTTTTGTAGACTGGGCAAAAACAGTTTTGTAAAAGAAAAGCTCAGGACCCTCTTAATGTCCTTTATAACCCACTTATCCTGTATCTCTAGCTTCTTGGCTCAAAATCTGCTTGGTTTTGGATTTATGAACCATTTTGTAAAATATGAAATATATTGTGATGGTAGAGGCGTAGCATCCTCAATCAGACACTGTAAACTGATGATTAAATGATGCGAACAGTGACAGGACTGGAGAAATTAAACAGCAGGATCTGATCTATTATATCTCAGTTATTTTCAAGCCATAGTTTGTAGGCTACCAGTTGCTTATCAAGCTCTTCCTAGTGGGGTGCTGGTCTTGCAAGAACCTAGTTAAATAAATCCTTAAACTTATGAGAAACTTCATTAGAAGACTGACTTTTTGTATAGGAAAAGTCCCAAGACCTACAAACACTAGGCTACAGCATTTACCATGTCATAAGAGAGGAGACAAGACTGCCCCGCATAGTGAAGGCAGTCTGCCTGCATAGTGAACACATTTCTACTTGTACTGCCTCCTAGTGAAAGCAAGCAGCGTGGAATAGACTCTGCTTCTGTGTCACAATGTAACTCTTTCTTCTATACTTTTTGCTACAAAACCAATAAGAATGCAGATTGCGGAGCATTTCCCGTCATGAGATTAAAACCATTAATTATCAACTACAAAACTAACAGTATTAGCTGTTACATAACTCAAGTTTTACATGTTCTTCCTGTAAGCTTCAGGGCCTTTCCAGATTACAACTGTGGAATTTATGTATCTTAAAAAAAAATTTCCTAGCTATTGAGGTGGAAAGTTTTATCTGTTATTTCAGTTGGCTTCTTAATACTCAGTCCTTACTCTGATTCGCCTGGGCTACAGAGACTTTTCCCCTTCTGTTTTTAGTCCTGAACTCTGCAGGGCTCTCTTAGGTTGCCTAAACTATACAGATAAGGACAGATTTCCACATCTGTGATTATCACACCTCCAATGGCTTCAATAAAATGATAGTTTCTTCCTGCTGAAGATGTGCTCCTTAAAATGCCTGGTGGGATTGAGGAATGATTCTGTCTCTCTAAATTACATGGGTGTCAGTTGGCAACTTCTGTTAAACAAAGACTGAGAAAAAATGTTTCGTATCTGACCCGGGCTATTGCCAGTGATATTCTTTCACAGCTGTTCACTGACTAGTCCAGTTGTACCTGTTACCTTCAGCCTCACACTCTTACTCTTACTCCATCGTTCTTCAGGTTCGCACTGTCTCCTCCTTGTAGAAGCCTTTCCCCACTGGTTTCCAAAGCCCTCTGCTGCCATTCTCTCAACACACAGGCTCTCTCCTCCTTTCCTTTTTCCCTGCAACATTGCCCTGTTCTAAGTGGAGAAGGCCTTTCCCACAGGACTCCTGTGTGCGTTGTGGGAAAGGTGCACACGACCGTACTCCTTGTCTTTTGCAGGACCAGCTCCTTCTCTTTATCTCTGGTAAAACTGTTCAGACTAAATTCAGGGTCACACCAATCTCAGCTGACACTGCTGGAATCTGAGGTAACTCTGGCTTTAACCCTCTTTTCACCAGTGTCTACAGTTATACAATTAAATATCTGAAAAACCAAGCCATGGGGCTCAGAGCTGGACAGCAGGAGTCCATGAGAAGCACTTGCATAGTGCAATCATAGGGAAAAATAGCAGGTCTATTTATGCACCCAACATAGAACCAGTGCTTGGCAATAGCTGTTAAATAGTATTATCTGTCCCTTGGAAATAGCTCTTGAAAGAAGCCCAGCTTCTGCTGTCCAGGCATGCTTTCCCTCCTCCAGTTTGTACTGCAGTCCCATGGGGGTGCTATGTCTAAGGGTTCCC
Source organism: Alligator mississippiensis (assembly GCF_030867095.1). Classification (NCBI taxonomy): domain Eukaryota; kingdom Metazoa; phylum Chordata; order Crocodylia; family Alligatoridae; genus Alligator; species Alligator mississippiensis. Next base: position 254,837,558 of record NC_081827.1, read on the forward strand.
ACTCCTCTATGCTGCAGATTCAGAATGTCCTACTGGTGTTGCATATGTGCAGAGGGGCTGACTGTTGAGAGTAGAGGTGCTGGCTCTGCAGTGGTTTTAGTTCCTGAGAGAGGCCCAACATAACCCATTTTGCTGCTTGTGTTTTCCTGCAGACCAAATTCCTTCGTGATCATCACTGCGAATCGAGTAATTCACTGCAACAGTGACACCCCGGAGGAGATGCACCACTGGATCTCACTGCTGCAGAAACCCAAAGGCGAATCCAAGGTGGATGGTCAGGAGTTCCTTGTGAGAGGTGAAAGAAACATGCACATCATCAGCATGAAACACAGTTATACTGGGGGAAGTGCTGGTGGGCTTGGGCTTGTCACTTTTAGATGGAGGACTGACAGAACTGCATAGTTGTAGAGTGATGCCTAGTGGGACCCTCAGAGTTGGGGGGTGCACTACGTACAGTCTCCTAGCCTCTTCACATACTGGCTAAGAGCAGGGAGAGAGCAAACAGCATGTTCTCCTTCAAGAGCTGTCTGTTCATTCTCATCCCTGGACCAGGCAAGTGCCTCCTCATAGCTGCTTTGTGTTGTGTCCTGGGAAGACAGGCTGACCTTCTCCTCAGCTGGTGAAATGCTCAGCCCTGTTCTGAAGCACAGAGAAACACATCAGTGACATGCTGCTGAGACTATTGAGCCTTTCTGACAGGGGAATGTATATGTGAACTGCCCTCCCCAGAGGAAGGCAGGCTGATCTCACAGCATAATCTCTCCTAGCACCTTGTGCACCATCCTGACAGTGATTATGTAGCAAGGTGTAGACCTTATAAGGATTTAGAAAGTGCAGCTTGGCCCTGCTTGCTGATCAGGTGCAGGTGGAGGGGATCAGGCTGCTGGGTAGGCCCACAGCTGGGAACCTTAAAAAGGGCTCTAGCTGAAAGAGAGCAGAGAGGCAGAAGGAGCTTGTGGAAGCTGGAAACCTTGGTAGCTTGGAGAGAGAAACACACTGTTGTTTTACAGCCTGAGGGAAGGCAGTGTTTTGTATCACAGTCTGAAGGGAGAAAGGCAATGGTTTTGTTTGATTTCTTGGGATCAGGAGAGCAGGCTGGGGGACCTAGGCTCTTGGTGTTAAAATAGGGCTTTGAATAAAGGACCTGTTGTGGAACTTAAGAAGACCCGTGTCTGTGACTCCAGCAGGCAAGCTGCAAGATGATCCTACCAGTGCACAGTTGCCTGCCTGGCAGAAGAAGAGAATGCCATCTTGGGCAGGCCAGAACTCTGTAGTGGGTCCTTGCACACTTTTTATCCCGCATGTGGGTTACACTGTAGAGTTCTTGTCTCTTCCTCCATGCCCAGCAGTCTGTAGCTGGAGTCTCCCCATTCTACTGCTGGCTGGAGGCAAAACAAAGACTCAGCCAGCCTGCTGGGTTCTCCATGCAGGGGTGACCCAGACCCCTGGCTGGCTTTACTGCACCTGTCAGCTTGTGGGGAGGAGGCACCTCCTGGTGCAGAGTCTGGGCAAAGTGCCTTTAAACACAATTGACAAGAAAGAAAGAAAATTAATCTTTTGTTCCCCTTGATATCACAGTCTGTAGGATACAGGCCCTAAAACTAAAAATTGTAAATGAGCAACTCTGAATTTCATAGATTTCATAGACATTCGGGCTGGAAGGGACCTCGGGAGATCATCGAGTCCAGCCCCCGGCCCAGGGGCAGGAAGTCAGCTGGGGTCAAAGGATCCCAGCAAGATAAGCGTCCAAATGTCTCTTAAGTAGGTGCTTGCACCACCTCTGGTGGCAGTTTGTTCCAGGCCCTGGGGTCTTGGACAGTAAAGAAGTTCTTCCTTATGTCAAGCCTGAAACAGTCATGGAGGAATTTGTGACTGTTTGACCTTGTCATCCCTTGGGGTGATCTCATGAACAGGCGTTCCCCCAGATCCTGATGTACACCCCTTATATACTTATAGGCAGCCACCAGGTCCCCTCTGAGCCTGCGCTTTTCCAGGCTGAAGAGTCTCATAGCTCTCAGCCTCTCATCATACGGCCTGTTCTCCTGCCCTCTGATCGTGCGTGTGGCTCTCCTCTGGACTCTCTCAAGATTCTCCACGTCCTTTTTAAATTGTGGAGCCCAGAATTGTACACAGTACTCCAGCTGCGGCCTCACCAAGGCCAAATACAGGGGGTGGGATGACATCCTGGGATTTGCTTGAGAAACATAGTTTCATGGTTGGTAGGGTCAAATGGGACCTGAGCAGATCCTCAAGTCTGACCCCCTGCCATGGGCAGGAAAGGATGCTGGGGTCAAACGACCCTGGCTAGGTTTCTATCTAACCTCCTTTTGAAGACCCCCAGGGTCGGAGTGAGCACCATTTCCCTCGGAAGTTGGTTCCAGATCCTAGCCGCCCTGACAGTGAAGTAGTGCCTCCTGATGTCTAGCTTGAATCTCTTCTCAGTCAACTTATGGCCGTTATTCCTTGTTACTCCCAGTAGTGCTCGGGGGAACAGGGACTTTCCCATTGCCTGCTGGCCTCCCTTGGCCAGTTTAAAGACAGCCACCAGGTCCCCTCTCAGCCTTCTCTTGTGGAGGCTGCACAGGTTCAGGTCTCGTCGCCTCTCCTCGTAGGGCCTGCCCTGCTGACCCCTGATCATGCGGGTGGCCTCCTCTGGACCCTCTCCGTGCTGTCCACTTCCCTCTTGAAGTGCAGCGCCCAGAACTGGATGCAGTACTCCAGCTGCGGCCTGACCAGTGCCGCGTAGAGGGGGAGGATCACCTCTCTGGACCTGCTCGAGATGCATCTGTGGATGCATGACAAAATGCAATTATCCTTCCTGACTGCGTCCTCACATTGGTGGCCCATGTTCATTTTGGAGTCTATAGTGACTCCAAGATCCTTTTCTGCCTCTGTGCTGATGAAAAGGGAGCTCCCCAGCCTGTAGGTCTGCTGCTGGGTCTTCCTCCCCAGGTGCAGCACCTTGCACTTGTCAGTATTGAATTCCATCTTATTCTCATCCGCCCACCCTTGTAAGCTGTCCAGATCCAATTGCAGCCTGTCCCTCCCTTCTAGCATGCCCACTTCTCCCCACATCTTAGTGTCATCTGTGAATTGGAACAAGGTGCTTTTCACCCCCTCGTCCAAGTCGCTGATGAAGATGTTGAACAGTGCAGGCCCGAGGACCGAGCCCTGGGGGACCCCACTGTCCACATCCCTCAGAGCCAATTCCCCATCCATCGGACTGTGATATAGCCGAGGCCACAGTTGGCCATTTTTTCTATGAGATGATCGTGAGATACCAGATCGAAGGCTTTTTTTAAATCAAGATATATGACATCAATCTCTTCTCCCTTGTCCAGGTGATAGGTCACCTGGTCATAGAAGGAGATGAGATTGGTTAGGCAAGACCTACCTGCAACAAACCCGTGCTGGCTATCCCTCAGGCTGTTGCCATCGGCCAGTTTTTCAGGAATGGTCTCTTGGATAATTTTTTCCAAGATCTTCCGAATTACTTATATCCAGAAGTTGTAAAAGTGTTGCCTGAGGAACACTCTGGATCCTTGATATAGACTTTAATAAAATTTTGAAAACAAGGGCTTGATGCCTACCTGGCTGGGGTCACTTGAGCCCAGTTTCCCTCCTGCCCAGGCAGGGGGTCGGACTTAAAGATCTGCAAGGTCCCTTCCCACCCGACTTCTCTGATTCTATGAAGGGAAGAAAGCCAGTGTGCACCAGTATTTACCTGTAAATTGGGTGGTCTAGGTTATTACAGGTGAATTAGTTTGCTGCCAGTCCTGGGTAAAGTAATAGAACAAGAGATAGAAGGCACTATTGTGAAAGAGTGGAAGGACAGACAGGTAAGTTAGTACTAGCCAGTGTAGTCTCTTGGAAACCAGAGCTAATCAGACTGCTGTTTGACAAGGCTGCAAAGTGTGTCTGATAACAGGTGACTATTGACATATAGACTTGGACTTGGGCAGGGTGTTTGACTTGGAACTGCACAACATTCTGATTAAATACTTAGCACTGCATGAAACTGAGTTGGCACTGACTGAATGGGCTAAAACCTGAGTGACCGGTAGACGCACATGATGGTGTTGTTATTCATGGGGAATTAATGAGTGGGACACACAAGCCAGGACTCTATTCTAGCTTGGGGCAGCAGTTCTAACAGGATAGCACTCACCGAGAGGAGACAAGGTGTTGTTCTCCACTCTTTTAGGGATGGGAATAACTGATCCCATTAGCCTACACAAGTGAAAGAACTGGTCACACAGATCTTGGGCTTTTCTTTGCATCATAACAGGGTTACCTCTGCCTATTGACACTGCTTCTGGGATGGTCAGAACAAAGGCTGAGGTATTTCTGGTCTCATGGTTCAGGAAAAAAAAGGAAGATTCTTCCTGTAATGCTGAGTACTGTAGTTACTTGAATCCAAGGTGAGGCTTTTGCCCCTCAATCAGCATAGGGGGAAAAGCCTCATCTTGGATTTGAGTATGGCCTGGAGCAGGCAGTGGCTCAGGTCTGACTTTGGCCCCAGGGTCGGGGCTGAAGCTGGAGCTGTGTTGCCTCCTGCCCTGAGCCAGAATGGCTTGCTTGCAGTTGGAAGGGGCACACAGCTGGGAGGAGCACGGGGTGGGATGGGGAACCTGTAGCCTGCCCCCACCCCATGCTTGTGCCTGTCCCCCACCCCCTGCTCCTTCCACCATTATCTTCTGCTCCAGCTCTGTTCCCTTGAGCCCTGACCCAGCCTAGTCGGGACCTGCTGCTGCTTCTCTCTCCATGGGCTGGGCAGGGACAATGCTGGAAGAGCAGAGCTGAAAGATGGGCAGGAAGTGGCGAGGGAGGCATGGTGGGGCTAGGGAGGTAGGCTAGGGGGTGGAGGAGGCAGGCTGCAGGGGGAGCAGGGAGTGGAGGGGCAGACACAGGCATAGGGGGAGACAAGGGGCAGGGGTCTGGCCTCTTGCTGCTGCTTTTCCCATCACAGTAGGTGGAACAAATTTAAGACAACCTTCTACTAATTAGATTCTGTACTGGAAACTTATAACAAATTTATAATTTTCTATGTATAAAATCTAACTATTCAGGGGTGAGGATCAACTTAAATGTAATGATATTTTGGATTTGGTAAATATGGTAAATTGTTTTCTGGGAAGAGGTATGTAGCTGCGCTTTGTCGATGAGTTTTGTATAATACCCCAGGCTCACTGTGCAGCTTCCTAGTGGTCTGTTTGGTGCCCAGGTAGAATCATAGAATCACAGGGTTGGAAGGCAGCTGAACGGTCACCAAGTCCAGCTCCCTGCACAGATGCAGGAATCGCTGTTTCTAAACCAGGATGCAGGTGCTTGCAACTTCCAAACAACTCTCCTGCATCAGACAAGGTGAGAGTCAGTCGGTAATGGGAGGTATGAGGCTTCAGGCATGAGTAGTAGGGTAAGATCAGTGATTGTCAATCAGGGTGCTGTGGCACCCTGGAGTACCATGAGATCCCTTTAAAAGTGTCATGGCACCTGGGCCTCTGTGGGATCCTTTTGAGGTTGCTGTGAGATTCTTTTAAGTGTGTTGCATAATATTAGCACTGTTAAAGTGTGCTAACACCTACACATGATTCACAAAATAAACCCAGAGATTTCAAATAGGAATCCATAGTGTCAAAATCATTCTGACCTGCTGTGGTCTTTCCGAGTTCTTTGCAACAGAAGAATTGCTGTATTCATAGACTCATAGCAGTTGGGTCGGAAGGGACCTTGCAGATCTTCAGGTCTGACCCCCTGCCTGGGCAGGAAGAAAGCTGGGCTCAAATGACCCCAGCCAGGTACAAATCAAGCCACTTCTTAAAGCCCCCCAGGGTTGGAGCCAGCACCACTTCCCTTGGAAGTCGGTTCCAGATCCTAGCCGCCCTGACTGTGAAGTAGTTCCTACGGATGTCTAATCTGAACCTGCTCTCCAACAACTTGTGGCCGTTATTCCTTGTTATCCCGGGGGTGCTAGGGGAAACAAGGTCTCTCCCAAACCCTTCTGGTCCCCCCTAGTGAGTTTATAGACGGTCACCAGGTCCCCCTCAGCCTTCTCTTGTGAAGGCTGAACAGGTTCAGGTCCCGTCGCCTCTCATTGTAGGGCCTGCCCTGCTGTCCCCGGATCATGCGGGTGGCCCTCCTCTGGACCCTCTCCATGTTGTCCACATCCCTCTGAAAGTGGGGTGCCCAGAACTGGACGCAGTACTCCAACTGTGGCCTGACCAGTGTCACGTAGAGGGGGAGGATCACCTCCTTGGCCCTACCTGAGACTCACCTGTGGATGCACGATAGGGTCCGGTTGGCCCTGCCGACCGTGACCTCGCATTGTTGGCCCACGTTCATCTTGGAGTCAATAATGACTCCAAGATTGCTGCCTCCGTGCTCTCAAGAAGGGAGTTTCCCATCTTATAAGTGTGCTGCTGGTTACTACTGCCCACGTGCAGCACCCTGCGCTTGTCCGTATTGAAACGCATCCTGTTTTTGTTAGCCCACCCCTGCAACCTATCCAGGTCTTGCTGCAGTCTTTCCCTCCCAGCTAACGTGCCCACCTCACCCCAAATCTTGGTATCATCAGCAAATTTGAACAGGTTGCTTTTCACCCCGTCGTCCAAATCGCTGATAAAGAAATTGAACAGCGCGGGCCCAAGGACCGAGCCCTGGGGGACTCCTCTGCCCACTTCCCCACAGGTCGAATATGACCCGTCCGCCACCACCCTCTGAGTACGACCCTTCAGCCAATTTGCAATCCATCTGACCATGTAGACATCGATGCCACAGTCGCCTAGTTTTTTAATGAGGGTGGGGTGGGAGACAGTGTCAAAGGCCTTGCTGAAGTCCAGAAAGACTACATCCACGGCGACACCTGCATCCAATGCTTTTGTGACCTGATCGTAAAAGGCAATCAGGTTGGTCTGACATGACCTGCCCCTAATGAAACCGTGCTGGTTGCCCTTGAGCATCATCCCCGATGCCGGCCCATCACAGATGTGCTTCTTGATGATCTTCTCAAAGAGCTTCCCCAGGATTGAGGTAAAACTGATGGGCCTATAGTTGCCCGGGTCCTCCCTCCTTCCTTTTTTAAAGATGGGGACCACATTGGCTATCTTCCAGTCATCTGGCACCTGGCCCGAGCACCACGAGTGCTTGTAAAGCCGTGCCAAGAGCCCTGCAATAACCCCTGCTAGCTCCCTCAACACCCTGGGGTGGAAAGCATCTGGACCTGCTGATTTGAACACGTCCAGCCCCTCCAGAAGCACTTTAACCCGGTCCTCCTCAACCTTAGGTATCATCAGCTGTTATTTTTACATATTCAAGAAATGTGTGAAAGTGAAGAGCTGGCATTTTCAGAGGGGGGGCCTTGGGTTGAGACCCACTGGCATAGATGCATCTAGTTATGGCAGGAAAGATAGGAAGGGACATGCTGATTTATTACCAGTTACCCTCTGTGGCTGTGGTGTCCTTGATGAGAGCGAGATTAATGGGAAGAAGGGTGGCACTGTTGGGGCCAGCAGAAAGGAGGCTGGAAGGGCTCCGTGGCCACTGGGAGGAAGTAGAGGTCGGGCTACATCTAATTGAGGATGGAGAGCCAGAAGGGTTTTGATGCCACGAGTATGGTAGAGCCCCACCACTGACAGCCTTCTGTAATGTAACTCACTGCTCCTCTCTCCCATTAGGCTGGCTGCATAAGGAAGTCCAGAGCAGCAACAAGACGTCCTCCCTGAAGATGAAGAAGCGCTGGTTTGTGCTGACAAACACTGCCCTAGATTACTACAAATCCTCAGAGCGCACAGCCACCAAGCTGGGTACCCTTGTACTCAATAGCCTCTGCTCAGTGGTCCAGCCCGATGAGAGGGTCTTCAAAGAAACTGGTAAGAAGGAAAGAACCATAGGAGTAGTACATGTTTTGAAGGCAGATCATTTGCCTGTGGCCCTGTGTCCAGGAATGGGAGGGTACTCGGGTGCACTCTTGATGACCCAGTGAGTGGGGCTGGTACAAGAGCCTGGACTGACTAGAGCAGGCCAACGCTATGTAGGACTTGGAGAACTCAGTGTCAAGATCTTAACAGTTTCTTTGCCTCTGTTTTCCTGAACAGGGACCAGGATATCCCACCTACCAGAGGTAGGGACAATCTTGGGGATAGCTCTATCAAGCCTTCAGTCAGTGCAGATGTAGTTAGGGATCTTATGGAAGGGCTAGACATTTTTAAATCTGCAGGTGCAGATGCCCTCCACCCAACGGTGTTGAGGGAGCTGGCAGGGGTCATTGCAGAGTCTTTGGCCTGGCTGTCTGAGCATTCGTGGTCATCTGGCCAGGTGCTGGGGGATTGGAAACTGGCTAATGTGGTCCCTATTTTTAAGAAGGGGAGGAAGGAGGACCCAAGCAATTCAAAGATTCATAGATGTTAGGGTAGGAAGGGACCTCAATAGATCATTGAGTCTGACCCCCAATTATTTAGGCCTGTAATTATTTACTCCCTAATTATAGGCCTGTAAGCCTCACCTCAGTGCTTGGGAAGCTCTTGGAGAGGATCATCAAGGAGCAAATCTGTGGGGGGCTGCAGGGGAGATCATGCTTGGGGGCAACCAGCATGGCTTCACCAAAGGCAGGTCCTGCCAGACCAACCTGATTGCCTTTTACGACCAAGTAACTAAATCCTTGGATGATGGTGTCGCTGTGGACATAGTCTTTCTAGATTTTTAAGAAGGCCTTTGACACCATCTCTCACCCCATCATCATCAATAAATTAAGTGACTGCGGCATTGATGCCTGCACAGTTGGATGGGTAAAAAATTGGCTGATGGGGCACACCCAGAGAGTAGTGGTGGATGGGTTTTACTCAACCTGGCAAGATGTGAGCAGTGGGGTATCCCAGGGCTCGGTCCTCGAGCCCGCACTGTTTATCATCTTCATCAGAGACTTGGACGGGGGGGTGGAAAGCACGCTGTCCAAGTTTGCTGATGACACTAAGATGTGGGGTGAGGTGGACACACTTGAAGGGAGAGAGAAACTGCAATTAGATTTAGACTACAGAAGTGGGCAGATGAGAATAGGATGGGGTTCAACGCAGACAAGTGCAGGGTGCTGCACCTGGGGAGAAGGAATGCACAACATACATACAGGCTGGGGTGTTCCCTTCTTGAGAGCACAGAGCTGGAAAGGGATCTTGGTGTCATTATTGACTCCAAGATGAACATGAGCCACCAATGCCAGACCGCAGCCAGCAAGGCCAGCCATACCTTGTCATGCATTCAAAGGTGCATCTCAAGCCGGTCCAGAGAGGTGATCCTCCCCCGCTATGCGACTTTGGTCAGGCCGCAGGTGGAGTACTGCATCCAGTACTGGGCACCGCACTTCAAAATGGATGTGGCCAGCTTGGAGAGGGTTCAGAGGAGGCCACCCGCTTGGTGAGAGGGCAGCAGGACGGGCCCTACGAGGAGAGACTGAAGGACCTGAACCTGTTCAGCCTCAGCAAGAGGAGGCCGAGGGGGGACCTGGTGGCTGCCTACAAGCTCATCAGGAGGGATCAACAGCAAATAGGCAGAGCTCTTTTCTCCCCAGCACCACCTGGGGTGACGAGGAACCATGGTCATAAGCTGACGGAGAATAGGTTTAGGTTGGAGATCAGAAGGCAATATTTTACAGTTAGGGTGGCCAAAATCTGGAGCCAACTTCCCAGGGAAGTGGTCCTGGCCCCTACCTTGGGCAAATTCAAGAGGAGGTTGGACGATCACCTGTCTGGGGTCTTGTGAACCCAGCATCTATTCCTGCCTGTGGCAGGGGGTCAGGCTAGATGATCTGTTCAGGTCCCTCCTGACCCTAGCTACTATGATCTTTGTTTGGACAGTGTATTCAGTCCCAGAGCATTGGGCTGGGCTGTTTCATTAGACCTTTATTGTACCGCCACTTTTCTTCTGTGGGACAGGTTCATAGTAGCCAGCCTAAAGTCAGAGCCATATTTGTCCCACAGAAATAAGGCAACACCTCGTACCCCACTTCTCTCTGTTGTGTTGCCTTTCCCATCTCTCTCTCATAAGCAAAAGGTACATAATGTCCATACACCTCACCTGGGTGTCCTCAAACAAAATGCTGAATTACACTGGAAGTGAGGTTGACTGGCTGCAAATTCTACCAATATGGCTGCTGAGAACTAAGGAGAGCAGCAGTTAAGACAGTTCCAGTCTACGCAGCTCCGAAGGCAGATGTTCCAAACGCGCTTACAGACTACTCTCCATCACAGCTCCCTGGCCCATCCAGCACTGAACCCATCTCAGCCCATACATGCAGTTCTTTTGAATTTCAGACCAGTGCGCAATTGGAGACCAGTGGACTCTGCCTGAGCTGTGATGGGAACAATCATGAAAAGCATGGATTTTCCTATAGACTCTGGCCTTTCAGCCAGGAGAGCTGCAAACCATTACAGACTATAAGGAAGATGTCTTAAAAGAGAACACGTTAAAATGGTTTCTCTGCAAAGATGTGCCAATCTGTCCAGAAAATAATATAGAAATTACTAGTGTCCACAGAAAGCAAATGTGTCTAAAAACAGGGATTACATTCAGCCGGGTGTTTCCTCCTACATGACAGTGTGAGCTTCTCTGGGGTCTCCATACTACACTGGGTGCAGGGCAGGCAAGAGTGGGAGGCTGCCCCATTGCATCTGGTAGCACTTAGATCCTAGAAGGCTGCTCTGGGGCCAGGGCCTGGACTGAATGTTTCACATGAGAAGCAGATTCTGGTGTCCACACATACTGCCCCTTCCAATCAGGCTTCTCATGTCACTTGTGATAGGACAGCTGTTGCCCTTTGTCAGAAGTGTGTTGCTCCAGCTGCTTCCTACATGGCGTTGGGAAGAGCAGCCAAGTTTCACCTTCCTGATTCTTTCTGTGACACAGGCTTTTGGAACATCATTGTCCATGGCAGGAAGCACTCATACAGGCTATACACCAAGCTGCTGAATGAAGCCATGCGCTGGGCCTCTGCCATCCAAGGTGTCATTGACAGCAAGGTTCCCATAGAAACACCCACACAGCAACTGATTCGTGACATCAGGGTAAGTAGCAGTAAACTCTTGAAACAGTCTGGCACCTGTCTAATCTGGTGCTGCTGTCTTGGATGTGATGAGGGAGGAGTAGACTCTTGAGAGGTCTGACAGCAACCTGCACTCCTGTAGCTAAAGCCTTCACATGTCATGGTTCAGGGTGTGGACTGGTCTGCAGGAGCCTAAGCTATTCCTGCTGGGATGTTCCCATCAGGTGCACAGGGGATTCTGTATCAGGTGTGAGCAAATCCCCTTCCCCAGGTGTCAGGAACTTTCCTTCCCCTGGCAGGTGGGAATCCCCCAGGCACAGACCTTGGGATTCCCACCCCTGTCATGTGTTATTCCCCTGGCCCTGAGGCTTGGATCCACAGTCCAGGGATGTGTATGACAAGCAGCAGGCTCCCCACTTTGGGGTCACCTCATGCCCTGGTGCACATATGATAGAGCCCAGCTTGTGCGCACCAGGGTGCCTTCAGTCCCTGGTCACTGTAAGTCCAGTTATACGTTTTGTGGACATGCATGCTTGAGCACATGCACACTCCTGGGCCCAGATCTTGCCTTGGCCCCTTGTGTGTCTCTGGGCAGGGCCTGGAGTGAACTGTCCCCATTCTCCAGAAGCACTCGTGGTAACCAAAACCATGAGCCTGGTGTGGACACAGGTGTGAGGAACTCATATTTAACCCTGGCTGTATTCATGCTTTGGTGAGAGGTGCGGCTGGTATGAGGTGACATCTTCTGTCCTCCAGGAAAACAGCATGAACTTTGAAGTGGTGGAGCAGACATACCGGCGGAACCCCATCCTGCGGTACACCCAGCACCCATTGCATTCCCCACTGCTGCCGTTGCCTTATGGAGACATCAGCATTAACTGTGAGCATTCCTCCATTTTGCAAAGTCCCTCAAGGTTCTTTAACTTTGCAGGTCAGCTTGGAGCCCCAGCACCAGGGGAGCAGTGTCTGAACAGCACATTTGTAGAGCAAGTTTACAGGCAGTTATCCCAGGGTGTGAAGAAGCCTTGTGGCAGACCAGTTCCTTTCGAGAGTACTGAAGGAATCGGCCAGTGTCATAGCAGAACCACTGGCACAGCTGTTTGAGCACTCATGGTGCTCGGGTCAGGTCCCGGAGGACTGGACAAGGGCCAATGTGGTCCGTATTTTCAAGAAGGGGAGGAAGGAAGATCCAAGTAATTATAGGCCAGTCAGTCTCGCCTCCATCCTTGGAAAGGTCTTTGAAAAGATTATGAAGGACCATATTTGAGGGAGTCCAGTGGGAATAATAATGCAGCAGGGAAACAGGCATGGATTCATAGGAGGTAGGTCATGCCTGACCAATCTGGTTTCGTTTTATGACGGGGTCACAAAATGCTTAGACGCAAGAGTAGAGGTGGATGTTGTTTTCTTGGATTTTATCAAGGCCTTTGAAATAGTATCTCATCCCATTCTCATAAATAAATTAAGAGGCTGTGACAGAGGTTTACACAGTCCGGTGGGTGGCAAATTGGCTTAGCGGTCACACCCAGAGAGTGGTAGTAGACAGGTCAGTATTGACCTGGAAGGGTGTAGGTAGTGGGGTCCCTAAGGGCTCGGTCCTTGGACCTGTACTGTTCAATGCCTTCATCAGTGACTTGGATGTGGGTGTGAAGTGTACTCTGTCCAAGTTTGCAGATGATACTAAATTGTGGGGTGAAGTGCACACTCTGGAGGGTAGGGAACGGTTGCAGGCAGACCTGGACAGGTTAGAAAAGTGGGCAGTACACAATAGGATGCAATTCAACAAGGACAAGTGCAGAGTGCTGCACCTAGGGTTCAAAAATATCCAGCACACCTACTGACTGGGAAGTGACTCTCTCAGAAGCACAGAAGTGGAAAGGGATGTCGGAGTCATAGCGGACTCCAAGATGAACAGGAGTTGTCAGTGTGACAAAATCATCAGCAAAGCTAATTGCACTTTATCATGCATCAGTAGATGCATGACAAATAGAACCAAAGAAGTGATACTTCCCCTCTATGCAGCATTGGTCACACCGCAGTTGGAGTACTGCATCCAGTTCTGGGCACCACACTTCAAGAAGGACGTGGATAGACTCGAGAGGGCCCAGAGGAGGGCCACTCGTATGGTTAGGGGCTTACAGGACAAGCCCTATGAGGAGAGACTGAAGGACTTGGACCTCTTCAGCCTCCGCAAGAGAAGGCTGAGAAGTAATCTCGTGGCCACCTACAAATTAATTAGGGGGACGCAGAAGGGATCGGAGATGCTCTGTTCACCAGGGTGCCTCTTGGGGTAACAAGGAACGATGGTCACAAACTGACAAAGAGCAGATTTAGGCTAGATATCAGGAAAAACATTTTCATAGTAAGAGTGGCCAAAATTTGGAATGGGCTTCCAAGGGAGGTGGTGCTTTCCCCTACCTTGGGGGATTTTAAGAGAAGGCTAGATGGGCACCTGGCTGGGGTCATCTGACCCTACCGCTCTTCCTGCCTAGGCAGGGGGTTGGACTCGATGGTCTGTTGAGGTCCCTTCCGACCCGAGCATCTATGAATCAGTAGGGGGTGCTTCTGTGCCCCCACGTCACTGTGCCTGTCCACCTACCAAGCTCCGAGTGCCTCCCTGGGGTGCCTCACATCTGGCTGAACCCCTTCCTGGAGCACACCCGCAAGCCTGGGGTAACTGCTGCCACCATCCAGGGGTCTGGTCTGTATCCAGGTCCTGTGCCCCCTGGGGTACACAGGCCTTGTAGAGCTTGAGCGTGCTTGACCCACTATGAGAATTTGGGGTGTTTCCTTTAGCCTGAAGCACAAAGAGTAGCCCCCCTTAGTCAGCCAAGCCTAGGGAGCTTAAAGGTATGCCCCAACCCCTCTCCCAGTGAGTCCACCATGCTTGTTATAGTGAAGAGCTTTATTGGTTAAAGAGGGTAGGCTTGGGGAAGGGTACAGGATAGAAAAGTATCAAAGAATAACCCAGAACAAGCTGTAGGGCTAGGTAGGTAGCCTTTTGTCACACTTCTGCATTACAGTAAGCTGTATAAGTTTCATGTAAGTTACTCACATGTGCCTCTGGAGCCTAGAAGAGCTCCAGAAGTCATGTGTTTACGCCATGTTCCCCAATATGGCTCTCCCCCTTCCAGAAAGAAGGGACCCTTAAATAACGTTTCTGACCTCATCCCTTGGACTAACCATAACCCATTTTCTCAGACCATGGCTGACACTGGTTGGTCAGTTTAAAAACATCAGCACCCTTAGGTGAGAGTTTAGGGTTACACAGGACAGAGGATGAGCAAGTCCTCTCCCCCCTCAGGAATTTGCAGCCCTGTTACCATGAAGACCAGGTGCCTCCTGCAGCCAGAGTTTGTAACCAGAGTGGAGGGTTTTGGACTGTAGCCCTACATCAGTGAGACGGGCAGGCAGAGAGGTTTATTCCTCCATGGCATGACCTCTCTGTCCTTCTTGGGGTGGAAAAGTGTCTCTGGGAAGCACCTTCTCTCCCTACATGCACTTTCCTTGTTCCAAGCCTTTGCTTGGAGGAAGGGGAGCAAGGCCCTTTGCTGCTTCCCCTTCTCCTGTGCACAGTCCTTAGAGTCTGCTGCTTTTTGGGGACAAGTTCTTGGGGGCTCAGGAGAAAACTGACCCAAAGCAAATCTTGCTTTGAGCTACCCTGAGGTCTCTATCCATGTGAACTTGGCCCCATCATACAGGGGCAGTGGTTGCTGCTGCTCTTCTTCCTCCTGAACACACCTTGCAGGGACTCCATTGCTCAGCAAACACGCTCCCAGTGAGCATTTCCTGACTCTGCTTGTTACAGGAGGCACCTGAAATTACCAAGAGCATGGAGATGAGAGGCCCAAACCTTTCTCCTGTTTCACCATACGTGCCCTGTGCACTGGACAGTGCTTTTCTAGTCACGATAAGTTCCAGGTCCATTTGGTGAGGGAGAGCCTTTTTCCAGCCCCTGTTGAACCAGGAAGGAGGGAGTGAAAGAGAGCTCCCTCTAGTGCAGAAGTCAGAGCAGGGTAGCACCTTAGAGATTAACTGGCATAAGCTTTCCTAGGTGGCAGCCAACTTTGTCCATTCATAGAATCTGACAAGTTTTAGGAGTTGACCGATTTGAGCAGTTGGGCATTTTACATGCGAGGGGATCTTTCCTAGGATTTCAGTTGAATGCTAAACTCAGTTTTCAACCTGTGATGCTGAGGGTGTCATGCTGCTATCCTTCTGTCCCGAGGAGTCCAGCAGTCTCTAGATTTTCTTGTAGACCAGTAAGAACTCAGAGAAAGGCTGATACCTGCTGCTTTGTGTTTTGTGATCCCACTACAGTGCAGCAGGAGAAAGGGTACAGCAGCCTGCAGGATGAAGCTGTGAAGATCTTTAACTCCCTGCAGGAGATTGAGACGGTGTCTGATCCCATACCCATCATCCAGGGCATTCTGCAAACCTGCCATGATCTGAAGCCACTCCGTGATGAAGTGTATTGCCAGCTGATCAAACAAACGAACCATATGCCCCATCCCAACAGCACTGGAAACCTTCACCACTGGCAGCTGATGTGCTGCATGAGCTGCACTTTCTTGCCCAGTAGAGGGATTCTCCGCTATCTCAAGTTCCACCTGAGAAGGTAGGAATCATTTTTAGAAGCTTGCTGCTTTTTTCATCAGTTAATTTGTTCCAGGTGTTGGGGCTTGTAACAGGGTGGCCTGTACCATTAGTGAAGACAGCTAGTTAGATTGAAGGGCTGCAGCTGTGAGAAGGTTAATGAAGCTGTCTCACTGGGAAACAAAAACCCCAGCAAGCAGAACTGCGGGGAGATGGAGGGGAAACACCAGAGGCAGGAGACCTCTGGACTATGAGGAAGACAAGCCCGGGAAAGGAAGGCTGAGGCCACAGCAGACCCATCCCACGGTCCAACACAATAAGGTTTTGGTTTGCTTGCTTTGTGTGATGAAAGACTGCATATGACTGGGGTAGGCTGGGAGGTGCTTCAGACAGCAAAGGCCAGCCGATTTAAAGACTGCATGCTATAGAGGCTAGCTGAGAGATGCTCAGGGAAGTGGCCAAAGCCTAGCTGAAAAGGCCCTGGGGCAGCAACCTGCTACAGGGTGATGGAGCCCTGTGCAGCCTCTTTCATTCCTCAGGGTTCAGCCCCCCTGACTGCCTGCTGTTAGTACTCCATTCCCCATCCTTCCCTACCACCTCCTGTGGGGTTACAGCCTGCAGCCCTCCTATCCAGCTGCTGTCATCCACTGTTCTAGGACCACCAGGCCAACCCTAACCCTAACTGTAACCTCCTCCCGCCCACCCCACCCCCGCCATATTCCCAGAGTCACAGCCACAGTCCCTGCAGTGAAGGTGATGAACTCCATTCTGCTTTTACTGCCTATCTACATTGTCATGGTGTACTCAGCACCTAGTGCAGTTCTCCAAAATAATTCCTACAGGACATGAACCAATGGCTTCTGATTGCTGCAAAGTAGGTTTGATTAGATCTCAGGAAACACTTTCATAGTATTAGAGCAGTGAGGCAGTGACATACGGGAGTGGTGGAATCTCCTTCCCTGGAGGTTTTCAAGAGAAGGATGGATAAGGAGCGGACTTGGTAGCATTTGTGCAGGGGGTTGGACCAGATGACCCTTGAAGTACCTTCTGCCCTTTGATTCTATAAGGCTGGAACTCAAGCCTGAAGCCTAAAGTCTCTGCCCCACAGAGGGGTTTTGAGAAATGCCATAAGGGCCATTTGAGTGGTTCTGAGTTGGGAGAGAGTGATAGAGAATGTGTACCAAGTGCTTAAAATGGGCCAGTGTAGTAGGGACCTTGGTGCTCCTGCTACTTTAAGGGAAGACAGGCTGCAGGTGAGGCAGAGAGCAGTCAAAGGAGCCACAGCCCAGAAGGAGCTGGGCTTGCAAGATATAAGCCCAGGGCCTTAGCTGGGCAAGCAGTCTGACCTGGAAGCCATGGGGAGAAGAGCTCCTGAGCAGAAGGGCTGCAGCAAGGCTTCTGACTAACACCTGAGTGGAGGCAGGCAAGACCAGTGGTTTAGGGATTGAGACTGTAAGGATGAGGTCTCCACTGACTCAGGAGCAGAGCCAGGGCCCGAGGGATAGGGGCCAAGGCTGAGGAGCAGGGCCACAGCCAGAGTGGGGTGATAACTGATGTTGGGGACCTGTAGCCCATGAGGGGTGAGAACTGGGGTCAGGGACTGGGGCCTGTGAGGGGCAGAGTCTGTTGGAAGTAATGAGGCATGAGCCCGGGAGGGGCAGAGAATATAGGCCGGGGCCCTGGAGGGGCCAGGAAGGAGTTGGAGGTGCAGTTAAAGGGCAGAGAATGCAGGCCTGAGCCCTGGAGGGTCTGGGAAGGTCAAAGGCACTGGGGCTAGAGGCTCCAACAGTGGTGGAGACTGTTCCAGATTTAGGGGCCCGTATTTTGACCAAGTTGACACTGGGCCTGAAGGCTCATGGTTTAACACCAATGATGAGCCAGTGATTGATAATACCTATGAGGTTTGGACATGGTTAGAAAGCCACATAATTAGCCCTTGAGGCAATGAGCAGTGACACATGTGTTCATGAGTATGAGATCTCACACAGGGAGCCCTGCCATAACCTCCCTTTTTTCTAAAAGCATCATTACATCAAGGCGTGGCAGGAGAGTCGACGGGGAGATACCCCTTGTTACCTTTATTTTCTTTGGGCAAAGAGGGTGCTCAGAGGTGTCATGGTCACCTTTGAGGCGAGACTGTTACAACCAGGCAATGTTTGGACCCATGGAGTGTGCAACCCCCATGAGAAACCATTCTGCAACTTTCCCTAGCCTTATTCTTGTCCGTGCCGGCAAGGCACTGTTGGTTACCTCTGTTCCCACCTCATAGTGTTAGCACAGGTATTATATTGGATATTTTGCTTAACGTTCTGGTTCCTGGAGACAAGCGATTGTGTACACGCATCCACTTTTTAACACTCCTGATTACAGAGTGCTAAAGCTTGAAATGGTAGCTCAAGAGCAATTGGAAAGCTCAGAACCCAGAAAGCACGTGAATACATTACCATGTGTGAATCATCTTGTGACTTTGGAGTGCTTGGGGCTGGTGATACTGCTGCCTGCAACTGGAGCTAAACTGCTAAAAATGTTTGAACTGCTGGTCTGAAATACCAATTCTTATGATTTTTATTGACTAGTGACTCAAAAGTGAGTTGCCCAGTTTAGCAAATGATAACAAGGCTCTTTCTTCCTGTATCTGTGCTTGGCAGCACTTCCTTCCAGGAGATTCAGTGCTTCCAGTGCTATGTAGCAATCTCTTTGAACCTGGACACAACCATGCTAGTTCACCAGGTAACAGCTTTTCTGTTCCTTTTTCAATTAGAGTAAGAGACCTCTTCCCAGGCACAGAGATTGACAGGTATGCCCAGTTCGTCAGTGACTCTCTGAAGAGAACCAAGACCAGAGAGTTTGTGCCTTCCCAGGAGGAAATACAGGCGCTCATCACTCGTGAGGAAATGACAACAACAGTGTACTGCCACGGTGGCGGCTCCTGTAAAATCACCATCAACTCCCACACCAGTGCTGGAGAGGTAATGTGATAGCTGTGGTAAATGGGTGCCAGGATGCTACAGTGTGTCTGGACTAGAGGCCTTGTGGGGATGAGTCCTTCCTATCATTCACTCTCATTCTCAGCCCCTCTTACCTGGCTAGTTTTTTTTAAGCTGCCATTTCCTTTATACCCCAGAACCTCAAGGGAAAGGTACTTGGCTCCCCACAGACCCAGAACTATCTGAGGCTCCGTTTTGGGTCACAGAACATTGCCCTAAGGCCACGTTGCAAAACCTCAACAGTGGTAAATTGCAGCAAAGGAGACTCGGATTGATTGCATTATAGGAAGAAGTTTCTTATTTTGAGGGCGGTTTAACACTGGAACAGACGCCTGAAATCACCACTGCCAGAAGTTTTTACATTTGTAACATTATACAAGTCTATGTCCGGGGCGGTTTAGACAGAGATGTTCTTGCCTTGAGGAAGGGGTTGTGCTAGATGATCCCTAAGAACCTTTCCAGTCCAACGTTTCTATGATGCTGTCATTCTGCATGGATGTCTTGGCTCCTTCTCTCACAATTGCCCCTGACTGGCAGCATGAAGGAAAACCAGGGCCTATTACCCTCCCTTCAGGCCGTCAGTCTGCACACAGCAGGACTGTCGAGTTTTAACAAGGGGAAGCTGGTAAATAGGATTCTCAGGGCCAGTAAGGGCTGTCTATTTTGGCAGGTGCCTTCCTTGAGTGCCACTCCAGTCTCCTTCCCTTCCCCAGTCTGTGATTCTGCTTTCTGCCCAGTCTGCTTCCTGTCCCCCCTGAGCTGTCACAGGCCACACGCACACAACGTGCGTGTCACAGGTTGGCCACCTCTGCTCTGGGCCATGTTTTTGTTCTGTTATATGAGAGCATCCTTGTGCACAAGGATGCTACCAGTCCTCAATTGTAGGCATTCCATAGCCAGTTGTGTGCAGCAGCACAGGTAGAAAAACAGATACTGAACCTTAACTGCAAATTTCCCGACTTCTGCCATTGTCCACGTGGGGCGTTCTGTTGATGATTTTGTTTGAAGGGAGATTTTGAGTCCTGCTTCTGTCAAAGTGTGGGAGTAGTATGGGGAGCATGTTCCTGTATCTGGCAGGAGCCTGTGACAGGACTGTGGTGGAGGGGTTATGTGGTAACCACACTAGTGCTGGGTGCACAGTAGTGCCCTTTACACCTTTTACCCATCACGCAACAAGCTATACCAGAGAGAAGTTCAAGGAAAGCACAGGTCTTGGATCCCTCTAGTCCCTTGTGCCCTGTCCCTGACTTGCCATTTGCAAACTTTTTGTTCCCCACTGGGATGAGCAACTTGTCTGGGGAAGTCTTTCCCCCTGGCCCTCTCAGGATGCCATTGTTCCATGCCAGGGTTGGTGGGGCATCGGGTCAGTGGGGCAGGAGGGTGAGCTCTGAACACAGCCTCAAGAGACACAAGGTCCATTCCTGGCTTAGCCACAGACTGTGTGACCTTGCTCAAAATCATCTAACCAGCTGTCCTGGTCCTCACTTGAGTGTAAGTGGGTAGTAGCTGTTCCTTACCACCTGGAAATGTGCTGTGAGTGTTTCTGAAGACTCTTAAAAGGGCCAGACCTTGGGGCCATAGCTAAGGAAGCAGCCACGAAGCTCCTGTACTGTCTCAGAGATGATTGCCTGTGTTTGGAGTTCCCACAGGAGGAAATGGCTTTGGGGCCCCCTTTCTGGTTATAAAGACTGACTCCTGATTGCACCCAATGTTTCATGGTGTCCGAGCATCTGACCTGTCTCCCTACAGGTGGTTGAAAAGCTGATCCGAGGGCTAGCCATGGAGGACAGCCGCAACATGTTTGCCCTCTTTGAACACAACCAGCGTGTGGCCAGGGCCATCGAGAGCCGGGTCATTGTGGCCGATGTCCTGGCCAAGTTTGAACGGTAAGCAACTTGTTGGCTAAATGGGTGTGAGGACAGCTCTGAAATGTCCTGGTGTGCTTGATGACTAAGCCCTTGCACTGCTTGGTGGCCAGTATCACTGGTTCACAGCAAATGCCTCTAGATGTTGCAACCTCTGGGCTCCTGTAAGGCCTAGTCCTTGGAAAGTTACGTGTAATAAATTGTGCACACACCTTTAGGCTGCAGCACTAAAGGGGGAGTCCGTATTGGTATTCTCAGGAAAGAAATGAGTCAAAACTACAGGGATCAAACCTTGAAGGATACAAGCAGAAAGCTCAGAGCAATCTCTGACTGTTGCCAGAAAGTCCAGGCCGATCTCTGTCTGTCCAAGCTTGCTTTGTCCCTTAGTAGTAATTTGGTCTTGGACTTTGTCTCATAGGCCTAAGTCTAGCTCAGCATGTCACCTAGTTGTCCTATTGAGGGGAGACCTTGGGCAACTGGTGTGGCCTTAGTCAGGGGGGACATGCCCCCTGCCTCCAACCAGTCCTGCTGACCTGGGGGGGGTCCCCCTGTGGCTGATCTCGCTTCCAGGAGTGGCTGCGGCTGCTTCTGGGAGCGGATGCAGCAATTGGCCGGCACTTGCAGGGGGGGCACTGGTGCTTCCACGTGCCTCCCCTGCCCATCACCTGAGCGGTGAGCATGGCCAGTCAGGGAGTGCACGTGTACCCCCTCTGCATCGCCACTGGGGGAGAGCCTGCCTTTTAGCAACTAAATCAGCTGGTTCTGACAATCTCCACCCCCGAGCGCTGAGGGAATTAGCAGAGGTCATTGTGGGACCCCCGGCACGGCTTTACGAGCACTCGTGGTGCTCTGGCGAGGTGCCGGAGGACTGGAAAAGGGCCCATGTGGTCCCCATTTTCAAAAATGGGAGGAAGGAGGACCCAGGAAACTATAAGCCAGTTAGCCTTACCTCAATGCCGGGTAAGCTTTTTGAGAGAATTATCCTTGCGCATGTCCACGAGGGCCAGCAGGGAAGATTATGCTTAGGGGCAACCAGCATGGGTTCATTCGAGGCAGGTCCTGTCAGACCAGTTTGGTGGCCTTCTATGACCAGATTACAAAATCCTTAGATGCAAGGGTAGCAGTGGATGTAGTCTTTCTGGACTTCAGGAAGGCCTTCGACACCGTCTCTCACCCCATTCTCATTAAAAAACTAGGGGACTGTGGCGTCGACACCTACACAGTCAAACGGGTCACTAACTGGCTGGAGGGCCACACCCAGAGCGTGGTGGTGGACGGGACTTATTCGACTTGGAGGGATGTGGGCAGTGGGATCCCCCAGGGCTCGGTCCTCGGGCCTGCACTGTTCAACATCTTCATCAGCGACTTGGACGAGGGGGTAAAAAGCACCTTGTTCAAATTCACAGACGACACTAAGATGTGGGGGAAGTGGGCACGCTAGAAGAGAGGAATAGGCTGCAATCGGACCTGGACAGGTTCCAGGGGTGGGCGGATGAGAACAGGATGCGTTTCAACACTGACAAGTGCAAGGTGCTGCACCTGGGGAGGAAGAGCCAGCAGCAGACCTACAGGTTGGGGAGCTCCCTTCTCGTCAGCACAAAGGCAGAAAAGGATCTTGGAGTCACTATAGACTCCAAAATGAACATGGGCCACCAATGTGAGGACACAGTCAGGAAGGAGGCTAATCGCACTTTGTCATGCATCCACAGATGCATTTCAAGTAGGTCCAGGCTGCAGCTGGAGTACTGCGTCCAGTTCTGGGCGCTGCACTTCAGGAGGGATGTGGACAGCATGGAGAGGGTCCAGAGGAGGCCACTCGCATGGTCAGGGGCAGCAGGGCAGGCCCTACGAGGAGAGGCAACGGGACCTGAACCTGTTCAGCCTCTGCAAGAGAAGGCTGAGAGGGGATCTGGTGGCTGTCTTTAAACTGGCCAAGGGAGGCCAGCAGGCATTGGGGGAGTCCTTGTTCCCCCGAGCACTACCAGGAGTGACTAGAAATAACGGTCACAAGCTGACAGAGGGTAGATTCAGACTAGACATCAGGAGGCGCTACTTCAC
Organism: Alligator mississippiensis; assembly: GCF_030867095.1. Classification (NCBI taxonomy): domain Eukaryota; kingdom Metazoa; phylum Chordata; order Crocodylia; family Alligatoridae; genus Alligator; species Alligator mississippiensis. Next base: position 254,860,093 of record NC_081827.1, read on the forward strand.
AGTCAGGGCGGCTAGGACCTGGAACCAACTTCCAAGAGAAGTGGTGCTGGCTCCTACCCTGGGGGTCTTCAAAAGGAGGCTGGATGAACACCTTGCTGGGGTTGTTTGACCCCAGTACTCTTTCCTGCCCAGGGCAGGGGGTTGGACTTGATGATCTGCTCAGGTCCCTTCCAACCCTACCAACTATGAAACTCTTAATTGAGCTGCTGGTCCCATATCCTGTCCCATCCAATCCAGCTTTTTCTACCACATTTTATCACCACAGTGTCTGCAAGTATCTATAAGCAATGCCACTAGCATCTGTCAGTGCTTGTTTTCTCATCCTCTTGCTCTTCGGAGAGAGGTGAGTTTCATCCTAGAAGGCTGCAAACCTGAGGGTGGTGTCTTTGTCTTGTGTAACAACTTTGTGGGCCAAGTGCTGAGGAAGCTCTGACTTCCCAGCATGGGAATTGGAGGCCTGCAGATGGGAGTTTCTGGTGGTCATGGGGCAAACATGGTTCAGAGCGAGGAGGTTGGAGGTTGGGCTGATCCAAGGGAAGATATGCTTAAAGCTTTGATTCTCCATTGAATCAATGCAGGGATGTGGAGCAATAAGGCAGAGTGTCGTTGCTGCCTCTGATGGTGCTTTGAAAGGAGCGGTGCTTTCTGAAATGGCAGGTTTTGTTCCCAGTTATGGAGACCTGCAGCAAGGATCAGTTAGACCTGGAGGTCAGGAATGCCAGCGTTGTCACAGGGACGTAAGAGTGCAGTAGTGGTGACAGCACCTCTGTGTGCTTCCAGCAGACAAGTACCACATTATAGTAGCAGCTCATGTCCACTGGCTCAGGTGGGATTGAGGAACTACTGATCCTGGTTCTGCCCCTGACATCTGGGTTCATCTTACTGTCTTGATTGCTCTGTCTGCGAAATGTTGATACTGGTCCTGACAACTCATCACTGGAGAGGCAGAGAGGATGGCCTGCCTTGAGAGGGTTCAGAGGAGGACCACCGGCCCTATGAAGAGAGACTGAGGGACCTGAACCTGTTCAGCCTCAGCAAAAGGAGGCTGAGGGGGATTTGGTGCCTGCCTACAAACTCGTTAGGGGAGATCAGCAGCAAATAGGAGGGACCCTATTCCCCTCAGCAGCACCTGTGGTGACAAGGAACAATGGCCAGAAGCTGCTGGAGAATAGGTCCAGGTTAGAGATTAGGAGGCACTATTTCACTGTTAGGGTGGCTAGGATCTGGAACCAGCTTCCCAGGGAAGTGGTCCTCGCTCCTACCTTGGGTAAATTCAAAAAGAGTTTGGAACGAACACCTGTCTGGGGTCATGTGATCCCAGCGTGTGCTCCAGCCAGTGGCGGGGGGGTCAGACTAGATGATCTATTCAGGTCCCTTCTGACCCCTAACTACTATGAAACTGTGATGGATGAATTAATTAGTAAGTGCAGACCCTGTAGTTAGAAGTGCCCAAGACATAGGAGGAGGTCTGGTCCTTTTCCAGAGCATCTGATAATTTAAAAAAGCAGAGCCCAACAACAGCAGTGTGAGCTGCATATTGAACTGTCTACTGATGGTTTGTTGTCATCTGGCGATATCAAGTGAGGATTGGCATGACTGAAAGGGTTAACATTTGTAAAGAGTTAACGTGAGGAGCTGTCTGAACACAACATCTTGTTCTGGTTACTGCAGAGCAGGCATGTGCAGTCACGTGCATCCTTAACCATTCAGACATTGTAAGCTGCACGTGGATATTGTACTCGCAGATGCACCTGGAAAGTCACCTCCTTTTAAACTGCTATACATGGAATGGCTAATGGGTTGGGGATACCAACCCTTTTCTGTCTAGAGTTCACTGGCATCATCCTCCCAGGAGCCAGTAGTGAGTGAAAACTTTGTCTGTGCAGTGCAGTAATTCAGGGCACTTCATAGTATGCCTTAAATCAGGGGTGTCAAACTCATCCAGCCCAATGAGCTGGATGAGCATTACTGGGCTAGTCTGCAGGCTGAACCAGGACCGTGCCCTCTGTGTAGTGCTTGTAGTGCAGCACGTGGGGTTGGATTGGCCGCATGCACTATGAGCACCATGAGGCTGGCACAGGGCACGTGCTACATGCAGTGCCCCACTGGACTGGCCCTTTGTGCTGGTTCCAGCACAGCCTGAAGCAGACCAGCCCTGGAACCAGTGCACAGAACCAGTCCAGCAGAGCACCGCATGCAGTGCATGCCACATGCCAGCTGCCTGTAATACACATGGCATGTGGCACTACAGCTGGCATGTTGGGGTGGTCCAGCAACGGTCCAGATCATACGGCTCCATGGGCTGGATCTGGCCCACCCGACATATATTTGACACCCCTGCTGTAAACGTATGTCCCTCCCTATAGCCAGAGCTAATAAATCATCCTTGATTTCCATCTCAAGAGAGAGGGCAAGCACTTGAGCTTCCATTAAAATGAAGTGAACGTCTTACCCCCTTGCGGTGGTCTTTTCAGGACAGGAAAAGGCCTGTAATCAGAAAAATGGTATGAAGGAAACTGGCATTGCCATTGCCTGTCCTGTACCAAACTGGACTCTAGTCTCTAGAGCTGTCAAATGAGCTCCTCATGCTAGCACAAACTAGTCTTAAGGAGGCAATAATCCAAAGACTTGGGAATGTTCTGTGCCCTGGCTCCACCTCCCACTTCATGCTTCTTACCAGAACCCTTGTCCTGGTGGGTTTCTGATTCTTTTTTTCATTATTTCACCTGTGGATGGGGAGAAAGCTGCAGGCACTGGGAGAGGTGGGGTCTGTGACATGCAGACATGGGAAGCTGTGTGTGTTCCCCTGTTACAAAAGCCAACAATGCTCTTGCATTGTACAGTATGATTGAGTAAACCCCATTTGCAATAAGCTTACCAGTTTCTTTCTCTCTATCACCTACTTTACAGACTTGCTGGCTCTGAGGAAGAGGAGGAAGAAGGACACTGGCAGCTGTATTTTAAACTCTATTGCTTCCTGGATATTGAAAAGGTCCCCAAGGATGGAGTGGAATTTGCTTTCATGTTTGAGCAGGTACGTAAGGCATGGGGGAATGGAGAGATTGTTGGGGGCAGTGTTGGTAAGCAGCTGTGTGTGCAGACCGGGTAATTTACCTTCATGGGCCAGGTTAAGGAACAGAGTTTTGCTGCCTTGGTCCCTTGCCTGGGATCCCCTGTGCAGAGGTGCTGAAGATTTCTTCTGGCAAAAAGGAGTAAGACTAGAAAGAAAGAAAGTGAAATGAATGAGGGCTCCAAAGGGAAGAAATCTTAAACTACTGAAGTATTTTTAAAACCTGTCTTTTAATAAAATAAACGGAGAAGATTTTGAAAAATCACTAAAAGAAGCCCCGTAAGGTAGCTTTTTGTAAAACAAAGGGTAGAGGACCTTGGAAAATTGACTCACAAGAATGGCGAGCTTGTGGGAGCTAAAAGGAATTCACTAAAATCATCGCTGTCTCAGAGAGAATCCTTTCTGAATAACAGTGAGATACTGAACATTTTTCTGTGCTGTAACTTATTGCTATGGCAAAAGGAAGAGAGAACGAGCTCGACAACGATGGTCTTCAAAACCAAATTCTTCTGTATCAAACTTCTTTCTCTAACAAAACAATGCGTCTCAAAACGTCTAAAGGCTAAGAATCAGGAGCCAACAACAGCACTGGGGATTGTAATGGTTAAGTTGGTTTAGCCAGATTGAACTGCTTTAATTTTTTTTTTTTTAAATGAACAGTCAAAGTAAGTCAAACTCAATATTGGCCTGACTATTTTGTGTATTCTGACAACCAGCATGTTGGCAGTGTACTACATAACTCTGTTTACAAACTAGTCAGAGGGGACCAGCAGGCATTGGGGGAGTCCCTGTTCCCATGAGCACTGCCAGGAATGACAAGGAATAACGGGCACAAGCTAGCAGAGTAGACTAGACATCTGTAGGAACTACTTCACAGTCAGGGCGGCTAGGATCTGGAACCGACTTCCAAGAGAAGTGGTGCTGGCTCCTACCCTGGGGGGCTTTAAGAGGAGGTTAGACGAACACGTTGCTGGGGTCATTTGACTCGGTACATTTTTTGGAGTGGTGAGCTGGGTAAAGAGTGGGTGTAGAAGTGAAGTTTGAGAGGGTGAAGGCATTAGGGTGGTAAGAGTAAGGTGTTGGTGTGGCAGAGGAAAGGTGGTTCAACTTTCTGTGTGTGTGTTTGTGTATTGGGATTCCTACATGTGCAAAATAACAATTTCATTGTGCAGTGTTGGGAATTGCGGGTATTTGTGACCTGCTCCTAGATCCCCACACATCAGCCCATTGGCCCATTTTATCTCCTATTTATTGCTGAATTTCTAAATGCAGCAAAACATTCTTTCCAGAAATGTCTTCAGCTCTCAGTCTGACCTTACCCGTTGCCAAACAAAGGACAAGTGGCTGAATCTGAACTTTCCTCTTTTCCTTCCACATAGGAGGATTTCCCAACAGAACAAGTAGGAGAGAGACAAGGCACAGAGATTCCTGTGTCACTTTTTCCAAATTTGTTTTGATTGCATTTGTCGAGCTCGTTGTAACCGCTAGTCAGGTGCCCTGGGTTGAGAGCTGCAGACACAGATGTGGCCTCAGCTAATGTTTTGTGTGAACATTTCCCTTCATGTTTAGGCTCACGAAAGTCTTATTGATGGCCATTTCCCTGCACCAGAGGAGACGCTGCAGCACCTGGCAGCCCTGCGGCTGCAGTACCTTCATGGAGACTATTCCAAAATGACCTGGATCCTGGATGGTATCTACCCAGTGAACCGGCTAAAATCCAAAATCCTGCATTCAACTAAGAGCAGCGGCACTACCAGTCACACACTGGAGAGGAGACGGACCAGCTTTCTGGAAGGGACGCTGAAACGGGGTTTCAAGACGGGCTCAGTCAAGAAGCAGAAGGTGGAAGAAGAGCAGATGATGGAGATGTGGGTGAAGGAGGAGCTCTCAGCTGCTCGGACAAGCATAGCACAGAAATGGAGCAAGCTTCAGGGACTGTCTCAACACCAGGCCATGGTGAAATACATGTCCATTGTAAAGGAATGGCCCGGCTATGGGTCAACCCTCTTTGATGTGGAGGTGAGAAATATGTAAATGCAGGTAACAACTGCTGTTCTAGCAGGCATTAATCTGGAAAACCAAGACAGTTATGGGGAGTTTCACTGCTTGGCTAGCATAGGGGAGTTTCTGGGAACTTTGCTGCCTTCTCCTTGACTGAGCTGGGAATAATTTGGAATAATTTGTCTGTCTGAGTGTTTACAGCACCACACAGACAGTCAGGCAGTGGAAAACTCTGTAGCCCGGAGGAGACTGATTGACAGCCCAACCTTGTATTGCTTACCCCCCAAAACACAAAAACAAATGCAGCCCTATATCTGTCTGGCTACTCAGGACTACACAACACAGATTCTCACCTTTATCAACTGGGGAGACCCAAGAGGGGGAGGAGGGCAGCATGCGGATTGGCAGCAGATCTTGAATATGCAGTTTTCCAAATTTCCTTCCATGGCTTGATCAGATATTCTAATACACTTTCTCTGATTTGTTTTATTTCCATTTCTTTAACTGGAATGTTTGGAACTGGACTGACCCAGTTTTCTCAGGGACTAGAAAGGTGTCAATTAGTTGGGAACTATATCCTTGGGAATGCTACTTGCCACCATCCTGTTTTCTCTTCACCTTAGTTTATGGTCTTCATTCTCAAGGCTGATTTGTTTTGACAGTTTATTTAAGGAACTTATCAAAAACAAATCTTTTATAGCAAAATGACATCTACATTTAGTTACATCTGTCATTTCATTATTACTACATTAAGATAAGACTATGATATATTTTCTCTGGATTATCTAATTTAAGGTCATCTTTTACAATGTCTCCTTTTCAGGCCTTGTGCTCTGGTTAATTGAATCTCATTACTGGTTGGGCTCGACATGTTGATGGCTTCCTTTAGTTTGCTGACCAAGATAGTTGTTACATCTGCTGCAAAGGTTCACTCTGCTGTTGCTCAGAAACAGGCTTTGGAGTCTTTTGCTTTAGTCGTATTTCTGCAGGACGGCCTAGCTACCTTAAAAACAGTCAAGACTGGCAACAAGGGGCAGATCCTGCTCCATCTATTAGGCAGCCAGTAGTCTTAGGTGTCCAAGTGTGATCCTGTTCTGCCTTAAGTCCCTGAAAATCCATTGATACATTTAGTCTAGTCTTGTAATCGGAGCAGGGCTGTAAAAGCTTACCTGAGTTCTGTTCCCAGCTTTGCCAACAGGAAAGTCAAGTTCCTGTTTCCTGCCTCACTTTTCATAGATTTCCTAGACATGAGGGCTGGAAGGGACCTTGGAAGATCATTAAGTCCAGCCCCCTGCCCCAGGATCCCAGCAAGATCAATATCCAATTGACTCTTAAAGGAGTCCAGAGTAGGTGCCTGTACCACCTCTGGTGGCAGTCTGTTCCAGTGTTTTCCTGCCCTCTGATCATGTGTGTGGCTCTCCTCTGGACTCTCGCAAGCTTCTCCACATCCTTAAACTGTGGAGCCCAGAGTTGGATGCAGTACTCCAGCTGCGGCCTCACCAAGGCCGAGTTTTTACAACCATTTTACAAACTTTCCCCATTTGTAAAATTAGGATGATGCTAGTGACGACCTCAGTAAAGCACTTGAAGATCTGCTGATGCAAATTGCTGTATGAGAACTTGGTATTATAATTATTTATTTTTTGGCTTAAAGTTAACTCAGTAAAAGCGCTGTGGTTTGTTTATGCCACAGTGTAGTTTAAGCTGCTGCAGAATTCTCATGTTGCCATTGATTTTATGGCAGCAACAGTGCAGGAATTCAGGGATCTTTAAGCAGAATTAAGCTGCGGTGTCACAATGCACTGGGACTGGGACTGCAGTGTCGGCTGTGGAGGGTTTGTGGTTTGCCCAGCAGAATATGCTGCTGCTGCTGGCTTTCCCCTCCCGCCCGGCCAGGTATCCTTACTCCAGTTTCCCCCAGCAGTGTATGAGGTGAGCTAAGAGCCATTTCACTCTCACACCTTTTCAGCAGAGGATTTCTTGTGCAGAAGCCGAGTTTCCCCAGCCAAGGAGAGGGCTGCTGTGTCCTGAGGGATCAGGCTGCCAGGCCTGGCACTGTTTCTGATTTTTAAAATGTGCACATTGTAAGTGATTCACTTGCCAAGGAGAATCCTGGTGCTAAACAAGAACCCACCTAGAAGGGTCACAGAATTAGATGGAAAACATGAGAACTGTGAAGAAGGGGCTTGCTGAGGCTTGTTCTGCACTGCTCTTCACTCCTTGCCCCTCTGTTCACATGCCTCACTCTAATGCAGCAATGCACAAGTGCACCTATGTTACCTTTCCCCTGGGGCACTGCTTTTAACACGTGTTTTCTGTTCTCTGCAGTGTAAGGAGGGTGGATTTCCAAACGATCTCTGGCTTGGAGTCAGCACAGAGAATGTGTCCGTGTACAAACGAGGGGACCCTAAACCACTGGAAACTTTTCAGTATGAGCACATTGTTTTCTTTGGTGCTCCACTGCCCAACACCTTCAAGATCATGGTGGATGAGAGAGAGATGTTCTTTGAGACCTCCCAGGTATGTGTAAACTGTAACCAACCTGACTCTTTATTACCTTCGCTTGTAGTTGAGTATTTGTGTGACTGCCATCTTGCTGACTTGGGTCACAATTAGCTCAGATGAAACTTTCATTTATTGGACCGAGAGACTTAAAGCAGCCAAAGTACAAAGGAGAATTCCTCTTAAACACAGGGACCAAAGCCGCCTACACCCAGCCATGAGAAAGGAGTCACGCCAGTGGTAAGATTAGTAGATTAGGATCACCCCATCTGGTGCCTAGAAAGGTGAGACTGAAAGACAGGTCGTATCAAGATCAGCTCATGCCCCTCAGCCAAAATGCAATTCATGGCCCAGATCGTGGCCTTTTAACACCCAAGTTCTGGTTGTTCACCAGTTACTTGAAGTACTTCCTGAAACCCTGATTCATGCGGTACAGGTACCAGCATGGGCACTGCATACAGATTGTCTCGGCCGGGTAGAGCCGACCGAGGGAAACGCTGGTTAATTAAGCGAACGTCAGGCGGGCTGGTGGATGGAGAGGCGAGACAGCGTATTGGTTGGAAAAATAACTTTTACTTACGCCGCTGATGGCTGCGATGCAGGCTGTAAAGGCTGCTTGCGTAGTTGCAACGAGTTGCTCCAACTGGCAAAAAACCCGAGCCAGTGAGTCCACAAACGAACCAGGCATGCAGGGAAAGGGTACGTTGGGGATAAGCGTTCGGCGACGGGGAGAAAAATCGATAGTTGATCAGGCTATCGATTCGCTCTGCCACGAGTCAGCAATTCTTTTAAGTCACTCTGCAGCATGCTCAAAGTTCTCCAACTTGGGCGGAGTCGCGCGGATTTTTATACGGCTAGCGAGCCAATTGCCAGCCGCCAGGTAGGAATAATTTAGAATCAGCCAATAATGGGGTGCGAATTTACATACAAATGGCAAAATTTCTGCACCGGGGCTTTCTCTCTGCAGCAGAAAATTCCACCGTGCAAAGAAGCTCCAATGTGGCGGGAAAATTCCACTGTGCCGAGGCACTAAAATCATTGGGTTATGACACAGATAACATTGGAGTCTGTGACTCTGATGTTAACCTCATTGTTGCAGTTGTTCTCAATAACAATATCTCGTATTGCCATGCAGCCAGAGTCAGACTTGCCATCCTGATCTGCGACTAGAGGTACTTCTGCCTCTTCCAATTACTGAAACCACCGTGGTGTCAATGAGATCTCCTGATGAAACTCTGGCTAGGTTTTGGAAAGACTAGGCTCTCTGACAGCTAAGCTCCTACTTTCCCCACTTCAATAACATAAGAATTACAATACTGGGTCAGATCAGTGGTCCCTCTAGCCCAGTATTCTGTCTTCCTTTTTAAGGAAGAATATTTACTTCCATGCCTTCGGCGCATACACGAAAGATGTCTCTTGCCCCTACTCCTTCCTTTTCCTCTAAAGAGCTGTGCTGGTCTGTTACAGGGGACTGTCCTTACAAGTAGAGACCTCAGGCATCTTGTGGGGAGCACTTTTCTTAGAGCATAAGAAGCACCAGACTGTCAAATCAAGTGTCCACCTAGAACAGTATTGTGTCTCTGATGGTGGCAGGGGTAGATGCCGTAGAGGGAGAGCACTGAATTGGATATATCTAGGGTGATCTCTCTCTTGTTCAATACCCACCTTTATTTGTTGAGAGATGCTAGTGGAAACATCTCCAACCATTCTGTTCAGTAGCCATTAAGAGCTCTCTCATCCATGAATTTATCTAGTCCCTTTTTTACCCTGGCTGTGCTGCTTGCCTTCACCACCTCCCATGGCAATGACTTCCGCAAGCTAACTACATTTTGTGTTTAAAAAAAACAAACAAAAACCCAAAACCCAAACTTTCTTGGTTATTCCACCCTCATGGTCTCCAACTCCATACCATTAAATCATGTGATCTTGAGCACTTTGGTCCCCCTGTCATATTCATTACTAGCCCAGCTTGTCCTGATTTAAGCCTCTATAGCTTTTAAGATGCTATAGGTTCAGGTTCTATGGTCCCTTAAGGTAGGGATAGACATTACAATTGTAGAACTACAAATGACCTTATGTGCTATAAAAGGGGTCACTGAAACCACAGAATAATAGGGGTGGGAGGGACATCAAGGGTCATCTAAGTCCAAACTATTGCACAAATGGAGAATTCACTATTTCTAACCCAGAACTGCACTTCATACTCCAGATGAGGCCTAACCAGTGCTGAGTAGAGAGGCACTATCACCTCCCATTTCTTGCACCTAATGCTTTTATTCATGCCGCCCAAAGCTGCGTTTGCCTTTTGTGCATCTGCATGACGCTGCATGCTCATATTGAGTCTGTGCTCTACTACAACTGCCAAGTCCTTCCCCACAGTGCTGCCATTCAGCCATTTTTATGTGTGCTTTTGATTATTCCTCCTGAGTTGCAGCACCATGCATTTGTCTGCTTTGTTAGCTCTCGCCCAGGTTTCCAATCTGTCTAGATCCTTCAGAATTGTGCTTGCATCTTTCAACCTGTTCACAATCCTTCCCAGTTTTGTGTCCTACTGAAGAAGCCCCTTTGTGTCTTGCCCTGCAGACTTGCTGAAGAAGCTTCCTTTGCTAGCATCCAAATTGTTAATAAACACGTTGAGCAGTACTAGGACCAGAACAGACCCTTGTGGGACTGCACTTGAAACCTCCTGCCATTCTGACATGGACCCATTAATACTCACCCTTTGCTTACGACTATTGAGCCACTTATCTATGTACCTTGTAGTAGATTTATCCAACCCACATTTCTCCAATTTGTTTGTGAAGGTTGTGTCAAGGTCATGACCTTATCAAAAGCCTTGCTGAAGACCAGATATAGACTGTATCCACAGCCTTCCCTTCATCCACCCAAGTAGTCACTTTGTCAAAGGAGGTCAGGTTTGTTTGACACGACTGTTTTTTCATAAATTGATGCTGGCTGCTTGCAATCAGCCTTCTTCCTCCAGATGCTTGCACATGGCCTTCCTGAGGGTCTGTTCAGGTAACTGTCCAGGTATTGAGGTGAGGCTACCTATCGTTCCTTGGGTTCTCCTTCGTGCCTTTATTAAAGAGGGGCACTGTGTTGGCCCCTTTCCAGTCCTCTGGTACATAGTCTGACTCCCATGGCTTCATGGGACCCCAGCGCTCTTTCCTGCCCAGAGCAGGGGGTCAGACTTGATGATCTAATAGATCCCTTCCAACCCTAGGAATCTATGAAAATCATTGTCCAGGGCTCTGAGATCTCTGCTGACTTGAATTCATTCAGACTCAACAAAAGCGTTCTGATATATCATCTCGTCCCTCAGCTTGCCCCCTTCCTTATCTAGATAATCCTTATTAGGTGTCTGGTTGCAGCTTCATTTTGTTGTGAAGCCTGAGACCAAGTAGCTGTTGAGTAGCTCCACCTTCTTTGCATCTTCAGTTAGGATTTCCATCTGGGTTGTTAACAGAGGGCCACTTCCTTGGTCCTTCTTTTCTGGCCAGAGACTTACAGAACTTCTTCTTGTTCTTAAACTCCTTTGCCAGGTATAGCTTATTCTTTATCTTTGCCTTCCTGATTTTTGTCCCTGGCTATTTCCTAGTACAATTTCTTGGTGACCTGCCCATTCTTTCTTTGCCTGTATGCTTCCCTTTTGCATTTGGGACATTTTAGAAGCTCCTTGTGCAGCCATATTGCTCTCATTCTTGTTGTGCTTCCATCATGTCGGGACAGTTTCTTGTTGGGCCTCCAGTACTGTGCCTCTTTAAAGGTTCCAGTTTTCCTGGGTGCCTTTATGCTTCAATCTGTCCCCCCACGTGTAGCAGGGCAGTGGTGGTGCCGGCCACTTGAAGGGCTGGAGCAGGCAGCAGCCAGGTGCTTGAGTACAGTGGCCATTTTGAGACCCAAGATATATATAGGGTAAAGCAGCAATTTGTGGCTGGCAGCCATGAGAGACATCAGCCAGTGGAGCTGAGGCTCAGGAATATCTTGGAGGTCTATGAGCTGGGGCTATGGGGATGGAGGAAGCTCCAGGTCCTGGGCATGACCTAAAACTGCACCCTGCCAGGGAAGGGAGACCTGATGGGACTGCTGGTGGCACGGCAGCCCCATAAAATGCCAGGCCAGTTACCTCCTTCGTGAAAGGCGGGTTGGGGGCGCCTAATAATCTCCAGCCCCAGTAAGTCCTAGCTAGGGAAAGCCCAGGCCAGTGAGAGGCCTGAGGCTTACATGATCCAGTGGAGTTGAGGGAAAAAGCAGGCGAGCAGCTCAGGTTTGTCCCGAGGGACCACGGCTGGCCCATGCTGGGGCTAGGACCCAGAGAGGGGCTGAAGGGCCCGGGGCCTACCACAAGGGATGCCCAAAGAGCGAAGAGGCTCGGGGTCCTGACTGGCCTGAGATGGGGCCAGGGCCTAAGGGGGAGCTGAAGGTCCCAGGGAGGAGACCACATCTAATGGGGTGAAGGGTACAACTGAGTTTAGCTGCCTGAGTTGCCATCTGTGAGGCTTGGGCCACAGTGTAGGGGTGGAATGGAGCTGCAGAGATCCCCTTAAACATTGGGGTGCAAAATGGGCAGCCTCCCACTTAATTAACACCATAATAATGTATCATCAAGGTGTGGCAGGAGAGAGAGGTGGGCGGTTAGCCCAGAGACAGGTGGGCAGGCCAAAATGAAACTGGCTCCATGAAGGCCTCACCTGTTACACCATGCCTGTTAGCTTCTTGAGTTGCATTAAATCCATCTTTTTTAAATCTAGCATCCCAGTTTTGCTCACCTCATGCTTTCCCTGTCTTAGGATCTGAAATTGTATTGTGTCATGATCACTTCCTCCCATCACCTTCATATCCTTCAAGCAAGCAGCCTGTTCAGGCAGGCATCTTCTCTGTCTCTGGTTTGCTTCTCTTTGACACTGACTGGTTCGTGCAGCAGCTAGAAGTCTGTCCATCCCTTCTCCTGCCCAGCACTATCTGCGGGTCTTTTATGAATCTTCCCCTTCCTATGTGCTTATTCTCTTCCAGTACTTGGTTTCCTTGTTCCACCTTTGATACCTTTCCACTTTGCCAGGTTCCATCTTGCCAAATGAGTTTGGCCCATTGTGTGACTATTATCAATGGCCTTGGAGAGATGTAGGAAAGGCCTTCTCCACAGACCAGATACTTGTGAATAAAAGCACCCATGTTGCAAGTTTTCTTATCAGAGACTACACAAGGTAATAGCCAGTGTTATCAGCACACCAACAGCCTAGCCACTGGCAGTCATCTGTCTAATGCCCATCTATAAAATAGGGATGATAATGTCACCTCAAAAAGTATTGCAAAGGTAAATGTTGTGAAGTTTTTGTGTACTAAATATGTATTAAAAAAAACCATTCTTCCACCAAGCTGTGCACATTCCCAAATCTTTTCATAGCTAGAGGCCTCCAACCCCAGCTCTTCTGCACTCTAGCTTCTCAGTCAGTCAGCTTTACCTTTAATACCAGATGTAAAAGGTATACGGTCAGTGCTTCAGGTCACCAACTGCCTATCTGAGAAGTGTCTCGTATACCTGAACACTAATGTGTTTTCAATTTTCCTACTCCTTCCCCTTGTTCCATTCCCAGGTGGGAGAAATCATAAAGATCATGAAAGCCTACATCAACATGATTGTGAAGAAGCGCTGCAGCGTCAAATCAGCTGCCAGTCTGGACAGTCATGCTAGTATCTGGACTAGGTGATAGGAAGGAACCTGCATTCCTTGAGGTGGAGGCACTTGTCCATGACTGGAGTTTGCAACCTGTCAGTGGACGTGTAGCAAAGATATTTTTAAAAATTCCACTGGACAGCAAATGGGAGAAGAACTGAAACCTGGTATCACCCACGCAGCATCACGGGAGTTTCATTTCTGCCCAAAGACATGATATGGTAAGAAGTTATGGAATATGAACATTCCAAGACTTGTATTCCTCTTGCTTTCTTGAGGGACACTGTCTTTAAGGAAAGGCCACGAGCCTCTGCTTTTGCTGCTTTCATGATTTGTGTCATGTTCTGAAAAAAATAACCAGGGAACACTTTGCAATAGAGGAAGTAGGAGACGGGTGTTTTTTGAGGCCATTTATGGTGGTTTCAGAATTGGTCTACAATAAACATGTTTTTTTTAGTTTGTAACCAAACTTACAGCTGCCTCACTAGGTGGTTCTCTCAGCAGGACATATCAATGAACTGATTTGTATTTAAAACACCTCCCTGTGCTGGCAGTATTTTCACACCCAGGGAATCAGAATGATGACTCAGCCTCCAAAATTAAGATTACAAAATAACGTAGGTTCTTTTTTTTTGCGTTCAGCAGAGATTAATATGTTCACAACTCCAGGAGTTGACATTTCAAGATAAGTACCAAATACAGCAATTCATGTGATAGAGTGCTGAGCAGTGGCAGTGCTGTAGTTGAAAAGGAACCGAAGCAGAGGGTGCAGCTACACCCCAAACTACTGAATGGTGCTACTGAATAGCTAGTGGATTGGCCCCAAGTAGACATGGGGGCATGAGTTTTATCTGCTTGCATTTTCAAGGAAGTTTTCTGTAGCCTTCCATTACATTTCATTTGCGTTTTAGGATGCCATGATGGTTTCGGAGGCAGTGGTGGTGCGCAGCATGCACACCATGCACAGATAAATTATGCTTTTTCCTCTAGTTTTAATTGGACACTTCTGCTTCCTTCTGCACCCATTGCCCTCCACTAAATTCTAACTGAAACTTATTCCACCACAGCTGCTCAGCAAGCTTCCAGAAGCCAGCAGCAAAACTCAAAGGGAACACTTGGTTTTGCAAGGAAGGCTGTTTTTTGGAGGCTTTTACAGTTGAAGATCCTGCTATCCCATGCAGTCTTTTAGCCAGCAGATCTCCGTAGGGTCCAGGACCAAGAATCTTTTTTTCTCTGGTCCCATGACTGTCTCTTTCCAGGGGCATACAGATATAAAAAGCAGTTTTAGTCCATCCTCAAGCCATACTCTGGCATCATTTAGGAGTCATCCCTATCACACAACTCAAATGCTACCTGCCATTGAGAGAAATGGTCTTTTGGTCTGACCTACTGTATGTAGCAGTTTCTTACAGTTCCCTCTTCCTCATCTCGGCATCAAAAAACACCCCAGGATCACTGAGTCAACAATACAAGACTATCACAGCCAGCATTTTTCTTTCCTCTCCCTCACTGCCAACATGCTCAGCACCTGTCCCTTGCTACCACAACATTTTTTTAAAACTGAAACTTTGCCTTAAGCTTTACTGAAGAGTCTTACAGGGGCTCCAGTTTATCTCTTCCTATAGAAAAGGATCGCTAGGTGACATTTTGGAACAGACAGGGAAGCAAAGGAGATGGGCAGAGTAAAACTGTTTGCATTGCATTAGGTCAAGTACACTAACTGGAACCGTTCCTTTACGTATAACCACAGCTCTGATTCCCCCTGCCCTAACCCTGCACTACTGGTATATCCTAGGTCTTGGGTTGCTGCAGGCAGCTTGAACCCACTTGGGAATGTAACTCCCAGTACTACTTGTTGTAATTTACTTATTTCTATTACAGATTTCCTTCTGCTCTTTTTTAATTTGTAACTGGCTTTACAAGATGAAGGTTTAATAAATTATTGGATTGCACAGCCTGTTTCCTTCACAGATGATTTGTGTTCCTGTAGAACAGCGTCTTGAGACACCTGCAAGCTGTGTTTACGGTGCTGGGGTAAGAGGGAGGAACAGCGGTTAGAAACAACATGAGCACAGACATTACATTGCCAAATAGAGGGAAAGTTTGGAGATGAGGATGTGCCAGGCCTTCCCACCGCTCATCTGGGCATTGGGATCACTTGGGTGGACACTGCAACTTCAGTTAATGGGGACTATTCCAGGATATGTTCTGGAGATGGGGTTGGGGGGGGGGGGCGTGTTTCTGAAGCACCCTCGATGACACAGGAGGGAGGCAGTGCAGAAGCTGGTGCTGGAGACCACTCCCCATTTGCATGTTACCAGGGCCCCTGCAATCACAGCACCAGCTCTGCTTTCCCACAAGCTGGACTTGATTTGTTGTCCTCTGTGTCCAGGCCCCTCTATCCTGGAAACACTCCCTCTGCCGTGGCCCCCAGGGCTTGCTACTCCCTGGCACAACCTGCCCATGTGACTTGCAGAGCAGCTGTGGAATCTCCATCACTGGAGATTTAGAAGTGAGCTAGATAAGCATTAGTCAGGGATTATCTAGAAGTAGCTGTGCCCGGCGTGCGTCATGAAGAGCAGCAGTTGGAAGCTCAGGAGCCCTATGCATGCCACTGAGAGGTAACGAGCTCTGCAGCCCAGAGCTGGTGGATCTTGGAGAGGCTCCAGAACAAAACACATGCTGCACTGTGGAGGTCCTGGGGGAGGGCAACTGGGCAGGGAGCACAAGCCTGGAGCATGCACCTGCCCTGCCCCTGTCCCGCACACAGATCGGGGGGGGTTACCCCTGTCCTTCAGGAGTGCATGCTGTGGCGGGGAGTCAGCCCCACCCCCTGCCCCCAAACAAGCCACCTGCGGCCTTGTCCTGCTCCTCACCAGGGCTCTGAGGCCTAGGTTGTGCAGGAGCACGGGCAAATGCTCCCAGGACCCCAGGAAGGCTCCTGGGCCCCAGCCTCCCCTACCCACCTGGGGTTGCCTGCTGCAGCCAGAGGGGGCCCAGCACAGGCGTTCTCTGGGGGCAAGACGCAGTGGCAGGAGGCTTCCTGCTGCTAGTTGGCCCTGGGGAACCAAACATCCGCACTCGTCTGGATACAGCCAGGGTGTCGTCTACCTTGATATTGGCAGTATCTGAACTCCTAGGCCTAAGGAGGCTGAAGTTGGTGCCTTATTCCCCGTTCCTTTTCCAAAGCTAATCTAGACCCAATAAAAACTTGTTATTAATGAATTCCACATCCTAAATTAATATCCCACGTCAAGTACAGAGAGAGCCTTAAATGGAGGTCAGATTAGGATGGGATAATGGGGCAAAATACTTCTTGGGCCACCCCAAATTTTATGGCAATGCCACTGGAGGACTGTCCCAAAGAAGCATGACCACAGTCCCACCAGGCCCAAAGCACGGTTTGGCCGTGCTAGGTCACCAACTAACAGCCCCCATGCCCGCTATACTAAGTATAATGGTTTGAACAAGGAATGGCTTTTGGGCTGGGATTACGGCTAAAAATTCTGCTTGGGCCGCCCGTGAGAATACCTCTGTGCCCCGGGGGCTGTCCTGGACATCCGTGACCAGAGACTCGCCCGGCCCGAAGTGCGGTTTGGCTGTGCCAGACTACCAACAGGCAGCACCCAGCTGCTGTGCTAAGCGTGTGCACCCGAGTAAAGAACTGGATTTTGAGCTGGGATTATACCCAGAAATCCTTCCTGGGCCACCCCATGGCACACCTCTGTGCCCCCAGACGACTCTCGTGGACATCGGTGACCAGAGACTCGCCCGGGCCGAAGTGTGTGTGTGGGGTGCAGGGCGGGAGTGGGAGGCTGGCAGGGTGAGGGTTGGGCGTGAGCGGCACCAGCACGACCGGGGTGTGGGCTGCGAGCGCGGTGTCCCCCGCAGGTCTCCTCTTCTCCGGACCTGTAACCACGGTAGCCCCGGGTGACGCGACGAGACAATGACGGGAGCCCCGCAGAGAGGAGCTGTGGCCGAGCCGGCGGAGGGGCGATGGCGGAGGCTGCCCCGAGTAGACTCGAGGACGCCGCGCAGTCGGGCAGGAAGAGGTGCTGCCGCCCGACGAGCTCCTGGGCCGGCGTCGAGACCCGCACAGGCGCCCCGGGGGCACAGGCGGCTCGCGGAGCCCGCCATTGAACGCGGGGCGCCCGGAAACGCAAGGCCGGAACACCAGCTGTCCTATCCCAGGGCCCTCTGGGTGATGTGGCCTTCCGCTTCTGTACTTCCGGGCGGCCATTTTGGAGTATAGGGTGCCCTGGGAGATGTAGTCTTCCACCTCTAGACTGCGGTCGGCCATCTTTCACTATAGGGCGCGCTGGGAGATGTAGTCTCTCGCCTCTAGACTTCCTGTTGGTCACTTTGGGTCATAGAAGGGCTTGTCCCCGCGTGCTGTGCCGGAAGTGGCCGGCCCGGGCGGGAGGAGGTGTGGCGGCGCAGCACAGGGGCGAGGCCCGCGCGAGGTTGTGGCGGCGCTAAGGTTGGTTCCTGGGCTGCTCAGGCGACGTGGCCCGGGCGGCCCCAAGGCAAAGGCGTTAGGAGTCAGGGCGAGGGCGAGGGCGAGCATGAGGGTCAGGGTCAGGGTCAGGGTCAGGGCCAGGGCAAGGGTGTAGCAAGAAACCTTCCCCCCCCCCATGTGAAGCCCCTCCATGTGGCAGAAAGCCCCATTTTGCAATATTTGTTTCCTTCTGGGGATGCTTTGTTTTTTCTACCTTTTCTTCCTTCCACCCTCTTCTTCTTTTATTATATTTTTGTTATAGAATATAAGGTGTACTTTTAGTAAAATATAGTTTGTAGATGCTTTTATGGATATAAAATAGTGTTCTGCATCAGTATGTCCCCCTCCTCCACATTGTATTTGGTCCATTTGTTGTACGTGCCATGGCATGACACCCTTTTATGTATTATATACTCTGGTCTTTAACTTTGAAACAAATGTACTTTAAGTTTAAAAGTGAGTTGTACCATGTAACAATGTTAGCAAGGGTGGAAATCAAACCTCAGCTTCTCTGTATGGTCCCTGAATGACTCTTGGCTGATTGTGTAACAGGGTAGCTAGACAGGGTGGCAGGCTGCTAATGGCGGCAGGTAACACCTACGAAACCACAGGCTAAGGAGAGAAAAGGATCAATACAAAGCCAGGAAGTCCCTGAAACTTCGCTGTGAAAAGGTACAGAAGCCCTGGTCTGAAGTAATCACAGCAGTGAATTAATCAGACTTTATCAACGGGTTCCCAAGACTGCACGTACCTGTGGACTTGACCCCTAGAGCTGACAGCTGCCATCCAGCAACCACCAAAGGGGATGGCCCACAAGTTCAACAACCCCTGGACTGGGTAAGCCGGAAAATTGGGGAGTCACCAAAGTCTGCCAGAGAGGGATAAAAGGCAGTGAAGCATGACCCCGCACCACCACCACCAATGGTGCCCTCTCTGACCTGACCAGCTCCCTGCCTGCCCAGCCAGAAGGACCAGCCTGCAACCTGCTTCTGAGCCAACATTGAATGGAAAGAAGCCTCGCCCGGCCGTTGACGGCGGACTCCAGAACTTGGGGATAGATATATCTTGACATCGGATCGGTGCTTAGTGTTCATAGCTAGCTACTGTGAGTGTGTGTGCGCGAATGTGTGTGTATTTGAGAGGATCAGCCCCAAGGTTTATGATCTGACTTTTGCATCTGTCTAATAAACTAGAATTTTATGATGATCCTGTGTGCTGGGCACCGAGCTTGTCTGGACCTACATGTGAAATTTAAATGTAACCCAGGTGGTACTCCAAGATTTACCCAACCCCCTCTCTAATTGAAGGGATCAGAGCAGGTGCATGAGCACTGTGGGAGGTGTAGAGACCCTCCTTCCCCTATAGAGCAGAGTAAGACCACCAATGGGGTCTTAACCATATACCTTTTACTGAGAAAAACAGTAGTGGGAATATAACATGTATAAACCAGGGGGTATAGGGGACACTACAACGGCCCAAGGGGGCAGGATTCAATAAAGGTTAGGCACTTACAACCGTACACATATTCATCCAGTTGACAAAAGACAGGGTTAACAAAATAGAAACACAAACAGCAACACAAACAATACTGGTTGGTGAAATATAAAATGCACAAAATACAAAATGTCAAATAAGATGAAATGTAGGGCCTAG
The DNA here is from genome assembly GCF_030867095.1 of Alligator mississippiensis. Lineage (NCBI taxonomy): Eukaryota > Metazoa > Chordata > Crocodylia > Alligatoridae > Alligator > Alligator mississippiensis. The sequence goes on from NC_081827.1 coordinate 254,879,491, forward strand.
GTACCTGGGAGTGGGGAAGTAGGGAAAACACAATGACCCCCTTCCACCGAAACAATAATTTCTCCCTATTACTTCATTCATCCCAGCTGGGACTAGGACTGAGATAGGGTAGGGGTAGGGGTAGGGTCAGGGTCAGGGTCAGGGTCTCCAGTGGAGGCCCAGTGTAGAGGTGAGTGGAGGTTTCAGTGTGTCTGGAAGTGTGTGTGTGTGGTGTGTGTTTGGGTTGGTTGTGTGTGGAGTTTGGTGGTGTGGTCTGCTTTTCGCTGTTGTAGTTTGTGTTGTGATGTGCTGTGCTGGGCTCTCGGTTTGTTTTTCTTTTTTTGCTTAGAGTCTGGCTTGGAGTGGCAGTTGGAGTTGGAGTGGTTGTGAATAGGTGGGCAGTTTATCAGCCAGTTTTGCACCCATTGAAACACCCAAACACTCAACATAAGCCTAACCATCATCCAAAGTCACATTTTCTACCCATTCCCACACCCTACCCTTAACCCCAAACCACACGTAATTTCACATTTAGAGCCATTCCCACAGCATGAACCTCAACATAACCCAGAGTATAGTTAACATTTAGACCAACTCCAGCACTTTAACCCTGAATCTATCCTACACCTGACCACACATTTAGACCTATTCCAACACCCTCACTGTAACCCAAACCTGCACCCATTCCCACACACTAACCCTAAACTGCACCCCAATCCATTTGTACACCTGTTCCCTAACCGTAACCCTTTGCCTAACCCTAACCTGCACCCCAATGCCTTTCTGCACCCATTCCCTAACCCTAACCCTCTGCGTAAACCTAACCCGGACCCTGATGCACTCGTGGACCCGTTCCCTAACCCTAAACCTGTGCCTAACCCTAACCTAGACCCCAATGCACTTCTAAACCTGTTCCCTAAATGTAACCCCTTGGCTAACCCTAACCCGGACCATGATGAACTCGTGGACCCATTCCCTAACCCTAACCCTGTGCCTAACCCTAACCAGGACCCTAATGCACTCGTGCACCCGTTCCCTAACCCTACCATCGAACCTAACCATAACCCAGACCCCAATGCGTTCGTGGACCCGTTCCCTAACCCTAACCCTGTACCTAAACCTAATCTGGACCCCGATGCACTCGTGGACCTATTCCCTAATCCTGTGCCTAACCCTACCATGGACCCTAATCCACTTGTGGCCCCATTCCCTAAACTTAACCCTCTGCCTAACCCTAACCCAGACCCAGATGCACTCGTGGACCCGTTTCCTGACCCTAGACTGGTGCCTAACCCTAACCTGGACCCCGATGCACTCATAGACCTGTTCCCTAACCCTGTGCCTAACCCTAACCTGGACCCTGATCCCCTCGTGGACCCATTCCCTAAGCCTAACCCTGTGCCTAACTGTAACCCAGACCCCAATGCACTCGTGGACCTGTTCCCTAACCCTAAACCTGTGCCTAACCCTAACCTGCACCCTGATACCCTCGTGGACCTGTTCCCTAACCCTAACCCTGTGCCTAACCCTAAGCTGGACCTCGATACCCTTGTGGACCTGTTCCCTAACCTTAACCCTGTGCCTAACCCTAACCTGGCCCCTGAGCCCCTCGTGGACCTGTTCCCGAACCCTAACCCGTTTGCCTAAGCCTAACCTGGACCCCAATCCAGTTGTAGAACTGTTCCCTAACCCTAACGCAGACCTAGATTCATCTCTGAACCTGCTCCCTAAGTGTTACCCTTTGCCTAACCCATGCATTTGTGGACCTGTTTCGTAACCCTAACCCTTTGCCTGACCCTGTCTAGGGTTTGCTGGGGCAGAACATAGTGTGTGTCTCTGCCTAGCTGGCTGTCTTGCCATGGGCTCTCCCAGTGGTGCTGGAAATGGTTTGTGCTGTGTCTGTATGCATTTCTGTTTTTCTTGTCTTCCAAGTTGCTGCAGCCTTTCTCTGCTCTTGCTGAAACTTGCAGGAGACCTGTGTTTGCACATCTAAATTGCTTACCTTGCTTGCAAGGGGAGACCCCGGAGGGGGTGTGCCTGCAGCCTTGCAGCTATGGGTGGGGGGTTAAAAAATAAAGAGTTGCCTGTGAGGTCTTGGCAGGGAGGGTCTGGTGCCTGCAGTGCCGTGAGGCCTCTGAGTTGTTCACAGTGGCAGGTGTCTTCCGGTGTTTTGTCTGTGTCTGTGTGCAGAGGAGCCACCTTGCCAAGGCTTCAGGCACTGAAGACGAGGTGAAGAGCTGCAGAGATGGCAGTGGATGAAATGGGCGGCTGTCTCTTGAGTTCCCAGTTTGTGTGGTGTGAGGCCTCTGCCCCTGTGACGTCGCCTGTGTGGAGCCTGCGGTGGGTTTGAGCTTCCTTGGAGCGGTGCGATGTCTTTGTCTTCCTGTCTGACCACTTGTTCTTTCATGTTTCCAGGAGCTGTTGTGTGTGTATCTTTGCAGGTCACGCTGCGTGTACGGTGGTTACTGTGATACATCATGTTTTGAGTGCCTGTGACTATCCAGCTCCGGGAGGCCGCAGACAAGCCTTTGAGAGCTCGGGTAGTAGGGGGGGTAGTAGGGGGAGTAGGGGGGGCCGGATGTGTGTGCTGGAGGATGGGAGAGGAGCTTTCACCGTCTCTGACTTTGTGTCTTTGTATCCCCTCTTTGGGCCGACAATGTTTCCGTTCCTTTTCCAGAAGCCTGTATGTATCTTGTGGGGGAAGAGGGATGCAGGGAGTTCTGTGCCATGCTGGTGGAAGAGGAAGGAAAACAATGCTTAAAGGTGGGTGTGGTTAGAGTGTGTGGGGAGGGGTGGTGAGCATTGTTTGCCCTGGGGTTTTTTTGGGTGAGGAGGGGAACCCCTAATGTCTGATAGATAGTGTCTTGAGCTTGTCGTTTCCAGCAGGGTTTTGGCCTCCTGGGTTGCGCCGGAGCTGGGTGGTGTAAGCCTGGGTTGGGTTTAGCTCCCTGCAAGTCCGTGTTCTTTGTAAAGGCTGAAAATAGCCTTTGCGTATATAGGTGGTTTCAGGGTTTGCCCCTGGCATGTGGGTGCAGATCTTGGCCTTGTGTGCTGAGGCAGAGGAGCGGGTGCTTGTGTCCCTGCCTGTGCTGCCACTGGCCTCCTTTCAGTTCTGGGAACTGCACTTTGTTCTGTCTCTCCGGGTTTGTCACTGGTGTTTCTTTCTAGTTTGATTTTTTAAATCACTGCAGCACTTTTTATTCTTCCTTTGCTTTTCCCAGATCTGGAAAGAGGGCCATGTTGGCACCTAAATTGATGCCCTGCTTTGGGGAGGGGCTTGACTGCACCCTGCCTGCCTTGTTTGGGGGGGTTGGCGGTGTGCTGCTTCTGGAGCCCTGGGCTGGGGGGGGGAGGAGGGGGGAAGGGAGGGGTCTTCACTTCACTACAATGAGAGATGAGTGCTCTTCCATGTAATAATTGCTTGTTGTTTTGGGGTGATGCCAATGTTTGGACCGTGAGCGGAGGCGAGCCGAGGTAGAGGTAAAGCGACCTAGAGCCACAACGTTTTGGGAGGTGGAGGACACAGGGGACTGCGCACCGATGGTGACTTCTGGGTCACCTGGAAGGAAGGCCTCTGCCCTTTTGCTGGAGTTGTGTGCATGAGCAGAGCGTGCGGTGAGTAAGATGTTACTTGGAGCAGTGTGGGATTGTGTTGCAGTGGGGCAGTTGTTTGTCCTTTGCCCTTCTGTTTGGTAGTGAAGTTAGCTCTGTGCCCTCAGGAGGTGCCCGTGTAGCCTGTGCAGAGAGGAAGGCAATCGGGGACGAGGCTGGGCTGGAGAAGGAGCAGAATTATGCCAGGTTGGGCGAGTGTTGTCTCTAAGGGCTGAGGCTTCTGTCATGGCTGGAGGGGTGTGCCCTGGCCAGGCACCCTTTGGGGAGCTTTGAGCTGGGTGGGTGGGGTGGGAATTGTACCTGACGGTCCCTGCTTTTGTTCACTTGTGCCCTTTGGGGTGAACTGCCTGTTCTGTCCCTCGTAGGATCCTGCCCCGCGTGGAGGGAAATGAATGTGGGTTCAGGGAGCGGAGCCGAGCAGTGCCCATGGAGGCGGAAGCAGGAGGAATTGAATGCCGTGAGGTGTGTTGGCACCCAGTCCCTAACCCGAACCCAGTCCCGGATTCATTTGTGCACCGTTTCCCTAACCCGCACCAGTACTCATTGGCAAACCTGTTCCCTAACCCTTTGCCTCACCTTAACCTGGACCCGGATTAATTTGCGGACCCATTCCGTACACCGAACCGACACCAGACTCATTTCTGAACCCATTCCTTAACAGTAACCTGGCCCCAGATTCATTTAAGAACCCATTTTGTAATGCTAACTGGTTCCCCAACCATAATCCAGACCCAGACTCAACTCTGGAGCTGTTCTCTAACTGTAACCCTTTGCCTGACCCTAACCCAGACCTGAGCTTATTTATAGACCCATTCTCTAACCCTAACTGACGGCCCGATCCAGTTGTGGACCCATTCCCTAACTAACATGCACCCCAACCCTAACCGACACTAAGATACATACGTGGACCCGTTGTCTGACCCTAAAGCACACCTGAACCTGGATTTATTTGTGGACCCATTCTGTACCCCTAGTACTTGGCCTAAGCATAACTAGCCCTAGATTCCTTTCTGAATCTGTTCCCTAACCCTAGCACTCGGCCAAACCCTAACTGGCCCTGGATTAATTTGTGAACATGTTCCCTAACCCTAGCACTTGACACAAGCCTAACAAACCCTGGATTTGTTTATGAGTCTGTTCCCTAACCCTGGCACTCAGCGTAACCCTAACTGGCCCCAGATTCAGTTCTGCATCTGTGTTGTAACCGTAGGATTCGGTGTAACCATAAGTGTACTTGAATTCATTTCAATCTGTTCCCTAACCCTAGCCCTTTGCCTTGACTTGGATTCATTTGCGGACCTGTTCTGCCCCACTAGCCCTCGGCCTAACCCTAACTGGCCCTGGACTTATACGTGGGCCTGTTCTGTGCCTCTAGCACTTCGCCTAACCCTAACTGGCCCCGAATTAATTTCTGAATCTGTTTCCTAATCCTAGCACTTGGCGTAACCCTAACTGGGCCTGAATTCATTTCTGAAACTGTTCCCTGACCCTAGCACTCGGCCTGACCCTAACTGGCCCCGGATTCATTTGTGGACCTGTTCCCTAACCGTAGCGCTTGGCCTAACCCTAATGGGGCCTGGATTAATCTTGGAATCCATTCCCTAACCCTAGCACTTGGTATAACCGTAACTGGCTCCGAAGTCATTTCTGAATCTGTTCCCTAACCCTAGCATTTGGCGTAACCCTAGCTCGATCTGGATTCGTTTCTGAATATGTTCCCTAACTGTAGCACTCGGTGTAACCATAACTGGGCCCGGATTTGTTTCTGAATGTGTTCCCTAACCATTGCACTCATCGTAACGGTAACTGGACTTGGATTTGTTTCTGAATCTGTTGTCTACCCCTAGCACTTGGCCTAACCCTAACTGGCCTGAAATTAATTTCTGAATCTGTTCCCTAACCCTAGCAATTGGCCTAACCCTAAGTGGCCCTGAATTCGTTTCTGAATCCATTCCCTAACCCTACCACTTGGCCTAACTCTAACGGGGCGCAGATTCATTTTTGAATCCATTCCCTAACACTTGGTGTAACCCTAACTCGATCTGGATTTGTTTCTGAATATGTTCCCTAACCCTAGCACTCGGTGTAACCGTAACCTGCCCGGATTCATTTCTGACTCCGTTCCCTAACCCTAGCACTCGGCGTAACCCTAACTGGCCCTGGATTCATTTGTGAATATGCTGCCTAACCCTAGCACTTGGCCTAACACTAAATGGACTCGGATTCACTTGTGGACCCGTTCTGTCCCCCTAGCACTCAGCCTTAGCCTAACTGGCCCTGGATGTATTTGTGGCTCTGTTCTGTCTCCCTAGCACTTGGCCTAACCCTAACTGGCCTTGGATTCATTTCTGAATCCATGGCCTAACTGTAGCACTTGCCCTAACCCTAACTGGCCCCAGGTTCATTTCTGAATCCATTCCCTAACCCCAGCACTCGGCGTAAGCCTAACTGGACTCGGATTTATTTGTGAATCCATTCCCTAACTCTAGCACTCGATGTAACCCTAACTGGGCCTGCATTCATTTCTGAATATGTTCCCTAACGCTAGTAGTCTGCATAACCGTAACTGGCCCCGGATTTGTTTGTGGACCCGTTCTGTCCCCGCTAGCACTCGGCGTAACCCCAACTGGGCCTGGATTCATTTCTGAATCTGTTCCCCAACCCTACCACTCAGCGTAACCCTAACTGGCCCCGGATTTGTTTCTGAATCCATTCCCCAACCCTAGCATTTGGCGTAAGACTAACTGGACGTGGATTCCTTTGTGGACCTGTTCCGTAACCATAGCACGCAGCGTAACCCTAAGTGGACCTGGATTCATGGGTGGACTTGCGCTGTCCCCCTAGGACTTGGTGCTGTTGGAGAAGAAAACCCCAGGCCTTAATATGTTTGTCAGGAGTGTTTTGTGGAATGTTCCTTAACCACTGAGCAGACCTATGTTGTCAATAGGTCAGCCCATAATTTTCCCAGGTTTGCAGTTTGCCGCATTTGCAGGTTCTTTGTTCCAGCTAGTTCTTTGTTCAACTTAGTATATCTTTTGTCATGTGACCTGCAATTGAAACGTATAAAAGGTTTGCTTTGATTGTATGTGGTGGACAGGCTCAGTGCCTCCCTCCTGCAGCTGCTTGTAAACAAAGGTCTCTGACAACTTTGTGAGTAAAGAGCAGTGACGTTTGTTTATTCCGCTATTCTTGGTGCTGTGAGTCGGATGGCAATGCCTGGCTGTGAGTACCGAGATCCTTGTGGACTGTTTCCCTCTGAATCCCCAGTCACCAAATCATGGTAAGAGCCCTTTTGAAATCTCTAAAGGGGTTATTGGTGGAGGACTGTCTGTGCGGGTCGGGAAACCAGCTCGAGCTTATGTCTTCTTAACTTCTGAAACAATCTTTAGACTGCCTGCCTTGTTTGTATGTATGAAAGTGGTTTAAAATTAAAAGGGTAACAAGAAAGTCTAGAGTAAGGAATATAGAAAGCTGGGGAATAGTGTGGGTGTTTTCCCTGGTATTGCTGACCAAGGCTGGGACTAAATAAATATTGCTGAGTGCTGTGCCTTAGTGCAAAAGTTCCTTTGTGTGAACGAATATGAGTCGCTGACCAGGTCTGAGACTAAGGTTGGGTCTAGCCGCCCCAAGGCTGTCTAGAAAGGCAGACTTGAAAGCAAGGGGGCCCAAGTGGAACCTTGTGACCCCACGGACAGGTTTATCCTTTCCCCATCCATGGTAATTGTCCAGGTAAGTGGTGGTTTGTGTTCCATACCTCCTGAGATTAACATCCATTTAGCTGATGATCTTGTGTTATAGTATTGTCAAGCATTACTGAAGTGTGTCAGGTCTGTTCATTCGCAGGTCCAAGAAGCTTTACGTCAACCACCAGATGTTCCCCATCACAACCTCAAACCAGGTGATTGGGTGTATGTAAAGGTCCATCGTTTGAAAAATGTGCTTGAGCTGACATGGAACGGACTGTTCCAGGTGCTTTGGACTACTAACACTGCTGTTTGTTGCCAAGGTCACTGGACGTGGAGTAGCACTGTAAAAAGGTATCACCTCTATTGGACCCTGAAACAGTTGAATTGCAACCTGGGCTAAGACCTTTCCCTGAGGCCAAGGACAAAGAGCGTCAAGACCTCAGTCCGGCAAATGAGGAGCATCAGGGTGCAAGTGCTAGTAACCTCTCCCCTGAACCCAACACTTCAGCCTGGCCAGATTCACCAGTTGACGATCGAAGATATCATCTCTGACCCCAATGAATAATATCCAGACTTGATACGTGTATATACCAGATGCTTCTAGTGCTATTGAGAACCTGGCCGAAATTATTGAGAAAGAAGCCGCTAAACTTCATCAAACTGATCAATGGAGTGTTTGTGACTGGTTTGGCACATTTGGGGCCAAATTATTTTATAGTGCAATCATGGTCCTGGGGTTTATTCTCTTTCTACAAGTGTTCCTCTTGTTGCTATGCAATTGGCACCTTAGTACATCCCACCAAAGGTGCAACAGTTGTGTCTAATGTGATACTGGGTCAATTGAGATTAGTCTGTCAATTGTTCTGAAGGGAGCATTGAAAGATACTCTAGCTAAGAACAGGTGTCACTGTGCCTCGCAGGATGCATAAATCAGAATGTTCTCACATTGGCCCATTTTGCAGTTTGTCAGCCAACACATGGTTACAAATCTTATCAGTTGTACTATAAGTACAAGAACGGGGCAATGTAGAAGAAAACCCCAGGCCTTAATATGGTTCTAAGAAGTGCTTTGTGGAATTTTCCATAACGACTGAGCAGACCTATGAGGTTAGTGGGTCAACCCATAATTTTCCTGCGTTTCCAGGTTCTAGATTCCAGCTAGTTCTCTGTTCTCCTTTATTATATCGTTTGTCAAGTGACATGACATTGAAACGTATAAAAGGTTTGCTTTGATTTTCTGTGGTGGACATGTTCACTGCCTCCCCGCTGCAGCTGCTTGTGAACAAGGGTGTCTGACAACTTTGTGACTGAATAACAGAGTGATGCTTGTTTCTTCCAGAGCGTTACCCCTACCTGGACACGGATTCATTGCTGAATTTGTTCTCTAACCCTAGCACTCGGCCTAACCGTAACTGGCCCTGGAGTCATTGGTGCACCTGTTCTGTCTGCTTAGCATGTGGCGTAACCCTAAGTGGCTCTGGATGTATTTCTGAACCTGTTCCCTAACCCTAGCACTCGGTGTAACCCTAACTGGAGTTGGATACATTTTTGTACCTGTTCTGTCCCTCTAGCACTCGGCCTAAGCCTAACTGGGCCCAGATGCGTTTGTGGACCCGTTCCCTAACCGTAGCACTCTGCGTAACCCTAACTGCACCTGGATTCATTTCTGGATCTGTTTCCTAACCCAAGCACTTGGTGTAACCCTATGTGGACCTGGATTCATTTGTGGACCCTTGCTGTCCACCTAGCACTTGGTGTAACCCTAACCGGCCCTGGATTCATCTGTGCATCCAGTCCCTCACCCTAGCAGTTGGCGTAACCCTAAGTGGCTCTGGATTCATTGGTGCACCTGTTCTGTCTGCCTAGCACTTGGCGTAACCCTAAGTGGCCCTGGATGCATTTCTGAATGTGTTCCCTAACCTTAGCACTTGGTGTAACTGCAACTGGACTTGGATACATTTCTGGACCCGTTCTGTCCCCCTAGCACTTCGTGTAACCCTAACTAGACCTATATTCATTTCTGAATCCGTTCCCTAACCCTAGCACTCGGTCTAACCCTAATTGGGCCTGGATTCATTTGTGGACCTGTTCACTAACCCTAGCACTTCGCATAACCCTAACTGGGCCCGGATAAATTTCTGAATACGTTCCCTAACCCTAGAATTTGGTGTAACCCTACCTGTATCTGGATTCATTTCTGAATCTGTTCCCTAACCCTAGCACTCGGCCTAACCCTAAATGGGCCTGGATTTGTTTCTGGACCCGTTCCCTAACCCTCGCACTCAGCATAACCCTAACTGGGCCCGGATTAATTTCTGAATCTGTTCCCTAACCGTAGAATTTGGTGTAACCCTAACTGTATCTCGATTCATTTCTGAATCCATTCCCTAACTCTAGCACTCGGCGTAACCCTGACTGGACCCAGATTTGTTTGTGGACCCGTTCTGTAACCCTAGCACTCGCTGTAACCCTACCTGGCCCTGGATTCATTTGTGGACCTGTTCTGTGTGCCTAGCACTTGGCCTAACGCTAACTGAGCCTGGATTTATTTCTGAATCTGTTCTCCCACCCTAGCAGTTGGTGTAAAGCTAACTGGGCCTGCATTCATTTGTGAATCTGTATTCTAACCGAAGCACTTGGTGTAACCATATGTGGAGCTGGATTCATTTGTGGACCCTTGCTGTCCACCTAGCACTTGTTGTAACCCTAATTGGCCCCAGATTCATTTGTGAATCCGATCTGTCACCCTAGCACTTAGCGCAACCCTAAGTGGCCCTGGATTCGTTTTTTAATCTGTTTCCTAACCCTAGCACTCGGCCTAACCGTAACTGGCCCCGGATTCATTGGTGTACCTGTTCTGTCTGACTAGCATATGGAGTAACCCTAAGTGGCCCTGGATGCATTTCTGCATCTGTTCCCTAACTGTAGCACTCGGTGTAACCCTAACTGGACTTGGATACAATAGTGGACCTGTTCTGTCCCCCTAGCACTCGGCCTAACCCTAACTGGGCCCGGACTCATTTCTGAATACGTTCCCTAACCGTAACAGTCAGTGTAACCGTAACTACACATGGATACGTTTCTGAATCTGTTCCCTAACCCTAGCACTCAGCCTAAGCCTAACTGGGTCCGGATTCGTCTGTGGACCTGTTCCCTAACCCTAGCACTCGGTGTAACCCTACCTGGCCCTGGATTCATTTGTTGGACCTCTTTTGTCTCCCTAGCACTTGGCCTAACCCTAACTACGCCTGGATTCATTTCTGAATGTTTCATAACTCAAGCACTTGGTGCAACCCTACGTGGACCTGGATTCATTTGTGGACCCTTGCTGACTACCTAGCACTTGCTGTAACCCTAAGCAGCCCCGGACTCATGTGAAACTGGTACGTAACCGTAGTGCTTAGCGCAACCCTAAGTGGCCCTTGATTCATTGGTGCACCTCTTCTGTCTGCCTAGCACTTGGCGTAACCCTAAGTGGCCCTGGATGCATTTCTGAATGTGTTCCCTAAACCTAGCACTTGGTGTAACCGTAAATGGACTTGGATACATTTCTGGACCCGTTCTGTCCCCCTAGCACTTGGCCGAACTCTAACTGGGCCTGGATTCGTTTCTGAATCCGTTCCCTAACCCTAGCACTCGGCGTAACCCTAACTGGGCCCGGATTAATTTCTGAATAAGTTCTCTAACCCTAGAATTTGGCGTAACCCTACCTGTATCCGGATTCATTTCTGAATCTGTTCCCTAACCCTAGCACTTGGCCTAACCGTAATTGGGCCTGGATTTGTTTATGCAACCGTTCCCTAACCCGAGCACTCGGCGTAACCCTAACTGGCCCTGGATTCATTTCTGAATCTGTTCCCTAACCCTACCAGTTGGTGTAACCCTAACTGGACTTGGATACATTTGTGGACCCGTTCTGTCCCCCTAGCACTTGCGCTAACTCTAACTGGGCCTGGATTGATTTTTGAATACGTTCCCTAACCCTAGAATTTGGCGTAACCCTAACTGTATCTCAATTCATTTCTGAATCTGTTCCCTAACTCTAGCACTTGGCCTAACCCTAACTGGACCCGGATGTGTTTGTGGACCCGTTCCGTAACCCTAGCACTCGCTGTAGCCCTAACTGGCCCTGGATTCATTTGTGGGCCTGTTCTGTCTGCGTAGCACTTGGCCTAAATCTAACTGAGCCTGGATTCATTTCTGAATCTGTTTCCCCACCCTAGCAGTTGGTGTAAAGCTAACTGGGTGTGGATTGATTTCTAAATCTGTTTCCTAACCCAAGCATTTGGTGTAAGCCTATGTGGAGCTGGAATTGATTTGTGGACCCTTGCTGTCCACCTAGCACTTGGCCTTATCGTAACTGGCCTTGGATTCATGGGTCTACCTGTTCTGTCCACCTAGCACTTGGTCTAACCCTAACTGGGCTGGATTCATTTCTGAGTCTGTTCCGTAACCCTAGCACTAGGTCTAAGCCTAACTGGACTTGGATTCATTTGTGGACCTGTTCTGTCTGCGTAGCACTGGGCGTAACCCTAACTGGGGCTGGATTCATTTCTGAATATGTTCCCTAACCATAGCAGTTGGTGTAACCGTAATTGTACCTGGATTCCGTTCTGAATCTGTTCTTTAAGTCTTGCACTTGGCCTAACCCTAAGTGGTCTTGGAGTCATTTGTGGACCTGTTCCCTAACCCTAGCCTTCGGTCTAACTGTAATTGTGGTGTGCATTTGTATGTTTCTAGCTTCCACCTGCTGCCTGTTTGCAGCTGCTGTGGTTAGGGTTGTGGTGCTGGAAAATGCTCCAGCTTGGAGCACCTACTGCTGTAATGCGTAATATTCGTAGGTGGTGCAGAGCCATCGTGTGTCTTTTCCATACCCAGAGCTCCTGGTTAAGAGACAGATTTTCCCTTAGTCCCAGTGTCCATGTGAAGCAGGTACCTTTTCAGTTGTGCTGTAGCTCTGGTTGTAGTTGCTTGCTCTGTGCTGGGGTGCTTTCCTGTTCTGTAGGCTTTGGGCATTGCCTTTTAAGTAATTGAGATCAATTAAGCCGTCATTACTGGTTAGCCTCAGTTGTTCAGACTAGGGAGCTCTAGTTTACCAGTTCTATTCTGCATGCTAGTGAGTTTAAGTTGTTGCACTTGTACTGTCTTACCTTTACTTTTTCCAGGTATCCCATGTACAGCAAGCACATACATATCATGATACTGAACTTACATACATACCACTTACGTACAGATAGGAACATACATAGATGCAGATCAGTTGGTTTAGAGTCCAGGTCCCAGAGACACTTAATCTGAAGTGTAACACAAGCCTGTAAGTGTTGGTGTTGCTTGAATCTGAAAGGGTAACCTGAGTGTTGTCTCAGACGGCCGGAGCCGACTTGAGGAGGATCGCTGATTACTCGGCCGTCAGGCGGGCTGGTGGATGGAGAGGCGGGACACAGCGTATTGGTTGCAAAATAACTTTTACTTTACTTACACTGCTGGTGGTCGCGACGCAGGTGGTAAGGTTGCTTATGTAGTTACAGGTAACGAGTTGCTTGCGTAGTTACAAGTAACTGGCAACAGAATGAACTGGCGAGTTTGTAGACAGAAACGAGCATGCAGGATACGTCGGGAACAGACGGTGATGGGGAGATGTTGGTGGGTGATCAGTCCGCCAGCTTTTCTCTGCCACGTGGCAAAGTTCTCATACTCTACCACGTGCTCAGAGCTCTCCGACCTGGGCGGAAGCTGCACGGATTTTTATACGTTTAGAGTAGCCAATAACAGGCTGCCAGGTAGGAATAGCTAATGAGGCAGAACGTACCAAATTTGAAAGTAACTGCGGTTATTCAGGGCAGTTCTATTGTGACAGGGGCACTCAACTCATTTGGTTATGACAAGTGTGAGCTGTTAATAGTTGTCCTTACTGGGACTTGAACTTGTAATATTACTTGTGTTGTGGACCCTAACCCTAAGTGAAATCCTGGTGCTAAGGCTTCCTGTCCATGACAGTTGGAAAAGGTGTTATTGTGTTTTGCTGAGGGAAGGTTTGGTGTTTTTAGGGTTGTGTTTTGGGTATGAGTTGTTGTTTGGTTTGTAGGCTGGCTTCTAAGGGGCAGGGGGAAGGTGGAGTAGGAGTTTAGGTGGATGTGTGTTGGGCTGAGTGTGGCAGCTAGGTGGATAGTTCAAGTCAGGGCAAAGGGCAGGGGTTGGGGGTATGGGTCAGGGGGTAGGGTCTAGGGTGTTGGGTGTCAGGGTTAGGGTGTTGTGTTAGGGTTAGAGGGTCGGGTTAGGGTTCTTAGTAGTGTTATGGGGCAGGAAACAGATCATTTTGTTGTTTTTTTTCTTTATTCCTGGTGTTTATTGGTCCTTTGAAATACTCGTATACCCTCTAATACTTTACAAAACTAATTGCTAGTTGCATATTTTTGTGTGTAGGTCCACAAGCACAGAATGTAGCATTAAAAAGGTAGGACGAGAGCATGGAGCTTACTAAACTTTAGTAAAAGCATGCCAAATGAGTGATTTGGGAGAAAACCATGAGAACAGAGAGTCTGTTCTGGGTACAAGCAATGATGTTAAATTGAGTTTAAACTTTTTCATGGGGGGAAAGAAACAAGAATTGCTTTTAGAAGTGACATGCATTGAATTTAGTGTCAGATGCATAAAAAAGTGCCTGTTTTTAGCAGTAAATTACTTTGTTCTGTTTCATGTTAGGTGTCCAGACTTGGCTTACAAGTTCTCTGCAAAAAGTAATGCACACTGTATAAAGCTTATTAAAAATAGAGCTTGAAAAATAAAAGTACGGATAAGTGAAAACATGTATTGTGCAACAAGATAATGTCCGCTTCTTGTAAACAGTGTGCACTGAATGAAGTTATCTTTGCATGCAAGTGTGTTTCACTACATCGTGAAATGAACACGTAGAGCTAGGGCCCAGTAGAAACAGACCTGAGTTTCTTTCTGCTGTATGAATTATTAAAGCAATTCAGGAGGAGATACAGTTAATGTGAACAACATGGTTGTATATCATTAACATTAGTGGGTATTGCATGCATCTATTTCAGGGTCATAGTTTCAAGACATTTGAACTAGGCCAACTAGAAAAATCCTTGAACTGAGATTGTTTCACAGAAAAGTCAGAGTTACAAGACCAGATCTTCAAGTATTTAACGGACTCTGTACCAGCTCTCACCCGTCGAGAGTCTGGCTAGTAGTGTGTGCTATTGCAACCATTAATTTAATTTTTTTTAAGTGAAGTTATTTTTTTCCAGTTTAAATGTGTGTATACATAATGAGAAGGAATATAGTAAGAAATAACCATTAAAAATATAGTGGAGCAAAGTATATTGGACAAACACTGTTTTCTCTCTGCAGATTTCCTGTTCCTCAATTCCAACTGTAGCATCAAGCTCTGGTAGCAGTAGTTCTTTGTCACCTGTTGGGCCCCTTTGTAGGCAGAGACCATTAGCAAATGGTGCGTTGTGTTCTGAGTCTAGCCCATCAGGTGTTTCCTCACCAACTTCTAACTATCCAAAAGCACCAGGCTTTGAACGAGAGGATCAGGTATGTAGAAGTACAAATAAAATCTTAAATAAATTAGATTCTTTAGCAGATCCGTTTGTTACATGTCTGAGATAAGTTTTGATTACTTAATATCAAGCATGTCAAGATGACTTCTCTGCTAACAGTCATGTTTTTGAGCTAAACAGCTCTTCATAGAAGAGGTTAACATATTAAAAAGGACAATTCCAGATGTAAAAGCTGAAACATTTTCCAAGCCCATTTGCCTTTAAAAATGCAGAAAAATATTATCCAACTAAGAGTTCATAGGATTGAATTTTATCTTTATTCTAAATTTCATACTACTAGAATTATTCAGTAATAGCAAGGAAGGTAGATTTTTAGTGTAGAAGCCATCAGGTTGGTTACAAAGTTAAAACACAGATGTGTTAAATGTGATGACAACCAGTGTCATATGTAAAAACATATAATGCATTCAAGTAATATTTGATTTATTCCACCATCAGACTTGTGTAAAAATTACTTTGTAGGCTTTAAAATATTCAACATGTTTTTTATTTAAGATTAATTTTTTAAAAATCCTTGTTCATTTTGTTTAATTTTATCCTTGCTACAAAATATTACTAAAGATAGTGTCTTTAGCACATACTAGTCCTCAGTATACAACCCTGAACAAGGTAATATTTTAAGTGAAAATATCTGGTAGGCCAACTTATTTCAAATGATTGAAGTGTTAGGGAAAAAGGCTGTTTCTTCAATGGAACAGGAAAGGAGAAACTCGCAACATAGAAACTGTTGGCATTGCTAATAGGAGACTTTGCTGCTGTGTGACTGCCATTTATTGGTACACGGGGAAACCACTCCGGCATTCAAGCACATTGATTCTAAATGAAGTCTGCAATGAATACCAGGAGTTTGTCCCATTTGAGTGTATGTGATGTCTGCCGTGGACCTTACCAACTCTCCTTTTGTAAAACGACAGACATGATTAGTGTGCCTGTGGCTGCCCTCCTCTTCCTTACTTTTGATCCTTATTTTTAGGCTAGCTGCAAGAACCACAGCAAGGTCAATTTTGTGGTTATTAAATAATGCTCATTTTGAACTGTCAGATGTTTTGTTTCCTATGACCATCTCTTTATTCATTCTTACTCCTTATTACTTTACCTTAGCCCTTGTCTGAGGTTTGAAGCAGCTAAAACGCACAATTTTTCTCCCTCCTCTACTTTGTTAACCACTGAATCTCTAGTTCTCCGCCCCCTCCCAGCTTAGCACAGCATGTCCTCCTTGCCTCAGCTTTCACCACACTTGAGTTTTTTAATATCGATTCCTGGGTTACTTCTTGAGGAAGTCCTGCGACTTCTTTTTGGTTACGGGGCTCCTTTTGAAATTACTTTTAAGCCTCATGCTTTTGTACGATGCTCGATGCTCGTTTTATGCCACAAGGAAAATGTAACTTTCAAAATCAGCCTTGCTTCTTATACTTCACTTAAGTTGCGGTAGCGAAAAGCTCATGATAACAATATTAATAATGGAAAAAAATGTATAGGTTGCAGCCAAACTATTTCCTATCTTAACTGAGATTGGTATACAGACAAATGCAGATTACAAACAGGCTGAATAGGACAGAGAGGAAGGAAAACTGCTTTGGCTTGGGCATGGGCATGTGCAGGTAGGTGGTAGCATGCTTGTCACTTCTGGCCAAAGTTGGCACCCTTTCTTAGCCAGATAGTAATGTTCTCCTCTCCAAATATATTTAGTCCAACATTAAGGCCATGGAGGTAGGTGCAGGGTGAAGGTTTCCTCTCCCGACATTAGAATTGGCTAAGGCAACAGCATATGAGAAGGCAAGGTCAAAATCAGGGTAAAGATAGCGCTGGTATAACTCCCTTTGTAGGATTAAAATGACAGAACTATGAACATCCTCTTCCAGCTGTAAAGATCAGACTGGTGCTGGACCTGCTCCCAGTAAGCAGTTACTGACACCATCTGCTTATTAAGATTATATTTTACCAAAGTTTTTCTTTGTTTCAGGCAAAACAAAAAAGCCTGCCAGGTGAGAGTCATCCAAAAATAAGTGAACAGGACAGTAAGCAGGTAAGGTCAATGAAACACCATTATAGATGCATTGGCTTTCCTATAGCATCAGAGTCGTGTTTATAGAAGTAATTGCAGTCTAAGATGGAAGTAGAACCCATGGGAATCTACTATGGGGAATGTCTGGTGCAAGGAAGAGAACTGAGACAGCAGTGTGCCTTGATCATGCTGCTGACTAGGTAGTTCCTGGGTTTGGGAGTTGGAAGTTGTTGTTAGAATTAAGGTTGGCCTTAGCCTTGTTGATGGGGAGGAAGACAAGGAAATCCCGAGCTTCTTATACGTGTGGGGCAGTGTGGGGAATGAGAAAAAGGAGCCCTCCAGCTGTGTGTCTACAGTGGGTTATGGAATAGAGAAAATCCCACACAATTTACTGATTCGTTTTGATGCACTGGCTAGGGGAGTAGTTAACTGATTACACGATTTCACAATGATTACACACTTAATTTATACAACACAATTTTATTTTAAAACTCTTTGCTACGTATATAACACTGCTTAGCTTTAAGAAACAACACAAACATTAAAACACAATAATTACATATATCAGAAACAATGCTCTGAATGCACTTCCTTCCCAAACAATGCTATAAGAATTAGTATTACAAAAACAACTACAATTACAACTAAAAGTTAAATTTGAACCAATACTATTATTTTTCATATTATACTTACAATCCTAGAATTCCGAGACGCTAAATACCAAAAAATGGTTTCATTCCTCAGTAGTACAGTTTAATGGGTTGGCCTCAGTAGTACGGTTCAATGGGCTCGCCTCAGCAATACAATTCAATAGGCTGGCCTCAGCAGTGATAGGACTAAGTCCCCTTCCTTCAGGGCACTAAAAGATTCGTGTTCACGGAGAGGGTGGTTCAGGTGATCAGTCTGATCCAGCCTACAGTTGCGATTCTTCCTTCGTTGTTCTGCAAGTGAAGTCACCTCCAAATTGGGACAGTAAGTTACAGTTTTTATTGAGCGAGCTGCTGTCAGTGGGCTCCTCCTACTCAAGCCTGTCACTACTCCCAAATTTCGGCTCGGATCTTACTCAACAGATTCTTTTGCCTTGTTGAGCATTTTAAATTACCTTTGGGAAACTTCCATATCACTGCAAATGCCCTTTTCTTACCAATCTGGTCAAAAGGCCTAAGGGTTTGATCTCTTGGAACTCAGAATATTTGCTCTCTTTGTAAAAGACTTCTAAAGATAAAATTTAAATTAAGACTTTAAACAAAGTCAGGACCTTTTGCACGTAGTCCCAAAACAATGAGCTAGATAAGGAGATAAATCTTATCTTCTTCCTGAAACTGGCTAATGGGCAACCTTTACAAACATTCAAACTATTTCATTCAATATGACACTGTGAACATAATAGTAAGGGTTATAATGTCCTAAGGAACCATTCTTAGGCCTCTAAATGCTGGAAGCTGTAAGATTCATAGATTCATAGATGTTAGGGTCAGAAGGGACCTCAATAGATCATCGAGTCCAACCCCCTGCATAGGCAGGAAAGAGTGCTGGATCTAGATGACCCCAGCTAGATGTCTATCCAACCTCCTCTTGAAGACCCCCAGGGTAGGGGAGAGCACCACCTCCCTTGGGAGCCCGTTCCAGACCCTGGCCACTCGAACTGTGAAGAAGTTCTTCCTAATGTCCAGTCTAAATCTGCTCTCTGCTAGCTTGTGGCCATTGTTTCTTGTAACCCCCGGGGGCGCCTTGGTGAATAAATACTCACCAATTCCCTTCTGTGCCCTATGATGAACTTATAGGTGGCCACGAGGTTGCCTCTCAATCTTCTCTTGCGGAGGCTGAAAAGGTCCAGGTTCTCTAGTCTCTCCTCGTAGGGCTTGGTCTGCAGGCCCTTGACCATACGGGTGGCCCTTCTCTGGACCGTCTCCAGGTTATCCGCATCCCTCTTGAAGTGTGGCGCCCAGAATTGCACGCAGTACTCCAACTGCGGTCTGACCAGCGCCCGATAGAGGGGAAGTATCACCTCCTTGGACCTATTTGTCATGCATCTGCTGATGCACGATAAAGTGCCATTGGCTTTTTTGATGGCTTCGTCACACTGCCGACTCATCCACCACGACTCTCTGGGTGCGACCCTCCAGCCAGTTCGCCACCCACCGGTCTGTGCAGTCATCCAAGTCACAGCCTCTTAACTTGTTCACCAGTATGGGGTGGGATACCGTATCAAAGGCCTTTCTGAAGTCTAAGTATACAACATCCACCCCAACTCCTGTGTCCAGGCGTTTCGTAACCTGGTCATAAAAAGAGACTAGATTGGCCAGGCACGATCTGCCTGCTACGAACCCGTGCTGGTTTCCCCTCAGCATAACTTGTCCTGCCGGGCTCTCGCAAATGTGAGCCTTTATAATTTTTTCAAAGATTTTGCCCAGGATGGAGGTGAGGCTGACTGGCCTATAGTTGCCCGGGTCCTCCTTCCTCCCCTTCTTGAAAATGGGGACCACGTTAGCCCTTTTCCAGTCCTCCGGGACTTGGCCCGTGCGCCACGAGCGTTCGAATATTCCCGCCAGTGGCTCTGCAATGATGTCGGCCAGTGCCTTCAGCACCCTCGGATGGAGCCCATCTGGGCCTGCCGACTTAAAGGCATCCAGTTCTTCCAAGTGACTCTGCACCATCTCAGGGTCTACGCATGGCAGTCTGGCGCCTTGCTGCTGCCTCTCTACAACCCCAGTGAGAGACTTGTCGTGCCCCTCGCTTAGGAACACTGAGGCAAAGAACTCGTTGAGGAGTTCAGCCTTGTCCCCCCTGTCTGTCACCAATTGCTTCTGCCCATTTAGCAGGGGTCCTATTCCTCCCTGGGACTTCCTTTTACTCCCAATATATCTAAAAAACAATTTCTTGTTGTCTTCTACTTGGGTTGCCATCCTCAGCTCCATGGTAGCTTTGGCCCATCTAACTGCCTCCCTACAAGCACGAGCAGAGGAGGTATATTCGTCTTTGGTGATCTCTCCCTGTTTCCACTTTTTATGTGCTCCCCTCTTGGCCCTTAGGCTGCCCTGGACTTCAGTGGTCACCCAGGGAAGCCTCCTGGCCCCTTTCCCTCTTCTGCCTCACACGGGGATCGTCTCGCTTTGTGCCCGAAGGATCGTTTCCTTAAGGAACAGCTACCCTTCTTGGGCTCCCATCACTTCAAAACTCCTACTCTGCAGTGCGTCCTTGACTAATCGCCTGAGTTCATTTAAAGGGAAGGTGGGCATGGTGGGGATCAGTCTGTGTTAATGCTGTCCTCTGAGCATCTACTCTCTGCCACTGAGAGATACAGGCCACTCGGTGAGATGGACCTATGGTCTGACAGCATATGACATCTACATTCTTATGCACGCGTGCAAAGATAAGGGAGGAGACTGAAGAGTCCTCCAGCCATGTGTGTGTAGTAGTTTCGTAGTTTCTAGGTTCGGAAGGGACCCGAATAAATCATCAAGTCTGATCCCCTGCCCTGGGCAGGAACGAGTGCTGGGATCATGATACCCCAGCCAGATATCTATCCAACCTCCTCTTGCAGACCCCCAAGGTAGGGGAGAGAGCACCACCTCCCTTGGGAGCCCATTCCAGAGCTTGGCAGCTCTAACTGTAAAGTAATGCCTCCTGATATCAAGCCTGAACCTACTCTCAGTCAATTTGTGGCCATTGTTCCTTGTTATCACAGGTGGTGCCCAGGGGAACAGAGCCTCACCTATTTTCTGCTGGTCCCCTCTGGTGAGTTTATAGATGGCCACCAGATCCCCTCTCAGTCTTCTCTCGTGGAGGCTGAATAGATTTAGGCCCTTTAGTCTATCTTCGTAGGGCCTGGCCTGCTGCCCGCTGACCATGCGAGTGGCCCTCCTCTGGACCCTGTCAAGGTTAGCCACGTCTCTCTTGAAGTGCAGTGCCCAGAACTGGACACAGTACTCCAACTGCAGCATGACCAGCACCGCATAGAGGGGAAGGACTGCCTCCCTGGACCTGCTTGTGATGCATCTGTAGAAGCACGACAAGGTGTGGTTAGCCTTACTGACTGCTTCCTTGCATTGTATGTTAGGCTGAAGTTAGTGGGGAGGTATTTGTCATGAGATCAGGATGGCGCGGTTCCTCACAGGCCAGGTCCAGCATGGGGGTGGCCATGGGGGTTACTGTGGAATAAAGGATTGAAGGATCTGCTGCTGAAAGCTAGATGGCATGGGGAGTTTTGTATTAGAAATGCATAGGTACGTAGAGATTTCAAGAAAGAGATACCAAGTAGTACCTTCATAAATCAATGGAATCTTCCTAAGAGCAATGAGTGAAGTCAGAATGATCTTGTAGAACATCCCAGGTACAGTTTACCTTCCTGAGCAATGTAGGGGAACCACAGAAAGAATCCTCATGAACAGCATGGATGTTTAGACTTTGTGGCCATGGAGAAAATTGTTAACACACCAAATTAATATTTAGACAGTGTGTAAGACTTAACAGTGTATGTGTTTTACCATGTTTGTATGTGAAAGTATCTATGCACATATTGGCAGGAGAAGGGGACTGGACAATATAACCTAACGTTTGCAAGGGTTTTTTCCCCTCTTATTTCTCTGATAATTTTTATACAGTGATCACCTTTTTATGGACGTTTTAAAGTGGGTCCCGGGCTCCAACTAGCCCACCATGTTGTATATAACTACCTTTGCTGATGCTGAGCTTAATTTGTTTTCCGAGAGCAGTTTTCACATTGTTCACATGTCATAGCTATGTCTAACCTTAAATACTCGGGAAATCTTAATTTACAGAACCCATTTAACATTTCCTAGTTCTTTCTGTTTACAGATGTATAATACTTTTGTTTACACATGATTTTACTTATGTATATTTTAAACAGAACCATCTTAGTGTTTTCTCAGTGGTTAATCCACTCGCTTCAAGTATAACCTCCAGTATAACTTCTAGTCTGGCTTCCAGTATTGGATCAGATAGTTCATCCCCTACATCTCTCTCCACCATCAGTGCCAAAGCTCTCCCATTCTACCCTGGCAGTAATACAGTCGAATCAGTTATAGGTAAGTCCAAGCATTTAATCTTTTTGTAGTTTTTCCAAGATGATTCTATTTCAATATATCTTTATTATATGCTTACTGAATAGAGAAAGTATAGTTTTGCATATTTGCTTTATTACATGATGTTAAAATTAATACTTCAAATAGAATTTAAATTTTCCCCCTAATGTGAGTAACTTTTGTAAATACTTCCAAGGGAAGAAGAGACTTGCCAAACTGGATCAGATGAATGAGCTATTTATTTAGTCTGGCATTGTGTCTTTAACAGCAGCCAGTATGTAAGTGAAAGGTAAAAAGCTTTGATAGTTTACTTATGTGCTTTTAGGGATAGAAGGGATATCTTCCAGACTTCACACTTTTAAGCATGAGGATTGGTATTCTTTTATAGTATTATTCTGACACGTCATTTCAGAGCCTGTTTTGCTTATACAAATGTAAAGTTTTTTTTAGAGTGATTGTTTTGTGTTGATTTATGTTTGGGATCAGGATTTTTAGCCAGCAGTGCCCATTGGAGCCATGTGTATGCCCTTTGTGCCCCATACCAGGGGTGTCCAACCCCTGGCCCTTGGCACTGGGTCATCTGGACTGTCGGGATGCCCATGGGTAGCGGGGAGCCCCAAGGGCCGTGGCTCTGTATGCTAGATTGGGTGCACACAGTGCAGCATAGGGCCCAATTCCAGTGTGTGGAGATGGGCAAAGGCAGGATGAACCCCAAGGACCCCGATACTGTGTATAGGGGCAGCACAGGGTCCAGTCGCAGCACACAGGATCTGATCCCAGTTCATGGACCAGTCTTGCGCCATTCATCAGACTTGTGGGACAGAAACATTGAACACCGCAGCCCTATACCAAGGGTATAAAGAGGCGAATTGTCCCTTACCATACCTGGCTGTGAGATGGGACATGGGATTTTCCATGTCTTGTCTTGCTCTGCAGCAGGGGTGAGCAATTATTTTGGCTGGAGGGTACACTGAACAAGTTTTGGTGAGCTGGCAAGGGCCACGCATGTATCTTTCAGAAGATATCATTTTAATAATTATAGAAAAAAATCATATAAAATCAAACATCTACTATAACATTTTAATTTTATTTTAGAAATATTTTTTGGCATGATTTATGGGTTTTTTTGAGCACTGTATAAAGAGGTGTGATAGGGGGGCCTCCCAGGGCCGAGCTCTGTGGCCCGCCCGCCTGTCACCGTGACAGCGGGCCTACTCAGGGCCGAGCTCTTCATGGCCCGCCCACCTGTCTCTGGGCAACCGCCCGCTCATCTCGCCTGCCACGCCTTTGATGATAATGAGTTCAATTATGATGATAATTAAGCGGGAGGCTGCCCTTCGACTGCCCCGATGCCCAGGGGCGCTCTGCGGCTCCGACCTCCCCTAATACCGCAGCCCAAGCCTCGCAGATGGCATCATGGTGTTCTTCCTCACCAGCCCCCGCACTGGGCCCCAGAATCTTCTATGCAAGACCCCACTATGGTCTTCCCTACTCAGGCGGCCACTCCGCCGTCATCCGGGCTACCTCACCCTCCCGAAGCCTTGTTCCCCTCTCGGGTGTGGTCCCCCCGGGACCTTCGGCTACCTGGCCCTGGCCCACCTCCAGGCCAGTCGGGACCCCAGGCCCCCGGCTCTTGGGCATCCCTCGCGGTGGGCCCCCGGCCCTTTTGACCCTCACTGGTCCTGGCCCCGGCCCCAGCATGGGCCAGTCGAGGGGACTCTCCCCTTCGGGCTGGGTCTCTCTAGCCACTCACTCTACTCCTCGGGCCTCACTGTGCCGCTACTCCCTTCCTCCTAGGAGCAACCGCGGCACCTCGCCCACATCACTGCCACTCTCGGGGTCCGCCCTCTCTGGGCCCCTCACACACGCAGGCCCTCTCGGCCCTCATCACACGGGCCCTCTCGGCCCTCCTCCAACTCAGGGGTCACCCACCCGGTGCTGGTGGGAGCTAGGGGTTAAGGCGCCCCGACCCGCCTTTCACCGGGGTGATCACTGGCCTGGCATTTCCTGGGGGCTCCCGCGCCACTGAGCCCCACCAGAGCACCCACTCCCGGCAGGGTGCAGGTTCAGGCCATGCCCAGGACCAGAAGCCTCCTGCCATCCCCTTGCAGCTCCCCCTTACCTCCAGGTCAATCATAGCAGCCCTACAACCAGGTAATGTTGCTACCTCACCTTCTGCAGCCAAACTGCCTGGTTTATATAGGCCCCAAAATGGCTGCCGCAATCAGGCACCTGGAGGCTGCCAGCTCCAGGCCCTTAAAGTGGCAGAGACACCCTGTGCTCCGCCACAAGAGGCGATTGCATAATAGCTCAAAATAGTCTTACTCTTTTATACTGTGTGTGAGGGGGGAGTGTGAGTGTGTGTGTGGAGGGCTGCCCATGCACTAAGTCCTGGGAGTCAGCCAGGGAGGGCGGGGGCAGGGTCAGGGGGCACGTGCAGCACAGTTTGTCTGGGAGGTGCAGGTGTGGTCCGACCACTATCTGGCCTGTGGTTGTTCCTGCCGTGCTCCTCATGGGGACAAGCCCCTCCGAGGCAGCCCACACTGTGCTCTCTCCCACGCCCAATTCTGGCCTGCACGCACAGCTTCAGTGGGGCTTCCACCCAGTCTGCCCTCCTGGCATAATAAGCAGCCACCTGTAAGCGGCTAAGTGTGTGGAAGGTGTCCTGGAGCTGGAACCTCATGTGCTGAGGCAGGAGCCGTGTGGCTGCATCTTCCCTCCCACCTTGCTGGGTGTGTGGAGCTTGGCATGTGTTCCCACAACCACTGCCCTTCCCCACACTGCCTGCTACTGGGAACAGCACAGCAGGGGCAGGAGGAGGAGGGGCTACTGGAGGCAGGTGGGGAGTGAAGCAGTACCTGGGCAGCTGCAGCCACAGTGAGAGCAGCCCTGCCAGGAAGCTGTGCATGATGGTCGAGGCAGGTGTGGGCAGGAGTGCTGCAGAGGCACCCTCAGGCCAGATGCAGTCAGTTGGCAGGTGTCTGCCCATGGGCCGGATCCAGTCAGGTGGCAAGCCTTATTTTGCCCACTCCTGCTCCACAGATATATTTTTATTTGTGGCTGTAAATACTCAGCGTTGGTATATTGTGTTGCCTGTATTTTAGAGGTGCGCTGGTATGTCGGTTGCATATTGGATGGACACTGATAAAAGGAAAATTAACATTATTGGCAATCAGCTTTTTTTGGCTGGTGTAGCTGATAATGTCACCGGTGTATGCTGCGTGCATGCATGCGGCCAGGAATGCAGCCCAGCAGCTTGGAGAGCAGCGTCTGGCTGGTAAGTCTGCGGGGGAAGGGGTATGGGGGAGAGAAGGGAGTGTGCAGATTGAGGCTCCCATGGTGAGAGAGGGGCTGAGGCAGGGGCAGGCACTGCCCAGCCGACACTTCCCCCACCTCCCCCGCCCCGCTCCTTCCCCCTTAGAGACTTGCTGGCTGGATGCTGCTCTCCAAGACTGCATTCATTTAAATCAGCTATCAGATTAGTATTGGCCAATATGGCTGGTTAATAATTGGACATTGGTATCAGCCAAGAAAATCTTTATTGGTGCAACCCTACTATATTTAGTAGCATTTCACAGATTCATAGAAGTTTAGGGCTGGACTGGACCTCGTGAGATCATTGGTCCAACCCTCCTGCTCTAGGCAGGAAAGACTGCTGGGGTCAAATAACCACAGCAAGGTGTGTGTCCAGTCTCCTTTTGAAGATCTCCAGGGTAGGTGCCTGCACCATCCTTGTTGGCAGTCTGTTCCAGACACAAACGGTAAAGAAGTTGTTCTTTGTATCCAGTCTGAAGCCTCCTTCTAGGAGTTTATGACCATTGTTCCTGGTTTTCCCCTGGGGCACTTTGGTGAATAGTTGTTCGCCTAGCCCCTGATGCTCTCCCCTGATATTTGTAAGTTGCCACCGAATCCCCCCAAAGTCTTCTCTTTTCGAGGCTGAACAGTCCCATATCTGTCAGCCTTTCCTCATATGGCTTACTCTTCAGGCCTTTTAATCATACGAATGGCTCTTCTCTGGACTCTCTCAAGTTTCTCCACATCTTTCTTGAAGTGTGGCGCCCTGAACTGGACGCAGTACGAGAGCTGCGGCCTCACCAATGCAGAGTAGAGTGGGATAACTTCCTTAGTTTTGCTTGAAATGCTTCGGTTGGTGCATGGCAGCATATTGTTTGCTCTGCTAACTGTAGCATCACGCTGGTGGCTCGTATTCATTTTATGGTCAATTATGACCCCCTGGTCCTTTTCCGACAAGGTGCTAGCTAACGTAGCACCACCAAGCCTGTAAGTTCGTTGCAGATTTTTCCTCCGCAGATGGAGCACTTTGTACTTCTCAGCGTTGAACAGCATCTGGTTCTGGTCCGCCCATCTAACTAATCTGGCCACGTCTGCCTGGATCGTCAGCCTACACTGAGGCGTGGACACACTTCCCCAGAGCTTAGTGTCATCGGCGAACTTTGCCAGCGTGCTTTTCAATCCCACATCCAGATCATTAATGTAGACATTGAAAAGCAGTGGTCCAAGTACTGAACCCTGGGGGACCCCACTGGCTACCTTCCACCAGGTCGACACAGATCCATCTATTAGTACTCTCTGGGTCTGACCCTGCAGCCAGTTTCCCACCCATCTGACCATTGGATTGCTGAATCTATAGTCCCCTAGTTTTACCTTGAGAGCCTCATGGGACACCTAGTCAAAGGTCTTCCTAAAGTCCAAGTAAATGATGTTGACCTCATCTCCCTTATCCAGGTGGTGAGTGACCTGGTTACAGGAGATGAGGTTAGTCAGTTGTGACCTACCCATGACAGAGCTGTGCTGGCTATCATTCAGAATTGTGCCTTCTAGTAGCTTATCGCATGTGGAGTCCTTCAAAACATTTTTGAGGATTTTTCCTGGGATTGAAATCAGAGTGATCAGCCTGTAGTTCCCTGGGTCCTCTCTCCTCCCCTTCTTGAAGATGGGCACAACATTGACCCTGTTCCAATCTTCTGGGACCTCTCCTGAGTGCCACAAATTCTCAAAGAGGTTTGCCAGCGATCCTGCAATGACTTTGGCTAGTTCGTTCAGCACTCTCAGATGGAGTTCATCCGATCTTACTGACTTGTAGATACTCAGCTTCTCTAGCTATTCTTTCACCAGCTCAACATGGACGCTTGGTAGGTGATCATCCCTACTGTGACTATTCTGCGTCATATTTGCATTCGGCAGGCTATCACTCTTAGACTGGTGGAATACAGATGCAAAGTACTTGTTCAGGAGTTAGTTTTCTCCTTGGTGTTGGTGATTGTCACAACCCAAAGTTGTGATTTTTTGTTTTGTGTGTGCTTTGGCACTGCTAAATTATTTTCCCGCCAAATTGAAGCTTTCTTTGCAGTGTGCATTTCTTCTTTGCATCTGACAAATGCTCGTTGCAGAGTTCCTGCCATTTGTATTAGGATTCGAGCCACATTATTGGTTTGTGTTAAATTATGCACACGTGGCGGCTAGTGATTGGCTTGCTAGCCATATAAAGAGCTTGGGTGGTTTCCGCCCAAGTCGGGGAGAGAGAGAGAGAGAGAACTCCGAGGAGAACCCCGCAAGGGAGGACTCCGCGAACACCAGGAGGAGGAGTCTTCACCCTGTGTGAAGGTCTCTAAGCGCTGCGGATCCTATTGGACCCAACGCATTTCTTAATAGGCAACAGGGGTCTGATCAGCCTCTGGCCTCTCCCCGTCGCCGATTGATTCCTAGACGTACCCCTCCCTGCACGCAAAAGAGACGGATCCACGGAGCTTCAACAAGTCCGTAGGAGACCGAGCTTGTCGTAGTCCTCAAACGAGGATTTAAGCGGAGCTGTGCCTGGAAACTGTCCAGCCTACGCTGCGACCATCTTCAGTGTAAGTAAACAATCTTGAATCAACCACTAAGCGTCCGTGACTAATTCTAGCACCGCCTGTTTTCTCCGACCCTGCATGCCCGGGCTGCTGGCCACAGCCCGCGCGGTGCGAAAAAGGGCCCGGATCGCTCCCAGCCCGCACAGTGATCAGATGTCCAGATGCATTGGGCAGTGATCCCCCATTTCCACTGGTTTTCCTCCTGTTACCGGTGTACTTATAGGATGACTTCTTATTGTCCTTGATTTCGGTTGCTAACCTGAATTTGGTCACTGCCTTTGCTTTTCTAATCTGCCCTCTGCAGGTGTGGGCCAGTCTTTTATGTAGTTCTCCTTGCGACTTATTCCTAGCTTACATCCTTGGCTGATCTATATGAGCCAGAAGAATTGGAGAAATACTGGCTTTTGTGACAGGTTCTCCTTATATTTCATAAAAATTAGGTCATGCTTGTCAATAAGTCATTTGCTAATTTACTTCTGTGAACCACACAGCAAATTGTTGTGTGCTGTGAATATACAGATACTTTTCTGTAAAGTTCCCTGATATGGCAGGTGAAAGGGCTGAGTCTTTCTTTCCTACACAGGTATGACATTCCCTTTCTGACCCAGTACCCTCCTATTGTGTCAAATTTCACTGAGTCCAGTGTGTTTTGTAGTTGGAAGAGAAAAAGGGAATTACCCTGGCAACTGCAAAACTCACTTGTAACACTGACATGTATCTAGTACTTAGATCACAGCCGTTAGGATGCACACAGTTCCTGAGATCTATTTAACTGCAAGGTGGGAGGCACCCAGGGCTTGTTGAAGAGGTGTGTGGGGGAGAGGGAAGACAGGGGATTGTGCGAATCTGCAGGTCCTAGAGCCCCTGTCCCACTAAGCGTATGTGTACAGGCATTACACATGGAGCTAGAAAATTTCAGTGTCCAGTGAAGTTGCTCTTTGAAACAGCTAACAGTTTCTGGTGGAATCACTGTTTGCTTCTGCCAGAAACCACTTGACAATGCTTACTTTTTGGGCTGGAAAAATGGAACATTTCCTGACACAAGTAGCATGCCTGCCTGTGACTTAATTGCGTTTGTGTATCTCCAAAGGGGGGTTGGGGTTGCATGATGGAGGGTTATTCAGATCTCTTCCAGTCAAGTTCTGTGTGACAGAAGCAAGAGAGGAGGGGGCATTAAAACTGGCCAAATCATTTTGGGGAGGTGTTTGAGAGGAACCTGAATAGCTATACAGAGACAGGCCTTAAATGTAGGGGCAAGACCCTGCTCAGACCCTTTTCAGTGTCCCTTTCAGCCTCCGCTCTCTGCTGCTGTGTGACACAGGGCAAGATGGCCTTGTGGTCTGACCCAGTAAATGGAAAGTCTTTTGTTCTAAGTGAGGGGTGCTCACACCCTGATGTGTGGGCCAGATTCACCCCTGTTGCCATGTCATCCAACCTGTGGGTCTCCCCATGGATCTTTTGGGAAGCCCCATGGACTGTGGCCCTATGTTCTAGATTGGTCGTGCAGGGAGGTGTGGGGCCTGATCCTGGCAGGCAGGGGCAGCTCATGGCCCCTAGAACCCAATCCTGGCTGGGTTAGGGGCAGTGTGGGGCTCCCAGAGCTGCCCCTGCCCAGCCAGGATCAGGCTTCAGGGACCAATGCCACCTCTGCCTAGCTCGGATTGGACTCTGGCCAGGTGCAGGCAGTATGGTGCCCTGGGGTCCCATCATGGTGCACAGCAGTGGTGCAGGGCACAGTCTGTCTCACGGACCAGCCCCATGCCATTCATCTGGTGGTGGTCGCCACAGTTCTGCATTATGCTCCTGGTTCATAGAGTCCGAGCACTTCCTGTTGCAGACAATCATGTCCCCTAGTTCCGTAGACGGACCTGGGATTTCTGAAAGGGGGGGTGCAGGAACAACAACAAGCACTATAGAGGTGGCTGAACCCCATGCTCCCTACCTTCCCCCCTCCACAGGGGTGGGGAGACCATACCATGGGAGCAGCCTCTGGGGCCTTGAAAAGAGTCCCTGGCTGCTGCTTCCACAGCGTGGTCTGAAAGAGGAGAGCAACTGTGGCATTGCAGCCCCTCGGCATTTGCCCCTGCCGTGCCTTTCTGTTTCGTACAGTGGGTGAAAGTCAAAATGATTAGCTGCTTGCATACACGTACTTTGCTGCCGTTAGTGTAGTTGAAGAATGACATAAACAAATATACTTTACTCCCCCCAAATCTTTTGAATAGTTCTCCCAATACTGTGTTTAATTGGGGGGGGGGGGCAGTGTCTGTACGAGGAAAGTTAACAACCCATGATGATACAATGGCTTTGTTAGAACTGAGTATATCTGGGCAGCGGGGGGAAGGGGGGCACAAAATATCCTCTCATTTATTTTTCTTTTCTGTTCAACTTAAACCTATTATAACTTCTAAAGCATGATCCATATGATTTCTAAACGTGTCCAAATGGACTAATTGGCTTCATGAATCTGTTATGGTCTGTTAGGATTAGTGTAGCATATTTATTGGCAGATTCTGAGGCTTAGTCATGTGACCAGGGAGTTGCCGTGATTAGCTAGTGTTTTTGAAGTCTGTTTAAACTGGTGTGTATGAAATCAGGCGGCTGCGGTGAGTCAGCACTTAGTGAAATGGTAAGTTAGACATTTGATTTCCATCAATGGGGAAATGGGCAAAGAACTCTAATAATGATAGATAGTGTCAGTATTTTATTTTAAAATGTAGGGGTTTTTTTTCAGAAACTTGTCTATGATTTTTGTGGTACAATAAATAAATTCTTTTCACCTGTTCTTAAATTTCTGATTTTTTTTATTAATGTTATATATATATATATATATTTCTCATTTATCTATAATTTTTATAAATGTAATATAATTTAACGTGTTTTCTAGCCTGGGTTTTAGTTGACATATTCCAGTAAGTCCTATTGTGTGAATGTAAGAGTTGAAATATTTAAGTTGTTATAACATATTGTTAGTGTAGCAATAAGTACACACCACAATGGAATAGATTAGTTTTAGTATAACTTTAAAAAATCACAAGCTGTACAAGTATTGCAAAGCAAAATGGCAAATGAATTTTCTCGTCGCGATGTGGTCGTGTCCTAGTTTAATTAGATAGTTGAGATTAACAGAATGCCGACAGGATGTGCATTAGTGTAAATATAAACGACAGTTCATAGTAGGTTCAGTTGTTGATAGAATCAGTAAAAGTAGATTAACATGATCTTTTTTAAACATTATTTTTACTTAGTGATTCCATATTTAGTGTATTTTTAAAATGAGAATTTAGTATACTGAGTTTTTGTTGCCACACATGATGAATTCCATTGCTAGAGTTGTGCTCTGCATATGTGTAGGTTGGTGGCTTTGGAAAATGAGAATAAATTGTTGCGTTTCTATTTTTGAAATTTTTAATTTGGATAAAACAAACTCAGAAGGCAATAGGATTATCTTTGTTACCTTATTTTTCTCTGCTTTCCCAGGCTGCCTATTTAAAAAGCCCACCCACTTGAGAGATGATTATTGTATGTCTAAAAATGTGCATTGTAAGGAAAAGTTCTGGGATCTGTGGTTGAATAATAGAAGAATCAGTGTACTGAAGGAAATATTTTCAGCAAAATGATTAAACCATTGTGAAATCATACAAATTAGAAATATAAAAGACCTCTTGGATCAATGCAGGAATAATCCACGATCATCTTCTGGCATGGTAATGCTGTGTAATTAAAAAAACAAAAAACAAAATCAAATGATGGCCTTTCCATCAAATCTTTAGGATAACATTTCAGAACCCAGTATGTCTCACTGTCAGGAGTCTTTTCCTAAAGATTCTTAATGGAAAAGAAGGTTCCCAGTGGAATTTCTGTTTGGCAGAAAAATATTCTTCTTTGTGATAATCATGAATGTTTGAGTGGTGGTATAACTCATTTCTATTAGAAGGAGCAGTGAATTAAGAGCTAATGGCTTTATATGAAGAACTAGTAAAGGTCTGTTTCTGAGACTGAATAATTGGGAAAGCACAATCAAAGTAGGTCAAAAGCAAGTAAGATCTATCAGGAGCTGGCCCACTTTGTGTTTGGTGAAGCACATGAATAACACTTACGCCACTTGGTAGTTTAAAAAGAGTCTCTGAGCAACTGGAAGGAAGAGTAGTGCTCAGGGATAGGTGACAAGAAGAAGAGGAGGAGACTAAGAAGCATGAGAGGTGGATGCTCATTGTTAACTAGAAGTTTCAGCTTGGAAAGTTGGAAAAACAAGGTATGTGGGAGAACTACAAACTCATTCGCTGTTTAATGTTTTTCTTGTTCTTGTATATTCCAGCTCTATTCTGAGACGGTACAAAATTAGCCATGGGTATTACAAATAGCACACTGAAGAGGATGGCTTCCTTTGTTGTATCACCTGCCAGAATTTTAGACTGAAATAAACCCCCCAAGGTGTAGATCAATCCAGCTAAACCTAAACTAACCATGTTCCTTGGATTTTACTTCATATAGCAATAAAATGCACACCCCTTTCA
Organism: Alligator mississippiensis; assembly: GCF_030867095.1. Lineage (NCBI taxonomy): Eukaryota > Metazoa > Chordata > Crocodylia > Alligatoridae > Alligator > Alligator mississippiensis. Next base: position 254,911,779 of record NC_081827.1, read on the forward strand.
GTTCAAGTATACCAGGTGCAGTTGCTCTTAAGATTGTTTAGGTCAGTTTGGCCTATATACCAGGAAATCCTTTTCCCCTCCCTTATATTTGGGGGTGGAGCATGTGTGACATGTGAACCCATTTAACTCTTTCCAGCCAGAACAGCTCACCCCTATTTCCTCTCTGTCCATTCCAGTGTCCAACCAATAACTATACTATAAATGTGCATAGGCATATTTTATGTATTTTCTAGCCATAGACTTTATCAAAACCTTTATTGAAAACCCAGCTAAAATTACCAGTTTTCCTTTGTCCACAGTTCGGTTGACATGTTCAAAGTATTTCTGCAGTTTACAGAGCTAAATGTTTCTTCTGTCAAGAGCCAAAGATTTTTCCTTACTATGTGCCTATACAGTGTCCAGGTGGAGACCCTAATCTAGATGCTGGGGGACTCTATACATGAATAATACAAATAAATAAGAATATTTCCAATAATGCATTTTAGATTCAGCAAACATTACAGCTTTATCTATGATACAGGTACATTATTCATCTAATATTCAGTTTAACAGGTTCTGCTTTAGACCTACATTTTAGTGATGTAAATGTAGCATCCTTAGATAAAGAATTAGAAGATCAAGAAAATAACAATCTTGGATTAACAAGAACTCTGGTTTAAAAATATAATTAATTCTCATCTACTAATTTAAAGTATTTTGCCTTCTTAGCTAACAAAGCTTAACCCTTTAAAAGAATCATTTTTAGGAGCCCTTGACTATGCTCTCACTGACTGGTTTTGGGGTAAAGGATGTGCCACCACCATCCCTTCTGGATGAATGTTGTGAGGGCCTCATTAAGTAGGTGTTTTGAGCATGCCTGCCAGAGTAGGGCTTGCAGGCAAGACTTTTTTCCAGAAAAGCCTGGTTGGGTCATATTAACAGGCTGTAGAGATAAGGTAGGAGCCCAGCTAATAAGTGCTGCCTGGTGGTAGGCATCTCTGTACATGGCCAGTAGGAAACATGTAGGTGCTTGGGGAACTGTGGGCATATGCAGTTTTAAAAGGCAGCTGAGAGGAGGTCTTGAGGATCTACACTTTGGACTTAAGTCTCAAACTGCATTTAGATACCTAAATTGTGTGGATCTCTCCTGCAATGACTAGCCACTTAGCCAATTCTGGGAAAGGAAAGGAAGAGTAGTGTAGGAGAAGAGATAAACAGAGAGTTGCACAAGGACTTTATAAAGTGTGTGTGTAACATTGGATCATTGTGCTTGACAAGTGGTCAAAAACCATGCAGATTTTTATAAGCTGGATGCAAAACAGGTTGGATCATCATGCTTGATAAGTAGTCATGGATGACTGAGTGTCTGGTTGGGAGGAGATATCAAGTGGGGCTTCTCAAGGGTCTGTTCTGTGTATTGTTTATATCTTCCATTAATGATTTGGATGATGGAGTGACATTTATGAATGAAACCAAGTTGGATGGAGTTATAGATACTGCAGAAGGTAGGACTAGGATCCAGAAGGACTTGGATAAACCATAGAAATATTCCAAAATCAGTCTGATGAAATTCAAAAGGAACAAGTGGAAAGTCTACTGTACCTGGGCCAGAATAATTGCATGCACAGATACAGACTGAGGAGAGACTGCCTAGGCTGTGCTATTGCTGAGTGGGACCTGGTGGATTATGGTGGACTATAAAATGAAAATCAGCCAACAGTGTGTTCTTGTTGCAAATAAAGCCAACAGTATGCTGGGTTGTATTAACAGGAGTGTTACCTGTAAATCGAGAAAAATGATTTTCCCTCTCTGTTTGAAGCTGGTGAGGCCTCACCTGGAGTATTATGTCCAGTCTTGGACCCCGGACTTCAAGGAAGATGAGGACAGATTGTAAAGAGTCCAACGAAGATCAACCAAAATGATTAGAGGCTTGGGAAGCATTATTTATGAGGAAAGACTGAAAGAGCTAGGATTATTAAATCTGGAGAAGAAAAGATTCGGAGGGTGGGGGTTGATAACAGTCTTCATATACCTGAATTGTGATTATAAAAGGGTGAAGATGGACTTTTCTCTTTGCTGTAAGAGACAGGACTAGAATCAATGGCCTCAACTGCAGCAGAGGCAATTTAGATTGGAGATTAGGAAGAACTTTCTGACTATAAAGTTGCTAAATTTTAGAATTGGCTACCTAGAGAAATTGTGTGACCTTCATCCCTGGAAATCTTTAAGTGCAGGTTAGATAGAAACTTATCTGGGATGGTTTATTCAGGCATGCCTTGAGCATGGGGCTGGATTAGTAGATGATCTTTTGAAATTCCCTCCAACCTTATTTTCATACAGTCCTAAAATCTTCAGTAAAGTAATGTATTGGGGGGTTCCTAACTTCATCCTTTCAGCTGTATCCTTATACTGTATGCACCTGTCGACAGTTATCTCCAACTTTCTTTAGTTCTTTGGCAGGGGGGATACAAGGTCACAAGGGAGGGGCCATAAAAGAATTTACTTTAAACTTATAAATAGTTAAGTATTACAGAATCACTCATGTTGTTGTTTACAAAAACCAAAAATGTGCTAGTAGGTGGTTAGCAAGCAGTAAATAAAGAGTTTAAGTAGTCAGTGTACAAGTGTGGATGTTAAAATGCAATGACATTAGAATGATAGAGCAAGGAAGATTAGTTTCTGTTAGTTAATTCCATGTGTGTGGATTAGATTTTTAACACTGATTTTTAACACATTTTCTATTAACACGTTTGCTATTGTCTGTTCCGTTAACAGTTCTTTGACAGATACCTTCAGTAGTTTTTTGTGTAGTTTGTGGCGGGCCAGTAGGGGGTGCTCCTGCGTTGAGCCGCCCACCTTCCAGGCTCCGAGTGCCTCCCACGCTCGGACTTGACGAGCATGAAGCTGATGCTGGTCCTGACTCGCCGGTACACAAGAGTTTAATCAGCTCATCCTTCTTTAGCCTTCCCTTCGCGTGAAGGCCTCTCTGTTTTGCCAGTTCTTTCAGTTCGGCCACAGTCATCCAGACATACTCGTCCGCCATCCTGACTCTCTACCCTATCCAGTCGACCCGATGCCAAATTAGAAATTGTTTGCTCAAGGGATTTCAGTGACTCTATTCCTTTCCCCAAATTATGCCTCAATACAGCAGGGTATTCGGATCCCACTGCTACCACCATGTTTGGCGGGCCACTAGGGGGCGCTCCTGCGTTGAGCCGCCCACCTCCCTGCGCCCGACCACCGTCCAGGCTCCGAGTGCCTCCCTTAGGGTGCCTCCCGTCCGGCCGACCCCCTCCCTGGAGCACACCCGCTAGCCTGGGGTTCCCGCTGCCACCATCCAAGGCTCTGGACTCACTTCTGGCTCTGCGCACCTTGGAGAACACAGGCCTGATCGTCCAATGGGTACTAGACCCAATACAGGCACTTGGGGCACTTCCCCAAGTCAGGGGCTGATTAGGGAAGCCTCCCTTAGTCCACAGACCTAAGGGGCCTCCTCGGTATAATTGAGACCCACCCCTCAATAAGTCTCCCACACCGGTCACAAGGAGAACTTTATGGATTACAGGGGGTAGGGCGGAAACAGGGTAGAAGGTAGAGCAGTGTCATAGGAATATCAGAGGAATTCCATAGAGCAAACTAGAATGGCTGATGGTAGCCGTTTAAACACGCATCTGAGTTACTGAAGCTAAATATCTAATCGGATCTCAAACAGCTTACTCACTCGCATCATCCAGAGGTGGTTGGAGTTTCCCTCTAGAGGCAGGGCACTCTTGGAGCATGCGGTGATGAGGAGAGAGCCCGGTTCAGATTCACCTGGATGACCGCATGGCTAATGGCTGCCTTCTTCCTGGCCCGGGCCTTTTTATCCCCTCTCTGACCTCAGCAGCCCGGTCCAATCAAAGCTGCCAGTGCTGGCCACTAGCCAGCCAATCTACAAAGCATCCCTGGCTACCTGGGCCCGCGTGCAGGGCCGGGCTTTTCCCCCCTGCCCAGGTGACCAGAGCATTTGTCATGCAGACCAGGGAGGGAGATCCCCGCCCTGAGGAATTCAACACCAGCCTCTCGCTGGCAGAGACAGGTCTCTGGAGAGGGGCACAGACGGTGGCATTTCTGCCACATAGTTGTCCGGTCATATTCTGCTTCTGATAGCTATGCACGGGAGGCTCTTCTTGGGCTGGCAGTGCCCTCTGGGACCATGTTTGTACCTTCCATGTTCTCTGGTGCTCTCTGGTCATGAGCATAAAGGACAAAGAGACTACAACCATTCCTGTTCCTTACTGCTTGAGAATGCAAACCAGAACACATTTGGTAATCGCATCTCTATGCATGTGCAATGTATTGGATAGTTGTCAGTAAGTTAGTTATTACCTTTAGACTATTGTCATAAAACAAGCACCATTCTGTATTAGATTTGAAGATGTCTGAATCTACAGCATCTATAATATCAAGACCTCCCTGGACATGGCAGAGTCCAAGTCTCAAAGACTCTTCCTCTTGCAAAGGAGCTGACCCTATTATCAACAGTGGGCACTAAGTGCCTTTAAATTCCTTGGTGAAATTTGTATGGCGCCTTGGTGTGTTATGCATGACTCACCTCAGAAACAAAGTAGAAATCCAAAGAGAGGTCCTTTGTAGCACTTCCTCCTCAAGAGCTCCCTCCCTAGTACTGGAAGGCAAGAAATCTGCTATGGACCAGTCTACCACTTTCATAGTTTCATGGTTTGTAGGTTTGGAAGGGACCTGAGTAGATCATCAAGTCTGACCCTGTGCCATGGCAGGAAAGAGTGCTGGGGTCAAATGACCCCGGTGAGGTGTTTGTCTGGCCTCCTCTTAAAGACCCCCGGGTAGGAGCCAGCACCACGTCTCTCGGAAGTCGGTTCTAGATCCTAGCCGCCCTGACTGTGACGTAGCGCCTCCTGATGTCTAGTCTGAATCTACCCTCTGCCAGCTTGAGACCGTTATTTCTAGTCACTCCTGGCAGTGCTCGGGGGAACAGGGACTCCCCCAATGCCTGCTGGTCCCCCCGACTAGTTTGTAAATGGCCACTAGATCCCCCTCAGCCTTCTCTTGTGGAGGCTGAACGGGTTCAGGTCCCGTAGCCTCTCCTCGTAGGGCCTGCCCTGCTGCCCCTGACCATGCGAGTGGCCTCCTCTGGACCCTCTCCATGCTGTCCACTTCCCTCCTGAAATGCGGCGCCCAGAACTGGACGCAGTACTCCAGCTGCGGCCTGACCAGTGTCGCATAGAGGGGGAGGATCACCCCCTTGGGCCTGCCTGAGATGCATCTGTGGATGCACGACAAGGTGCGGTCGGCCTTCCTGACCGCATCCCCACACTGCCGGCCCATGTTCATTGTGGCATCCATAATGACTCCAAGATCTTTCTCTGCCTCTGCACTGATGAGAAGGGAGGTCCCCAGCCTGTAGGTCTGCTGCTTGTTCTTCCTCCCCAGGTGCAGCACCCTGCACTTGTCAGTGTTGAACCCATCCTGTTTTCATCTGCCCACCCCTGTAACCTGTCCTGGTCCAATTGCAGCCTATTCCTTCCTTCTAGCATGCCCACATCCCCCCACATCTTAGTGTCATCTGTGAATTTGAACAGGGTGCTTTTTACCCCCTCGTCCAAGTAGCTGATGAAGAGGTTGAACAGTGCGGGCCCGAGGACCGAGCCCTGGGGGACCCCACTGCCCACAGCCCTCCAGGTCGAAAAAGATCCGTCCCCCACCACTCTCTGGGTGCGGCCCTCCAGCCAGTTCGAGTGCTCCACTAAGCTGCCAGCCCTTTCTGGACTATAGAGCACATAGGGGTTGAGAAAATCCCACTTGAGTCCTTCACACTTTTAGCCCAGCTCTTAATTAGATCCATCCCGGGATCTCCAAAGTAGATGTGTCTATATCTGAGCAGAATAAGAAGTGTCACAGATCCTGTTGGAGACGGATAGCCAGTCCTTGCTCTTTGCTAGTTGTTTTTTCCGATTCCCCGGTCCCCACTCTCATACACATCAACCCTTACGGCAGGGGCTGAGCCCTGTCACAGCGTGGCCCAGGCAATTCTGGTACTCTGCCCTCATGAACTTGTTAACACAGACTCTAATCATACGCCCTATAAACAAGTTTGCCTTCAAACTGTCAGTCATGCAAGTGGATGGACACATTTTATACCTAAGCCACTATTTATTTATCCATTTCATTTCTGTGTACTAAATGGCTGACAGTGACTGACAGAGTCATTTGCTTATTAATAGTTCAGAACATCCTGGCTAGCAGCATAAAGCAGGGGTTGGCAACGTACCAATTGCGGGCTGCATTTGGCCCATGGCAGCATGGAGAATCAGCGGCACCCTCCAGCCATGGCAGCAGAGGTGGCACCCCCAGAGTCCTATTACCTGGTGCTTTCAGTTTATTCTCTGTGCTGCATCATTAGGATGGCATCCCAGCATTCTAGCATCTGCCTTTTGCATCCATTCCCTTCCCAGCGTATGCTGATTGCCAAGGGGTGTGCAGCCCATGGCAGGGGCTGGGTAGCGAGCAGCGGCCTGCAGTGGCAGAAAGTTGCCAACCTGTGGCATAAAGGATTCTACCAGAATAATCTTTATTGGGCACAAAGGGGATGTCTTTACACATGCTGTGGGGGTGGGGGAGAGTGGGCACTTTTAACTAAAGCCCATTGAACCACTAAAGCTCTTGGGGCCACTCTAAGTAAAGTGCCCCCACCGCCATTTTGAAGCGCGGGGATGCTGAATAGATGAGACGTGGAGGCTGTTGGAGTGCGCTAATTAGTACGCTCCAGCAGACTCTATTGATTGAGTCTGTTCCAATGCGCTGTAAATACAGTGCGTCGGAGCAGCGCCCCTGCAACAGGCACCCACAAGGTCCTCAGTCTGGTCACTGATCCTTGGAAGGTCCTGTGTTGGCCATTCAGACTACCTGCTTGCCTTCAAATATTCAGGCCTTTGCATCATCTCTATAATAATGTGCATGCAGCAGATATGCCTGATCAGCTTCCTCTGGGAGACGGTTATATTTTCTCCTGGCAGGCAGTAACTAAATTTCTTAAGGGGCTTATTTATGTCTTTCCACCAATAATTTGGCAGGCTTATATCCCAGACAACAGTTTACTATAGACAGTGGTAATGGGTTTAATGTGACTTCTTTTAACCATGTTTTGAATTTATAACTTTTATTATATTCCAAAAGATTGATTCTCACTAGTTAGTAACAAAACAAGTTCTCAAAAACAATCAACTGTAAACTTGGCATTTCTGCTATCAAGGAAGGTAGAGTATATGCATGCTATATGCATGCTCATTCATTGACACAGTTGTATAGGTTGAAATATGATTATTTTAGATTCTTAATTTGTACTAATCTAAATGTAGTAAATAATATATTTCTTTTACTAGATTATTATTAACTTTTGCTTGGTTTTTGTCAAACCCTATGTGGATAGAAACTGGAAAACAGTTAAATGCAGCAAACTTTATAAAGATCTTTTTTTCTCAATAAAACAATTTATTTGTTACACGAGAAAAAAGTTTATTTAAAATTTTTACATTTAAAACTTATTTCTTAAATAACAGCATGGTGAGGATTTTTATGATATCTTCTGTTGGGCCAACTGTATAATTGGGAGACAAGTTAGACGAGCTTTTGTGCATAAAATGCCCTGCAGCAGGTCTGAGAGAGAAACGGACACAGACTGAGCTAAATAACAGGAAAAAGAGTACTTTCGCTGACAAGGGCTTTGAACTGACTGTTTTGGGTACCATGTCCTGCACTAATTTGGAGACTGTAGATTCCATTCTCTTTGGTCTAGGTTTTATTTATAAATTTTTGGGGCTGAGGAGGGTTATTTTATGTTTATTTTTTAATTTCCATTTATGTTCTCAACTTTAAGTGAATTAGTCATTAAACTGAATTATATAAAATGATCCAAATAAAATACTCATTCTGCAACTGCAAAACTCTGTTTACAAAAGTAAGAGAATTGATGAACCTCTTTCAATGGGGATGGGAGTTATGAAGTAACAACACATGGTTGACTTCCTAACATTTTTTTTCTATTTTTACATAGGTCACAGATTACTGGGAAGTTCAGCTCCTGTCAATATTCCAGGTTCTCTTGCTCGTTCCTCATCTTTACATTCATCATCTTCCCTTTCAACCTCTCCACTCAGTTCTCTTTCACAGTTGTTGTCTCAGTCTTTTATTTCATCCACTATGGCTCCTCACCAACAGCAGCCTCAGCCTTTGAAATCAGAACATAGCGTGTTAGGCACCTCAGCCTCTTCTCGTAACGCTTTAGGTAAGTCATTTTAAGGGCTAATCCTTTACTTTGCAAGTGGCTGAAAGGCACTCTAAAAATGAGTGGACAGAAGCAGCACAGAATTAAATACTGCAAGTCAGCCTGAAGTGTATATCAAATAACTGGATGAAACCAGGGGTAACTTTGAAGTACTTCAAGTTAAATTTGGCCTTCCCCCGCAAGCATAGCTGGAGGGTGGTCAGCCCCAAAGCATTCCACGGTGCCTTGCTTTGCCAGTTTGCTTCCTGAAGTAGCCCCTCTATCACGCACAACTTTTCAGAGGGGAAGGGAAACCATAGAGAGGTTTATTAGCAGAAAGAAGAAAAAATTCTGGGAGAGGGTACTTGGTGCACAAGCAGTGGGCAGCCCATCCAACAATGGAGCTGGAAAAAGTAAGAATCACCCTGGTGCCTTGAGATGCAATCAGGGGTGCCACACAACGTTAGTGTTGTTAGGTATGCAAGCGTGATTCACGTGATAAACGCATGAGATTTAAAACAGGATTCCATAGTATCAAAAACATTCTGCCCTGTTGGAGTCCTCCTGAGTTCTTTGCCACAGGAGAATTGCTCTAGTATTTTTCTGTAGTCAAAAAACAAGTAAGAACTAAGAGCTGGCTTTTTCCGAGGGGTCCCTTGAGTCTATCCATAGACACCTCGAGCCAAAAAGAAAAAAAAAAAGGTTGAGAGCCATTGAAGTCGGGAATGTGAAAGAACTGAAGCCAAATGTGATTTTTTTGGCTAAATTTGTTTGCAATAGAAAGACCCTCCTAGTCTTCCTCTTTCTTTGCAGGGCTCTGTTTTGTTAAAAAGAAGCAGATAACAATGACTAAGTATTTAGAAAAAATCGTTTTATGTAATGCTACATGTCTTTGTTACAAATCTTGAAACCAGCATAAACAATTAGTGGTTATCTATTTTTTCAGGTTTTTTGGAGATGCGCAGTGTGTTTATTTTTGTCTGTCTTGTGCTTGGCAGGTTTAAATGGTGTTACAGGTAGCGTTTGGGATTTTGTAACTGGGAGCTTCTCTCCTAGTCCCTCCTGTGTTGAGCAGTGGTACCACACCCTCAGCAAGTTCAAGTACCAGTGGAAGTGGGTTAACTAGAGTTAGACAGGAACTGGATGACGCCAGAAGAAAAATAAAATTATGGAAAGATTCTTGGCAACAAGTAAAGCGGGTATGTTAATATTAAATTGCATTTCGTTTCCTGAATAATTTTTAATTAAAATGTGTTTTACTTTGTTCTTTCTCTTTAAATCTTCATCTTTGGAAAGGAAAGATTTTATTTCATTCTGCCAGATTAATCAATCCTGACTTCTGGCCTTTCATCTTCAAATTTAGCTTGGGAGAATTAAGCTATAGCAGGCAGCTCACTTCCCTCAAGTCATTCTGCCTTTGTAAGCAAATGGCTTCAGGGAGCATATTTGACAGTGGCCTGTAGTACTGCTTCAGTAAATGGCAACATGTCGCTGAGGAGAGGAGAGAGCCTGGCCACAACTCTTCCGTGGCTGACGATATGGAGCAGATTAGACATGTAATCTAGTTTCCCCAGCATTCAGGAACTAGTGTTGGTATCTGCTTGACTCCTACAAAAGCACAACTGGGAGTAGAGTATAATGATAAGTTTTAGGTGTTCTCTCCTTTCTCCTAACATCACAGAGGACAAAGATGTTTTAATGCTTTCTACTTTAGGGGAATAGCCAGCAGAGTAGCTTTACTACCGTTTGAGTTTTCAACTCTTGCTATCAAATTAGGGTTGTTTGATCCATTTTTTTTTTCATGTATGCATACTCGCTCATGAGCGTTCTTAGTGATTTATAGACAATTGGAGATGAAATCCTTATTTAGACAAAAATCAAAAGGAGATGAAAAAGGGTGGTGAGAGGCATGGAGAGGATGAAGGAAACCATAAGCTCATGTGGTAGCTGAAGATCCATATTTTATGTATCTTGAGGACCTTTTATATTTAGGCCTCTGTTATTAATTTACAAAATATTATATCATGTTCCATAAATCTTTCTGTTATAGGCATGTGATGCATGGCAAAAAGAGGCCCAAGAGGCCAAGGAACGTGCTAACGTGGCAGACACGGAGAAACAGCTAGCCCTTCGGAAAAAAGAGGAAGTGGAAAATAAGTTTAAAAACCTTCAGGAACAGTCTATCCACTCCATTGCCTCATATGAAAAGCTATGGAGATATAGAAACAATACCCTTACCAAAGCTTCATTCTTTACGAAGTCAGCTCCATTTGGATTTAGAAACCATAGGGAACACTGTGGATAGCGTTACTTCTTTGTTACTTCTGTTAAATGGATAGTTGTGTATATATAGATGTATATGTAGATGTGACTATATTTTTATTTAAAAATGGACAGTTTAACACCATTATATAGAGTGTTTACAGAGAGTTTTTAATTTCACTGAAAGACTACTAAGTTCATGTACATTGGGGCTTGAAATATGCCAGACTGAATTTCCCCAACTCAAATGATTCTTCACAGATTTCTCAGTGATAGAAAAATAGTTTTAAACCAGCTTTTAGCTTCAGTGCAGTGGACAAACAGTTTGGCAATTAAAGAGCTGTAAATATTTATCCTTGCATTACTGCCAAAATGAGACGCTGCACATTGGATTTTCTTTATTGAGCAATTCTTTTTTTCCAGGTAATTTTTCAGATCCATTCAAAGAAGTGTGTTGCATGCCGAGAACATAACCATAGCGTTGTCCTGCAGCCATGCCAACATTATGTCCTTTGTGAACACTGTGCAGCTAAACAACAAGAATGTCCTTGCTGCAAGACAAAAAAAATAAACGGTGACAGTGTGTCATGGTACTTATGTAATGTTAATGAATTAAATATTTTATGTTCTAGTAATTTATATAAAAATTGTATATGTAGTTATTAATCCATTTACTAGTGCTAGACTGATCCATTTTGACTTCTTAAGAGACGTTCTTTCCTGTTTCCCTAATATAGGAAAAGCGGTTTGGCTGCCTTTACTTGATTTCTTCCTATGATGCTGTTCTAAAGTTCCATATTTATTCCTTTCTTCACTTGGCCTTTTCAATTTTTACTTGCATTCCTGTTGCACAGGCTACTCAGGTTCAGTTCTTCAAACATAATCATGTCTTAAGGGTCCTTACCCACAATGCCTGAATGAGGGATTTATGCTTCTACTCTGCATCAGAATTCATGGAAGTTACCATGTAAGTACAGTGCTTGATAATAGGAGGACCCACCCTTCACCTTGTGTCTATGGTGTGCTATGTAGTCCAGTGCCAGTATTCTGGAGTCAGTCTGACACTACTGTTTCCTGTTTACTACAAAGAAATTTGATTACCGTAAAAGCACTTTGTTAACTTTTTTTAAAGAGGTTATGTTATAAATTGCTTTAAGCTGCTTTCTAGGTTTTATGTTTGTTTTTTAATATGTGATAAAATGAAGCTTTTTATGTGTACTGTGAATTTAAAATATTTCATATCAGTTTTATTGTTAAATCATAGTATGGTAAATATGGAGTTAGATTTCATACTTTGACTTTATTACTTATTAAATGAACAATTAAAGAAAAATGGGAATTGCCTAGAATTTTTACAATTTTCGAGTTAACTTCAAACTAATAGTGTTTATAAGTATACCAGCAGAGAGGATAACTCTGAAAGGCACATAGGCTTACATATTCAGATATATTTCTAATTTTATTAAACAAATCAGTTTTCTCAAATGCTTGTGCATTTTGCATTACCCAGTTTGGATGTTTGTAGTCTGAAGAGAAGTATGCCTATAACTCCTAGCTGGTGTGGTACCCAGTAGGAACTGGTCACTTTTTTCAGATACCTATCCTTTGCATCCACTAAAATTGCAAACGACATGAAGGAAATGTCTCGTGTAAACAATTTCTATTACTTAATTCAAATGATCACCTTTGTATAATAATAGAATTTCAGTATAATACCTTGCAATGAACAAAATATCATAGTTTGTTTTTAAAGAAAGGGTGTGTGTGCATGTGTGTAATGTGCATGTGTGTACGTACACACACACACTCCCCCCTATAGTTTAACGGTAAAATTCTTAGAATATTTAATCAGGCAATGGTGCTCTTATACAATTATTTTTTAAGGTTGTTCATGTTTAACAATGATGATTAGGAGTAAGCAATTCAGGAGAAGTTAGTTACTGTATGTTAACACTGTCTCTTGTTATGTAACATTCTTTTACAAAAGAGTTAGCCTGTTTTTTCTTGTTAAGTGCAGGTGTGACACAAGTACAGCTTACATGGAAATGACCTACTACTGTGTTACGTAATGTATATACCACGATCGTATAGTATTCAATGCAAGAAGTTCATTTATATAAACAGCAAAGACCTTAATTTTTGAAGTTTAGTTGTGTTGCAATAAAAGCAAGATATACACCAAACATTTTCTTGCATCATGTCTTAGATATTTGTATCAGTGGTAAAGAATACAGGCCCCAATTCCAGGCTCCCTGAAATCACTGCATCTCCACTAAGATCAATAGACGTTGGGCAGACCCTTGGCTAGCAAAAATAAACATTTAATGTCGTCATTCAGTCTACAGAATGATCACCCCCTGATTACTGATATATCAACCTGTGAGAACATGGAGAATGTTTGAAAGCAAGAAAGGGGGGAACTAAAACTCCAAATGAATGAACTTTTTTAACAGAAACACTTAATAGAAAATTTAGAAATATAAAGGCACATGTAGCACACTTTTACAGGATTTAAATAGGGTTTAAACTTGGGCGTAATAGTGTAGCTTGATGCATTTTTTCATACAATTATAAAAAAAAAATCCTACCAAAATTGTTTATGAGATAAACGTAACATTACAATATAATTTCATTTTCCAAAGCATATTGTTTGTTTTGAAAGATTTTTCTTTAATATATAAGTGGAATTAGTTTACATTTTAAATTAAATGGTACTTCAATCACTAAGCTTTGCTGTGTGTATTAATGTACTTCTACACTTGTGTGATCTTTGCCAAAGATTTCTTTTGAATATTAATAACATTTTGGCTAAAGCAAAGCAAATAGGTAAGACATTTTAACAGTGACCAAATTAGGAAGTGATGTGTAAAATTACTGTAAATGTTTTTAAAACATGCAGTTGATTTCAGTGAATGTTATACTAAATCCATGTAGAATATGGAACAATGTTGTGCAGCTGTTGTTCTTTCAGAAGTAACTAAAATTCTTAGTGAAGATTTTCTTTTTAATATTTTAAATCCTGCCTAATGAAACGTGGCCTCCTGCATCAATGTTAAGTTCTTTATTTAAAACATGCAGAAGTACAGTTTTGTGTTACCTTTGTTATATATATAGATATGTAGAGAGATATAGATATTAGGGCTGTGTGAAGCTTCGGTCCCTGATTTGATTCAGCAGAGATTCGGCCCGATTCGGTGGCCAAATCTCAGAATCCAGATCAAATTGGAGAACCCTTTAATCTCTCCGAATTGAGTGGGAACCTTCCAAATCGATTTGGAAAGATTCAGTGATTCGGACACAGACACAGCTTTAAATGTTTTCTCTACATACCTCAAGGCAGCAGGCCGGTCATGAATGCTGCGGTGCTGGGGTGGATGGACTGTCCCACAGGAGCGCAGGGGGCTCCCCAGTGCGCTCAGCAGCAGACCCAGAAGCGGACCAGAAGCACTTCCAGTCCACTTTTGGGTCCGCTGGGGGGGGGGGGGAGGTGCCCCCCCACCCCTGACTCTGCGACTGGTGCCTCCTGGGTCTGGGGGAACACCTGGGGTCTCTCTGCAGCTGATTGCAGAGCTGGGCGGGGGGCTGCATGCTCCCTGCCAGGCCTGGAAGCGTACCAGAAGTATTTCCAGTCCACTACCGGGTTTGCCACGGAGCATGTGCAGGGCCCCCCCGGACTCCTGTGGGACGCTCCATGCGCCCCAGCATCGCAGCGTTCGGAAGCCGCACCGGTACCTCGAGGTATGTAGAAAAAACATTTAAAGCTATGTGGATGTCTGAATTGCTGATTCTCCCACTCAGCATCAAACTTCAGGTTCAGATTCAGCCGAATCGAATCAGGGACAGTGATCCGATGCTTCTATATCTAGATCGATAGATGTTTGTGCATTTACCCGTTATCCTGAAGCCTTTTCTCTGTTTTCTTTTTCTTTGGTCTTTTCTTTTTCATATATATAAAAAAAAATCTTTAGCGGACACCACCAAATGAGCTAACGGCAAGGGCAAAACAAATTGTCACAGTATCATTCAGAGTTTTGCAAGTGCTGCCTTCTTAGAATGAAATCAGCCACATTTTAAGTAATGTATAGTTACCAATGAGGAAAAAATTGCACGTTTCCCCTCAGCTTCTGTTGAATTGAATTTTGGATGCATTAAAATTTGAATCTTTTGTCAAGTGTGGAGGAAAGACCAAAGAAATGTTTCTGTGATTTAAATTCTCAGATCGAGCATCTTATTTTTAGTTATAATGAAATATCCTTAGGTAATTACACGCACCATGTTGAACATTCACATGAAAATGCTATAATAATTTTTTGAAGGAACACTTTTTTGCAAGGAATTTATAAGCAAGATTTTCTGGTTTTGTTTGTTTGCTCTCTTTCCAGCCAATGAACTCCAATAAGGAATAATTGCATCCATTTTACAGTGACACTCTTAAATGCAGGATAATGAAATATGTGCCGTTTAAATTGATTGTTGAAAGAAAAATATTAAAAGGGAAATCTTTACATACGTGATTTTTTTTTCTTGTTCTGGTGACATACTATCTGGAAACTAAATGCACTAAATGTATTTTAGCAAAAATACAGCATAATTTGTTGGAATAACAAATACTATATAAATATAAAATAGACTAACTTGTTAGGTTTGTTTTTGTATTTGAAGAAAATGTGACCAATTTTCATGTAAGTGTGTGGAAAAGTACAAATTTTTATGTGAATGCCATTATGTTCTCACATGTATGACTATTTTATCCTGGGGAATAACAGATTAAAATTACAGTTTCTCAGGGTTTAACATTTAAGAACTGTAATCTTAACAGAATATTTGCTGATTTCAGATAGATCCCAAAATGCATGTTACTGGTTTGTTAAAATTAGTCTTTTTGAATAGCAAATTATTAAAACATATCTGTTTTGTTATGTATTGCCATGCAGAATATCCTAGTATTAAATATAAGTAGAAATATTATTGTCACAATATATTTGTGTAACTGTGGTCAACGAAAGACCTTAACTGAATATGAAATTTTCACTTGTATTAATTTGTGGAAGCATTAATGTTCTGAGTGTATAGGCAGAAATGGTATTGTGAATTGAATTGTTCTTAATACAGAAGGTATTATTTATAATGCATAATCATATACTTGTAGTGAATTGTTTAAAATTGTTAACACTTGTTAAAACTTTTTTACACTATAGCATTTATGCAATGGTTTACAGAATTCATGGAATTATTTTTATTATCAGTATGAAAATAAAAGTTTTGATCTTTAATTATTTTTGTCTTCATAGAATACTGACATTGAAGTCATCTGATTTACTGTCAATATATATAAATAGAACTTTGCATTTTAATTTGTAGACATATAATAGAGAAGGTTTTCCTTGCTAATTTGCTTTTAGACTAATCCTCTGGAATCAGATTTTGGCATCTCTGACATAATTGGGTTTCCTGATCTTTAAAGTAGAATCTATGCATATTACCATCAAAACAAATGATTTAGGCAGCACCGATTAGTGAAGATGTTAATCTGATAATGTAATTAGTGTTGTATAAAGTTTCTTTTCTTATTCCTTCTGTAATGACCTACCAGTAAGGACAATAGAATTGGGATGCTTTCTCTTTGGAGAGAATTGATACAAGCAAGGAACCTCTAAGGATTATTACAGGAGTATTGAAAAATCATGCAGCTACAGCAGTGGATAAGGTTAACTCTTAACTCCTCCACGTGTTTATGCAGTTGAAGTGACATTTCAGCAGCTGGGGAGAAAAAAATAAATTGTTGGAGAGAAGAATCTGGGACAGAAGTGGTAGCACCACCTTTCAGTTTTATGTTTGGGGTTTGAGATTGGGATGAGTTTGGGATAAAGGGTAGGGGAGCATTGAACTAAAGTTGGAATTAGTGTTGCACGTACCAAAAGGCAGTATTATGACTTAGCCTGACCTTCAGTATAACATTAACATCTACTTAGCTACAGCTTGTCCCTGGAAATGTCTAAGGTCTGTAACCACTTTTCTTCCAGTAAACTTTTTAAGGTTTCAAAGAGCTGCAGCTACACACATGCAGAACTGGCTGTGTCAAACCAGTGTCTAGCATGTAGGTGCCTGGCTCATATCCACACCTCACTGGAATTCACAGATTAGGTCAGACCTCCTGATGTGGGATCTAGCGTGGCAGGCACTTTCTCAGTACATACCTACCCACGTGGGTCCCTGACAAAGCACAGCTGGAATAGATGACACTACCTCTTTTGCTCAGATACCCGGGCATTAGAGGCAGTGTGTGGCAGCAGGGAGTCTTTGGCAACAAGGCCGGACCAAAACAGTAGGTGCAGGTACCAGTTCGGGGTTGGTAGGGTTGTAGAGGCTGTGCAACACAGTGGCTGTGGTGACATGCTCTTTGGAAATGATCTGGGCTGGCACCAAGAGATTATACTTTTCCACTCTAGCATACTCAGTCTTGTTGTCACCATACCATATTCTAAATAGCCATAAAGAATTGGATTTTTCTCATTAAAAGATAAAACATGAAATTATTACAGCTTTTACTTGTAAACACTATTAGTGGTTTCCATAAAAACATTTTATCTGTCGTAGCCAAATACAGCAAAAATCCATGCGTATACTCATACTGTTTAGGCTTATACAAATTCAGAGTCTGCGTTTTTCTTTGTGGTGGTTCAGTCATTGATCACGCTTGAGACCTTTAATTCTTCGCTGGTGACCTACACTTGTGTGATCTGCCAGTGTAAGAAAATAATTTTACATTTTAGCCTTTACATAGCTGTGCATGTCTTGGGTTGTTTTCATCGTGCACTACATAACGTTGGGCAGTGAGAATCTTAAATGTCATTAACTGCTATCCATCTTTGAGGCTGAGGGGGAGTTATGGGCAGATTGATTGGAACATTTACTCCATTTTGCATTTCCTGCCTACATACACAAACATGACTACTAAAATAATGCATAGGGCTGTGATAGAAAGGAACAGTCCAGTAACGGGGGGTGAGCTTTCAAACAATATTTTCACCAGCTAGCTTTACTTGGTTCCATCATTTTCTTCTTTTATAACAAAGACCACTTACACTCGCAGTACTAGACTCTTTAGTGGTTTTTATTTACTTTTTTGTGCCGTGGGGTCTGGGGGGCGGCGTCCCCCTTTGCCCAAAGCCGCGCGCCGCGCTTCCGGACCGGTGCTGCCTGGCGGGCTCCGGTCCGACCTGTGTCGGTGCCAGCAAGATTTCCACGGAGTTTCCCCTTTTTGAAGGAGAAAAGAAAAAGAAAAGCCCGTTGTTCAGTGAGAAGTGCAAGGAATCACTTCAAGTCTAGTGGAGAGTGGGGGAACGTCGCTGTAAATTAAGTAAAATATTGAGCCGAGGGGATTGAAGTGACAGTGTTAATGGTTGTGCGCTTGCTTTGGGAAATGGCGTGTAGGTTGTAGCCGTGTTGGTCTAAGGACATAGGCAGACAAGGTTCCTTGGATCTGATATGTTTTATTAGACCAACCCAAATTTGGTAATAAAAGATATCAGATTCACACAAGGAATCTGTGTGTGTGTGTGTAGGATAGGTGCCATAATTAGCAGTGACCCCATTACTGCCTACAGAAGGGGCAATCGAGATACGTATGTCGATGTTTGCGTCCCGACCTACAATGATAAGTGCAGCTCAGACATCTATAACAGGGGCATTGTGCACCCACGGCGAGTGTCAGAAATACACTTGTGGGCGCGGCCTCCCGTGCTCCGAGCTGGGCGCAGCAGCCGCCACGTCGAGGCACCGAGGGGAAATCCCTGCTGAGTGCTGCCCTCCTGTGGCCACGCGGGGCATGGCAGCGTGGGGAACAAGCCGGCTCCGTGCTGCCGTGCTGCCGTGCTGCGGCTCACCCGCGGCCCTGCAGCCCGGCTTCAAGGCAGAGGAAATAAAGGCGGCTCCGCGCTGCCCTCCTGGGGCTGGAGCGGCGCTTGGAGCCCGGAACAAAGCCGGCTCCGTGCCGCCCTCCCTGCGCTCCAACCTGCGCGCTGCAGCTGGGTTTTCAAGCCAAAGAAAAGAAAATCTTCCCCTGCGCTACTTCCCTGTGCTTCCATGTGGGCTTTGCAGCCGCGAGAGGAGGGCAGCGCGAGCACGAAAAGCGGCTCCGGCCGCGCACCTGTAGCTCAGGCGGGCGAGAGATAAAAGCAGGGAGAGAAGAAAAAAGGCCTCGCTCGGTCGGGGCGGTACCGGAGCAGTGCCCGCGGCCGGGACCAGGCGAGTTCGCGCTGCTCGGGGCGGACACACGATTCCCGGGACATTGATCCCAGCCCGGGGAGCGCGGCAGGCCCGGGATCGGAGTCTCGCGTTTCTATTGGCCATATTAAGGTCTCTGGTGATTGGGTAGAGTTGTCACTTGGGCGGGATCAGGGCCGCTCCGCCCTTCTTCGCTCTGATTGGCCTCTGCCGGCGGAGGCGGGTTCAGGAACACGCCCTCCTCATTTGCATTCTGATTGGCTGCTGAGAAACGGTGGGTGGGCTGCAGTCTTCTGAGTGCTGATTGGTCCGACTTGGATGCTTAGCAGCCCTCTTTAGCTGTTCGTCTTTGCGCGCGCGGGTCAGCCATGCGCTGGGCCACGTCCCGCAGCTGGCCCGGGCCCCCGGGCGCTCCCGCAGCCTGTTCCGCCGACCACGGCGGGTCGTGAGGGAGACTGCGTTCCCCGCCCTGCGGGGCCTGTCAGGCTCTCTCCTGAGGTGGGTGGTGAGGGTTGAAGCTGCGTCTGTCCCAGTGCCCTTTTCTCTCCTGCTCCCGCCTGCGTAGCCTCCCTGTCTCCTCGACGTGCCGGGTGGTGGGCTAAGGGGGTGCGCGTGGGCCCCAGGAAGGACTGTTTGCTGCTGGGCTGACGCTGAAACCTCCCTCGAGCGCACTTGGCAAAACACACTTTTCTGTTTTAAAAAGAAATGGATATGAAAAACCTGGTTCAGGAAGCACCACGAGACATCGGTTCAATTCTACCGGAGAGTTTGGGATCTTTGGTGTAAAATAATTGAGATTATTGAGAACAGGGGATTCGATTCATCTGATGGTGTTATTTATTGCGTACTTACTTCAAAAACCTGAAACTAAAGACATGTATCCAATCAGGATATGTTCGTGTGTGATCCTGCTACTATCTCTCACTCTGTCTCTATAGATGGGGATGGTGATATAGATATGCATGTATTCTCCCGGAGCAGCCGGGATTTCAAGCCAGAAAAAGTAAAAACCTGCCCTGTGCTGCTCCCTTGCTTTTGAACCTGGGCTTTGCAGCCAAGACATGAGGGCAGAGAGAAAAAAAGACCCGGCTCGGGCCGCGCACCGGTTGCTCAGGCAGGGGGGAGATGAAGGCAGCGAGAGAAGAACAAAGGCCCCCTCGTGCGCGGCGTAACTCGGGCAGTGCCCGCGGCGGACGCACGAGTCACGGACGTGGATTCAGGGCGGGAGCGCAGCAAGGCCGGGATCGGAGGCTCGTGTTCCCATTGGCCAGCGTGAGGAGTGAGGCGA
Source organism: Alligator mississippiensis (assembly GCF_030867095.1). NCBI lineage: Eukaryota > Metazoa > Chordata > Crocodylia > Alligatoridae > Alligator > Alligator mississippiensis. The sequence goes on from NC_081827.1 coordinate 254,931,815, forward strand.
TTGGGTGGAGTGGCCGCTTGGGCGCAGTCACGACCACTCCGCCCTTCTTTGCTCTGATTGGCCTGTGGCGGGGAGGCGGGACCAGGAACCTGACCTCCTATTTACATTCTGATTGGCTGCCGGGGACTGGTGGGGGGGTGTGCGGGCTCATGTGCGCCGATTGGTCCGACTCCGCCCCTCAGCGGCCCCGCTCCGCTGTCCGCGTGCGCCTTACGGGTCCGCGGTGCCCGGAGCCCACGTCCCGCTGCTGGCCCGGACGCCGGGCGGTCCGCGAGAGCTGCGACCGGCTGTTGTGGCGACCACGTGCGGGAGCGCCCGGCGCGGCGCTGGTAACGGCCACGTGTGAGCGAGACGCGCGGGCGGGAGCGGCGCCCGGGCCGGAGCAGGCTGAGGCGCCGGGCAGGGCCCTCGTGGCTGCCCGGCCGGCGCTTGCCTGGAGGAGGCAACAGCGCTGCGGCCGGGTTTGTGCGCGGTGCCGCCGCTCCTGCCACCGCTCGCCCCGCGCCTGCGCCGTGTCGCCGCTCCTGCCCCGCCCCCCGGGGGCCCGGCCCAGCCCGGCCCCGGTCGGGGGCGTCGTCTGCACCGGGGCGGAGCCAGCGAGCGGGACGTGGGGCGGGGCGGGCACGTGCGTGGGCTCGTGGGAAACCCGCCATTTGGTGTGGTGATTTGGGAGCGTTTGTATGGAAACGTTTGTGGATTAGGGTTAGGGTTGCGGGATTAGGAGGTTGTTCCTTTGTTTGTTTGAAAACGGATCATTCTGTGTGGTGATAAAGGACTTTAAAAAAAATACTGTGACTAGAAAACTCATGATTTGAGAACTGTTTGTGAAAACGTGTATGGAAATATGGTGATTTTGTATAAAGAAAACGGGTGGATATTTTAGGGTCACTTGGGAATTTTTTTGTGTGACTGGTGTGTTGTGGGGCCGATGGCAAACTGTGTGGTGGTTGGGTAAGTGTACTGAAACGTGGTTATGTTGTGTGAGGGAAATGGCATGGGGATTTGGAAACCTGTCTTGAGGGCATGTGGTGGTTTTGTGTGGAAAACCAGCCTTTTTGTGTCGTGATATGAGAACTCGTAATGGAAATGTGCTGCACCGGGTCCGTGAGGGTCATCTTATCCCTGCGGTGCGGTAAACGGTGCGTGCGTTTTCACTCGCGTGAAAGTGTCTAACGCGGGTCTGCCCTTTCTCCCAGGCTGCTCCTCGTGCCCCCGTCCTTGGAGCCGGCGTGTCAGCGAGGGGCCGCAGCCACAAAGAATTGGGCCTTGGGGCCGAAGGGCCCCCAGGAGCTGTCATGTCTGCAAGGGTCGCTCCAGGCACTTAGACGGGTGTGCGGGGCCTGCAGCGGTCCCTCGCAAACAGCCGAGGCGCCACGGGCGACAGGTGAGTACGTGTTTCTGCTTTGACACGCTCACTGGACACTCAGCTTCTGCCTGGACACACATTGTCCACATGTCCTGCTCCAGCCTTCCAAAAACAATGATCTGCACGTTGTTTCGCAGGATACTGGGGGCCCAGACCCCACAGATTTTGTATTCTCCCTCCCTGTGCCTGGACCAGGTGCTGAGCACTTGGATCTGTGCAAGTTTCTGCACTTGTTAGCCACCCAGCCCCTGGGACAGCTTCTGTCAGCCTCTCCTAGTCTCGTGCTTCCTCAGAAGGCTTCCGTGAGATCCCCTGTCCTGTCCCAGTCTGCAGCAGGCCTGCACCACTGTTCCCCAGGTCCCTTTAGAGAGTTGTAGGGGAGGGGGGAGAATGCTTCTTTGCCCCCTGCTCTTTGCTTCTGTCAGCTATAAGCTGCTTATCTGTTTTTGTTTCCCTTTTCCCTCCTCTGTCTGTGCTGCCACTGCCCAGCCCCTCTGCTTCACTGTGGCCATGTCATTCTTGCTGCAGCTGTCCAGAGTCTGCACCTGGGTTGCCCTAGGGCTCCTCTCTGTACATCACTTGTTTCCCCGGGCCAGGAGATGAGGACAGGTACCAAAACTGGCCCTGTCTCGTCCCTGCTTGGCGTCTTTCAAGCAGGGCCTGGAGCCTGGAGATAAAGACAAGGAGGGGGGGAACGCCTCTCAGTGCTGGCACCCTGTGACTAACGCTGGGCTTTGCAGCCAGGAGACAAAGGGCAAACACTCTGCTCTGTGTCAGCGGGGATCCGGGTTTCCCTCTTCCCATGGAAAAGTGAGATATCTGTAGGTGGCCCTGGTATTCCCTGCAGAAATGGGTCACCTGGTGGGCTGCAGAGGCCCTGGGGAAGGGCAGCAGGTTGGGAGCCCACAGCTAGCAGCCTGTCCTCAGCTACACACAGATCTGGGGGCATGGGTCCCTCTGTCCCTCAGGAGTGTGCGCAGCAGCAGGGAGCTGGCGCCCCCCAACCTGAGCCCACAGCAGGCAGGCAGTGGGTGGGGGGTGCTGGGCTTTGCTCTACTGAAGGAGCTGCTGCCTCCTGTCAGGGGCAGGGAGCTGTGGGCCTGGGTCCTGTAACCCTGGCAGCTGGGGGCTCCCTCCGGCACGGCTGGGGAGGTCAGGGGGGTGTGCAGGGGAGTGAGGGGCCTTTCACTTTAATCATGGATTTGGGGAGTTTTATCAGAGAATTAGCAGCAGGGTTTATTTATCGGAGAATAAGCAATTTTTTTATCAGGGAAACCAGGATCTCTGGTCATTAGAGCAGTGTATGTGAGGTGGGTGCCCGCAGTGTTATATGGTGTGTGTTGCACACACGCTTCCCGGGTACTGCTCTGAGACAGGATCCTAGTGTCAGAGCCCTGTGCCTGCCATGGGCAGCAGGAGCACTCCCACAGCAGCCCAGCTGCAGCACTGTTGTGCGCTCCGCGCATGAGTGGCAGCTTGGAGCCAATGCATTTGGGGTCCACCCTTAGGGTGGCTCAGGGTGGAGCAGGCTGAGGGTGCTGTGCATGGCCCTCGTGGCTGCCAGGCCGGCGCTTGCCCAGCGGAGGCAGCAGTGCTGTGGGTGGGATCTCCTGTGGGCACGTGCGGGGCAGGGCATGGAGTAGCGTGTAGGGTGGGTAGGTGTTTTGTGCGCGGTGCCATAGCCTGGCCACTCCATCCTCGAGCCTTGGAGCTGGTGCTGCTGGGACACTGCTCTGCACCGCCTGTCCCGGCCCTTCTACTCACCGCATGCGTGAGCAGTCACCGCTTTCCTGTGGTGGCCAGTGCAGTGAGGCCATGTGGTGCAGCTGTGGCCAGAGGGGTGGTGGTGTGGGTGGGAAGGACCTGGCACTGAATGGACACGGGGAGGGGGTGTTTCGGTAGTGTTGTGGGGGGTGTTTTAGCAAATAGGAAGCTAGGATTCTGGACTGGTCTAGGGATTGTCATGACACCTCCTTCAATGAGTGATAGAAAGGCTTTATGTACTAGAAGTATTCAAAGTCAAGTCAAATGAGCCCAAACCAAAGCAGAGTCCAGTAATTAGTTATAAGGTGATGATTTCTCACTAAACAGGCATCAAAGAGAAGGTCTGTTTCTCTTCAACTTCTCACGTAAACTGGGCACGGCAGCAGTTGGTGTCAATGATTTCTCACTGTTGAAGCGCGCGCTGTTAGCTGTTTCACTGGCTGTGTTATACCCTTAGTCCCGCATCTTGAAAGCATTCTTTTAGTTGTAGAGAAGAGAGTCTCCAGCAGTGATTGCCAGGAAAATCCTGTTAATCCTGCTCATTATTGGTATCAGAAAGTTCCAATTGGAATGAATGACCTTCCTCAGGGACGAGAGATTATCCATTTCTACAAAGTTTGGAACGTAGCTAGAAACTGATTAACCACCAGGAAGAACACAAGTGTCGTTGGAAAACAAGGTAAATCACAGAAAAACAACAGAGGCAAAACTAAATCGGGAGGAGACACGTGTCCCAAACGGAGAATGTCTCTTCTTGCACATAAACACGAGTTAATTGCAAAATAAATATTTACCATAATCAGTAATCAAAGATAGACATTTCACAAAGTTACATGAAATCCCATGTCCTGTCCCGGCCTGCACTACTGTTTCTCAGCTTCCTTTAGGGAGTTGCAAGGGAGCGTAGAGAATGCTTCCTTGTCCTCTGCTCTTTGCTTATATGAGTTTTAAGGTGTCGATCTGTTTCAGTTCCGCCTTTCCCTCCTCTGTCTGTGCTCCCTGTGTCTTTTGTATATGCTGGACGTTGATGTAAGCCAGGGCCTGGTAACTATTTGGACCTGTGGACCACTGAGGTGGTTCTGGGGAGGTGCAGTGGGCTGGTCAGCACTGCCTACCCTGAATAGCCCAGATCCCGTGTGCCCTGTGGTTCCTCCCCCTACTGCCAGCAGTGCGCAGCCTGAGCCCCAACCCCAGCCCACTCTGCACCTGCTCTGGACTCTCCCTGGCCAGAGCGGATGAGCTGGAACTTGTGTGCATAGCCCTCAAGGAAACAGAAGGCTAAATATACATCATAAGAGAAACTTGTAAAAAAAAAAGTACAGAACAGATGTCCTGTACATGACAAACACTTCCCTCAGCAAACATCCCAAGGTATAGGGTGTTAAAAATGTCTGAACCATTCATTGATTGTCTGGGGTTTGACAAACAAACCATCACTTGTACAAGCTACTGCAAATGTGCCCATTTGATATTGAAATACCCCAAGACAGGTTTAGTGACACCTCTAAGTATCCAGTCTGGCTGCTCAGGCCCATCAGCTGTAAATTGACCTACGAGATGCACAAGGTTTACATGTAGACAATGCAAGAACAGGAGTCAGGCAATTAATAGTTACGGTGTGATGATAAACATCTTTTCCTCCCTGTTTGTTTGGACTCTAATTGGCCAACTATCAAGGAAAAATGCCTTGAAGTTGTACAATTGAATAGTATAAGAACAGAATTTGCAAGGAAAGTGTGTGCTATAAATGAACCAAAGTGTGTGCATGTGTGTAAATACACGCACACAGAGCACAAGGCTCTCATGGGCTGAAGTTCACTTTATCTAATTCTGTGTGTGCAAGTATATGTTGTCTCTGTCTGGTTAGTCTATAGGGTGCTAATTTACTCGGCCAATTACTTGACTTGAAGCTAACATGGCTAAGTGTCTCTTTGCTTACCATCCTTTGCTTCAAACAATACTTAAAAATATCAGGGGGGGGATGGGGCGGGGAGGAAGATGGCGAGGATGGAGTAGTTAACCTTGTTGTCAACTCTAAGTTCCTTGTCGCCGATCTTGCATATCTATAAGAGGGCTTTACAAATTCTGTATTCGTGAGTTGCTTCTCAGCCCGTGGCTAGAACATATTCTGTTAAGCATATGAAATCAACATGACGGCAATTAGTTGGGAGTTCAGGGCCAGAATTGAAACTGAATTCCATATGCACCTGAAGCTTCATGTACCAATTGCTCAGGATGAAATGGCACTTTCTCTCGGCTATGCTGCATCTATGGAGACAACAGTGCATGGGGACTCTGTGGTTTCTGGCACTTAAGAGCAGATGCAGAACTCAGCTGAGGCATCCCAGTTCCTGGAAGCATCCTTCTCAGGACAGAGGTCCAGTCAGGAGCTGGATGAAACAACACGATCGGACATCTCTGAAAGACTGTCCGTGGAAGATGTTGGATGTTGAGTCTGAAACTGGCTCCACTGGAGCCCTTGAGACCACGAACTTAAAGGCCCACAAAGGTGAGGACCAGTGTTGCTTGGAACATGAGCCAGTCAGCCTTACAGACCTGAGTCTAGGGTGATGGTCACATCTTGTGGCTGAGTAACTGTCCACTTGTGCAGTGGGTGATGATAACTTTATTCCTTATCTGTTTTGCTAATCTACAAGGTGATATGCTTTAGGCAAGATGGTTGTGATTATTTCTGGAAGATATGTCAAAGCAGTCACTTTTTAGCGAACAAACAGCCAACCTGTGTTAGCAGCACAAATTGCAGGAATGGGACTTGGACTGGCATGTTCTCCAAGTAGGTGCGCAAAGAAAAGGAGCAAGCAAGGTGCAATGTCAAATACAAGGCAAATATGAAGTCAGTTTTAAGACTTATTTTACCAAGTGTCCAATATTATAACTGCTGAAAGCAATGGGACAGTTGAGGGAGACCTTGCTACAGAGCTTTTGGGAACTGGTGAAACTACAAATTGTGTGATGCAAGATAGTAATGTAGCTTCCCTAATGAAACAAAACATGTCTATGTAGGTGAAATACTTGCTGATGGGGAGATGCAATAGTCTATAAATGGCATATTTGGTTTTTTTTTTAATTTTTGAGCTCTAGAGTCACAATGAAGTCAGCCTTGTGCTGCATGGAAATACAAGTGCAGATTTAAAAAAAAAAAAAAAGATTGATTGATTGATTGATTTTTTTGTAATATTTTTGTGTCCCAAGCCAAATCAATTCCAAATCTGTGAGTCATTCAAGAACAATATGTGACCCTAGTACCAGCAAACATCCTCCACCCCCATCTGGGGCTTCAGATGCTTCCAAATCATTTGGCAGGCATCTTACGTGCAGCACCAAGCTCAGAGGCTTGGGGTTCACATGCCCTCAAGTTTCGCTCACCCTCAGCCATATGGCTTCAGGAGCAAGCTAGAGAGGAGTCTCCCATCTCAATAAAGTGGGCATAAAGCCAAGATCTTCCCAGGGGAAATGAACATAGGTTAACTACATGTTACCTCCGCAGGTACTACCCTGTGCCAGAAAAGCAGTTATCCAGAGCGACTAGGAAAACTGCCTTAGTGGTCATGGTATTTCCGCTGCCAGGTAAGTATGGAAATGCAAGTGCAGATGCCCTGTGCTAGCTTCAAAACTGCAAGTGGTAACGCTTCCAGTTCCAGAGCTAATTGGGAGTGGGGTGTTTATAGGGCAGTGTATTTAGGGTGGCCATTGGTCCTGTTTTATATTGGACTATCCTGTTTTAAACACTTTGTCTCCTCTTGGTTTCTGAATGAAGAATGGATGGGAAAAGTCCCATTTTTCAGTTAGTTGGTGGCAATTTTATGTTAATGATTTGCCTTCCAAATTCTGTGGGCTGTGCCCAGGGGGTAGGGCAGTGCACAGCCAGGAGGATCAGGGTCCTAGCCAGTCATGGTGGGCCCACCCCTAGCTGCTGGTTGGCTAAGGTGGTTGGCACTCCTCATTGATGATTGGCAGCAGGGGCTGCCTGTGGCCAAAGGGCTGTCCTGTGTTCTGGGGTTGCTAACTACTGCAATAGACCCTAAGGCAGGGGTTTTCGGGGTTCCTCAGTGGCAGATGGAGGAGGAGCGGGGGTCCACCACAGCAAAACAAGACGCTCTGGTGGCAAAATCAGAAGTGCTGCTGCAAGTGCCCCCAGCTTCTCCACTCCACTGCCACGTGCCCCCTGCGGGCTTCCCAAGTACCGGTTGACAGGCCCTGCCCTAAGTCGTTCTGAGGTCATAACTTGCTCGGGAGCATCATGACAGGCCGAAAAGCAACGGGATGAAACTAAAGAAGAGAACTTCAGCCGAGTGTTGGGAAAAGGGTTTTTTGTAACAGAAAGGGAGTCGTCTTGTCCATTCCCAGTGGGTTTAGATTTATGCTGCAGGGTGATACTGCGGTCCGTGCCAAAGAGGGGGGGTTTGAGAGTGTGAAAACCTAGGAAGGAAATAGGATATTAATTAGCGAGCTGTACACCAACACTCCTGCATCCTGTGCCACTCCTTGGCCACCTCCATTGCAGGACATTTCACTGCCACAACTTGTCCTCTACAGCCTCCAAGTTGTAAGGGTGTGCCTGTATCCCTGGCACGTCACATTTCACTTTTAACTCTCTCATTCCACCTGTCTCCCGCCCAGTCCCCACATAAAGACCTTTCACAGGTAGTTTTGGATCAAACGTATATCACGGCCTGTGCACAGATTCCAAGAGAGGTTTGATAACATGAGACGTGAAGCCTTCCAGTGGCTACTGAGGACAATTTCCCTTGATGAAATACGAAGTCTGAGAATCGGTTGGACACACGGGTCTGACGCACAAGGGGCTCAGGGAAGTGGAAACGAGCAACTGTCTAATTTGCAGCCAAGTTTTCCACGAAACCAACGCGGGGGGGAGGGCGGTTGGACGGAGACCCGCAAGCGGACGACGGGACCAGCTCCGGAAACGCCAGTGCCTCCGGGCGCCGCGAGAGCCCCGCCCCCGAGCCCGTCTTCCGCCCGCCCGCCCGCCAAACCGTGGGTGGGGGCGGGAGCAGCGGTCGAGCACGGGGCTGGGAACGGCCGGAGCGAGACACCCAGGGGCGCCGGGACCATCCTCCCGCCTCGGCCACGGTCTCCTGTTCAAGGCGGTTTTGCGGCCGCGCAGCTCAGGCGGGAGCGGAGGCGCCTGATCCGCAAGACGCAGCAGCCAGGCCGCAGGGCCGACAACTGATGCGGGTGCGGGCGCTGCGGAAGCGCGCTAACCTAGTATCGATAAATTCGGCGTTCAGCTGATCCGCCTGTCAGTGATGCGCATGCGAACTTGCCTTGCCAATTGATGGGCAAGCGCGGTGCTCACCCGTACCCAAGTGCGCATGCGGGCAAATGGCGGCTCACGGCCACTTTCGTTATCCGGCAGCTCTACTCCGCATGCGTAGTGGTTTAATGACCCCCCCCCCCCAACCCGCCCCGCGTTGTTTTGACGACCCGGCCGCTTTCCGGCACACCAGCTCCGCTCGGTGACGGTTGCGGAACCGGAGTGACTGGAGGCAGCGTCCCTCTTTTCTCCCTCGATTAATGACTGGACGCGGGGAAACTATTGTGTTTGTTCCCAGTACGCATGCGCGTTGGGATTCAGGCCTCGATAATTTTGGAGGTGAGCCCTGTTGTCACTGCCTCGGTAGCCATGGAAACCTCAATGCGTTCAGCACTTGGCAGCGCCCCCCATTACCAGGACTCATGCGTTAATCCACAATACCGGTAATTGATGTGTTTGGCCTCCAGGCGAAACGCATGCGCACTTCTCCGTGTTCAGCCTCTAACAGCCAGACACATGCGCACTTGCTTTGACTATTGATCAGCAAAGGTGGTGCCGCCTATTCCCAAGTGCGCATGCGTGCTCATGGCCAGTCCCTACTGGGAGACGGCTGTGCGCGGCAGATGCACACTGGGTTTCCCCAGTGATGGTTTAACAACGTGGTCATTTGCCCTATGCACACACGCGCGCTGGGTGTCCCCTAGTGATGGTTTAACGCAGCAGTCGACTTCCCACATAGCGAGCGGCGCCGGGGTCAGCCTGCGGCCCCTTCCCGTTGCCCTTGTATTGGTCCCAGAGGGAACTGTAGCGCTCATTTTCTACTATAGTTTCGGCGCTGGTTGTGTCGTCATTGCCATGGTGACTTTGAAAACACCAGTAATTCCTATTCGGCACCGCCCCCTGATTTCCAAGACGCATGCGGCAATCCGCAATATCGGCGATCGATGTCTTTGCACGGCGAGCACTGCGCATGCGAACTGACCGCTATGGATGAATGCAGTGTTCTGCTAATCAGCCCATAACCTCCGTGCGCATGCGTACTTGATTCGCCCACTCGTGGGCAAAGGACATGTGCTGTCTGCGCATGCGTTCTCATGGTCGGTCATCCATGTTTTCGTCCCACGATTGCCAACCAGCTTTGGACTGGTGCTCGCACTGGGGCCGCCGGAGAAATTGCACTCAGGTCGCATTCCCGCACATGGGCTCCGCGACCCGTGCAGCTGCGGCTCCGGCCCCAATTGACAAAGAGAGGTCGGGGGGGGGGGGCATTTCTGCCCCTTCGTCTTCCCGCGAGAATTGGACGCCATCGATGTCTTACTCCGCATGCGTATCGGAACTGGCGTCGTGATCGTTTTGATGCTCGTCCTCTCGTCATTACTGCTGTAACCATGGAAACGCATCAATGACTGCCTTTCTTGGCACCGCCCTGTGATTCCAAAGACACATGCGAATCGACAATATCGGCGATCGATGCATTTTCACTGCCACCACTGCGCATGTGTAGTAACCTGCACTATCGATAAATTCGGTTTTCAGATCATCGGCCTGTCAGGCCGGCATGTGCGGAATTCTTTCGGCAATTGCTGGGACAACGCGGTGGTCACCCGTACACAAGTGCGCATGCGTGCTTATAGCTGCTTTTGGTCATTGGATTGGGAGCTGGTGTTCTACTCCGCATGCGCACTGGGTCTCCCCAGAGTTTAACAACGTGCCTGCGGGTGCGTGCCCGGAGCGACAGGCTAGGGGACGTCCCTGCCTCTTTCTCCGAGTATTGGCACTTGGTAGCGGCCCCTGATTCCCAGAACGAATGGGCGTACAGCTTCCCCAAACTATATAATAAGGGGTCGATCCGTTTACTGCAAGTACAGCGTAGGCGCACTTAAGCAGTAGAATGGGTGAATTAGGTACCTAACTGGGAGGGGGGGCTCTCCCCGCCCAGCGCACGCGTGCTTCATTTGCCCAATGAAGGGTAAATACCGCGCACCACCTCTTCCCACTTGCACATGCGTACTCATGGCCACGCCTCGATGCTGACACTTTTTCCATGGGGCGCCAATCCTTTACTGCGGGTGTGCAATGGGTGTCCCCCAGCGATGGGCTAAAGCCACTTCTGTTCACGTACGGCAGCCTCGTGCCTCGGACTGTCTGAGGTTGCGGGTCCGGAGTACCGGGGGAACGCCCTGCCTCTTCCCCGAAGTATTGCTCCCCAACCAGAGCTGATTGTAGGCGTTATTCACACTACACATGCGCAGCATATACCCCAATCTACAAGATCAGCGTTCGATGTATTTTGCCTGTGGCCAGCGCACATGCGCGAGTCATCCCACTGTTACTAAATTCCGTGTTTAGCTGCAAATCACCGCGCGCATGCGTATTTGCTTTGCCCATTCAAGGGCAAAGGCGCTGCAGCGCACCTTTTTAAATGCGCATGCGTGCTCGTGACTGCTCGCTAGCTCTTCGCCCGAGTGGGAGCGTGCCTTTTACAGCGCGTGCGTACTGGGTCTCAAGAAGCGCTAGTTTCATGCCGTGACCGCTTTCCCAGGTACCGCCGCTGTGACCTCGGTAGCTGCAGCTGCGGCCCCGGAAAAAGATGGGAGGGAGTGTCCCTGTCCTTTCCTACGAGTCTTTCCCCCAGACAGAACTGTAGCGCTCATGCCCAGTCCACATGCACATTGAGATCGGCGCCTTGAGAATTTCAGCTCACGTCATGCCGTCACTGCCTCTGTAACCATGGGAACGCATGAGTCTCACAACGCATGTGCCAATCCAGGATATCGGCAATCGACATCTTTTGCTTGCGACCGGGCCGCATGCGCTCCTTGCAATACCATCGATGAATTCAGAGTTCAGCCGGATCAAGCTGTCATTCTAAGCGCATGCGTACTTGCTTTCCCACATGAAGCGAAACCCTATGCACCGACTCTTCCGTAGTGCGCATGCGTATTCATGGCCGCTCATCGATGTTTTCGTCGCACGACTGGGAGCCTGGCTCGTGAAGCTCATTTCTTGCTGTTCTTGACGTCAGAGCCCAACGCTGGTTTCACGGCCCGCGTGGGTGTGGTCCCCAGCTGGGAGAGACGTAGGGTGGGGTACACCGCCAGGAGTATTGATCCTAGTGGGAATTGTAGGGCTCATTTGCAGTCCGCATGCATACTTAGAGTCGGGCCCTGACGGTTTCGGCGCTAGTCATGCCATCACTGTCCCTGTAACTATGGGTACCCGTCCATAACTCCTGCTCTGGCACAGCCTCCCGATTCTCAGGACGCACGCGCCAATTCGGAACATTGGCCATCGATAGCTCTTGCCTGCTCCCATTGAGCATGCACCAGTTTCCTTGACATCGATACACTAGGCATTCAGCTGATCCGCGTATAACAGTCTTGCGCACGCGTAGTTGCTTTGCCCACTGACGGGAACCGCGAGGGCCCACCTTTTCCCAAGTGCGCCTGCGTATTCATGGCTGTTCATCGATATTTTCGTCGTGCGACTGTGAGGCCGCCCCGTGCTGCGCATACGCGCTGGGCCTACCCCAGTTATTCCTAAACGCCACTGCCGGTTTAGCATACGGTAGGGCCGTGCCCCACTTGGCTGCAGCTGCGGGACCGCAGTGAGAGGGGTGGGGGTGTCCCTGCCTCTCGCTTCCCCTGAGTATTGGCTTGGCTGGGAGGAGCGGCGGGAACTTTAGTACTCATTTCCAGTGAGCCTTGAGAAACTAGTGCCTCGATTAGTTTCGGCGATCGTCCTGTTGTCAGTGCCTGTATAACCATGGAAATCCATTAATAATTTCAAAGCCAGGCAACGGTTCCTCATTCCCACAACGCATGTGCAAACGGTTTCACGAATCCTACCAAGGCATGCGTGCTTGCGTTGCCCATTGATGGGCAGGCGTGATGCGCCACATCCCGAATCGCGCATGCGTGCTTTTGACGGCTCCGTGCTACGCATGCGCACTCTCCCCCGGCGATGTTGGAGCGGCGAACACGTGTCCCTGCACAGCCGCGCTTCGCTGACGGGGGAGGGGCATCCCTGCCGCCCTCCCAGCTATTGCCCTGCCCCCTGGGGCGGGGGTTGCAGCCTGTCCCGGATGCGGCCAGTGACTGCGCGGGCTGTGCGGGCACGGGTAGGGCATGGTGCGGAAATCCCGGCGGGTCGCGCGGGGAGCTTGGGCCCTTTCCGGGCAGTGCGGGTGGGAATGGCCGGGGGACCGTGGTGGTGCTGGGGGAGTGCGGTGGGGTCTGGGAGCATGTTTCTGCTAATGTGTGAGAATGTGATTTTTTGGGGGGGGGAAGTAATTGTGTGGTGCCTTGTTTTTTGGAAATATGGTGGTTTTGCATGGAAAACTGGTGATTTGGGTTCGTGGAACTCTTTGTGGAAATGCGGGTGGATATATTGTCACTGTGTGTAGCAAATTGTGTGGTAATTTTCGGGTCATTTGGGAACTTTTTTGTGTGACTGTGTTGTGGGACCTGTGCAAACTGTGTGGCAGTTGGGTAAGTGTATGAAAATATGGTTTTGCTGTGTCATGGAAATGGTGTGGGGATTTGGAAACCTTTTTTAAGGGCACGTGGAACTCTTTGTGGAAATGCGGGTGGATATATTGTCACTGTGTGTAGCAAATTGTGTGGTAATTTTCGGGTCATTTGGGAACTTTTTTGTGTGACTGTGTTGTGGGACCTGTGCAAACTGTGGCAGTTGGGTAAGTGTATGAAAATATGGTTTTGCTGTGTCATGGAAATGGTGTGGGGATTTGGAAACCTTTTTTAAGGGCACGTGGTGGTCTGCGTGGGGAAAACTGGCCATTTTGTGTAGTGATTTGAGAACGCTTAATGGAAATGTGCTGGGTCGGCCTACAAGGGTCATCTTACCCACTGCGGTGCGGTTAGCGTGAAACTGTCTAACGTGGGTTTCCCCTTTCTTTCAGGCTCCTCCTCGTGCACCCGTCCTTGGAGCCAGCGTGTCAGCGAGGAGCCGCAGCGTGACAGAAGCGGGAATTGGGGCAGAAGCACCCCCCCCCAGGAGCTGTCGTGTTTGCAAGGGGCACTGGGCACTCAGGCAGGTGTGCAGGGCAGGCGCCGGTCCCTTGGAAACAGGTAAGGCACCACGAGCAACAGGTACGCTCAGCAGACAGAACGCATCAGCAGTTGCCTAGGCTTCTGCCTGGACGCACATCATTCCCATGCCCTGCTCCAACCGTAATGCCTCCAGTGACTGCAGCTCTTTCCTGTAACTCAGGGGTAGGCTGCGCTGCCCTGAGGTGCATACGCAGTCACTGCTGTCATAACCCAAGGGTATGATTGTGTGTGTGCTTCAGCACTGCAGAATTATTTCCCGCCACAAGGAGCTTTCTTTGCACGGTGCAATTCTCAGCTGCAGAGAGAAAAACCCCGGTGCAAAGAAGTTCCCGCCATTTGCATGCAAATTTTTGTCCCACTATTGGCCAGTTCTAAATTATTCCCATGTGGCAGCTAGCAATTGGCTTGCTAGCCGTATAAGAGGCTTGAGCGGTTTCCGCCCAAGTTGGAGAACTCCGAGGAGAACCCCGCAAGGGAAGACTCCCTAACCATCTTGTGGAGAACTCTAAGTGCGCTGTGGAGCTTAACAAACCCCGTGTGTGCCTTAGAGGAGGATACAGGGGCCTGATCAACCTCTAGCCTCTCCCCGTCGCCGCTTGATCCCTTGACGTACCCTTCCCTGCGCGCTCATTCTACGGAGCCTAACAAGCTTTGTGTGTGTGTATCCAGAGCTCTGCCCGAGTTATTTCAAGAGGCTCGAGTTTTTCTATGGGTCTTGTTCGTACGAGTTTTGTAACTGCAACTTAAGCGAAGTTTTCTCCTGCCTGCACCGCGACCATCTACGGTGTAAGTAAAATAATCTTTAATTAACCGCTACGCGTCCGTGCCTAATTCTAGTCTGCTGGCCTGCATTCCCTGACCCACGTGCCAGGGCTGCTGGCCACAGCCCGCCGCACGCCCCCGAAGGCCTCAGACCGCTCCCGGCCCGCATAGCTGCCAGCATGGAGCTGATGCCGGAGCTGTGGAGCCAGAAGCTGCTTGCTGCAGCTGCCCAGAGCTCAGGCTGACTACAAACAGCTGCGTAGAGCTCGAGAGCTCAGTCATCAGCTCTGTGCTGGGAGCCGGGGAGAGACTGCTGCCTCAGGCCCCTACCCCACTGCCCGCTCTGATGCGTGGGTGAACCTGCCAGTATAGAGCTCATGCCTGGGCTCCAGAGCCTGGCACAGCTGTTTGGAGCCTGCCAGCTGCAGCTGGCCTTGGCTCTGGGTAACTGCTGCTAGCCACAGAGCCCGGGTTGCTCCCAGTGGGCAGCTGGCACACTGCAAGCCCTGCTGGGAGCAGCCCAGGCTCCAGCAGCCACCCAGAGCTGGGGCTGGCTGTGGTGTGCCGAGCAAAATGGCCTCGCATGCCATGCTCGGCACGCATGCTGGGGGTTTCCACCCCCTTCTCTAACTGCTTGTAGCACCCTGCAAAAGCAGCTACCTGCCCTTTGGCTTGCTGGACACTGGGGGCCCAGACCCCACAGACTTTGTATTCTCTTTCTCAGCACATGGGTGAGGTGTGAATGTCTTTGATCTCTGCAAGCTTCAGGCCTTGTTAGCCACCCATCCTTATGTGCTTAACAACCAGCCCTTATGACTGTCCTACCTGACAGCCTGTCAGCCTCTCCTAGTTTCATCCTTCCTCTGAAGGCTTCCCATGAAATGCCTTGTGTTTCAGTCTGCAGCAGAGCTGTACCAGTTTCCCAGCTTCCTTTAGTGAGTTGTAGGGGATGTGGGGGAGAATGCTTCCTTGATCCCCTGCTCTTTGCTTCTGTCAGCTTTAAGGTATTTATCTGTTTCAGTTCCCCTTTTCCCTTCTCCTCTGCCTGTGCTGCCATTGTCTCCTGTCTGCACTGGGCTTTGGTTTAACCCAGGAGTGGACAAGTATTTGGGCCTGCGGGCCACATAAGCAGTTCTGGGGAGCTGCAGCGGGCTGGTCAGCACCCCCACACCCTGAAGTTTGGAGTCTGTGTCCCCTATTTCTTCTCCCTCCCATTGCCAATACTGCACAGTACCAGCCCTGACCCTGGCCTGCCCCATGCCCACTCCCGACTCACCCTGGCCAGGGTAGACCAGCTGGAACCTGCGTACAGACCTGTGACCACAGCCCTCCTTGCACCTGTTTCGGACCACCTGCCCACGCTGAGGAGTGGCAGCAGCAGGACAGAAGCTGCTGCTCCAGCGTGGGAGAAACATGGCCACTCCTTGCCCTGGCCAAGCCCTTCTTGCTGCAGCTGCCTGGAGTCCCCACCTAGGTTGCCCTGCTGCATGGCCAGGGGGTGGCGGGATGCGCCATGGCCTGGATGGTGCCTGGGTCAGGTAGGACCAAGGGACCCACCACAGGCCAAACAGAGTCCCTCTACAGGCCAGATCCGGCCTCCGAGCTGTATTTTGCCCACCTCTGGTATAATGGGATGCACGTGTTACACCCAGGATGTCTGGAGAAGTACAAGAGAACCAAAGCAAGTACCTGAACCTGTTCAGCCTCCACAAGAGAAGGCTGAGGGGGGATCTAGTGGCCATTTGCAAACTAGTCAGAAGGGACCAGCAGGCACTGGGGGAGTCCCTGTTCCCCCGAGCACTGCCAGGAGTCACTAGAAATAACTGTCACAAGCTGGCAGAGGGTACATTTAGACTAGACATCAGGAGGCGCTACTTCACTTCGTTTGACCCCAGTACTCTTTCCTGCCATGGCAGGGGGTCAGGCTTGATGATCTGCTCAGGTCCCTTCCGACCCGACCAACTGAAACCTCCATAAAATGTACACCAGATTATTGGGACATTACTAATCAGGCACGTTTGCCAAGAGTAGCTACATACAGCAGAAAATACAGAGGTAGGCCCTTTGAGTAGAGAGCAGGGAAACTGAGTCATGGCCTGGGACCATTGTTCTTTCCTGAAGTTGCCTCATGAGCAGCAAGTGTCATCATTGGACTATACATCCCTACTCCCTTGAAACTTTTCTGCCAAGCTCCTCTTGGCGTTTTTAGACTGAGCTGCTTCTGGGATCCGAGTATCTGGAGGGAGAAGTAATGTTGTGGAATGTAGCCTAGCAAAAAAGAGGTCCTTGCCATGGGCTAGAACAGACCCTTGGCACTTTAGCAGGCACAGAATATAGTTCTGCATTGAGGGGCCTTGTTTGACACCTAAGGATAACCATTCAAGATAATAATTCCCAGATATTGCTTCTGAGAGTATGAATGGGGGAAGAATGTACTTGTTTTTTTTTCTTCTTAGCTACTAGCGGTAAGTTTTTAACTGAGGGTGTCCTTGACTGATCTCAGCATATCCAGTGCTGCACTTGTGCCCATTGCTGCTGGGCACTGGCATCACTTGGAGTTTAGAAGATGATCTTCCTTTATACAGTTTCACCTGTGTGCGATGGGACCCCTTAAATAGAGGGGTTTTTAATCAGTGAGGCATGTTAGAAAGAACCAGGTACTGTTTAGTCTTTTGATAGACAAGACTATGGCCCCTTTATGATCGGGGGACTTTTGCAAGTTTAGAGCCAGAATTCTTGGAAAGTAGCAATTATTTTATTTATTACTAGGGTTCCTGGTTTTCTCTGTTAAAAAAACAAAATTGCCAATTCTCTGATTAAAATCCTTGAAATTATAACCTGCCTTTTCCTGTTACTACAATGAAACGCTAGCTTGTGCCCCTCAGTCCGTCCCGTCCCCCTCCCCCATGCTTGCCAGCCCTGCTGGTGCCCTTAGTCCTGCCAGCCATGCCGGAGGGAGGCCCGAGCTGCCAGGACTATGCCTCTTGCCCCTGGGAGGAGGCTGTGGCTGCTGCGGTGGAGCAGAGCACGGAGTCAGGTTCCCGCCTGCTCCCTGTCTGCTGTGGGACTGGGCAGGTGGCGAGGCCAGCTCCCCGCTCCTGTGTGCACTCCTGGGGTGCAGCGGGGACTCATGCCCATTAGATCTGTTCTCAGGGTGGGCGTGTGCTCCCACCCTGGTATCCTCCCCCCGGGGCCTCTGCAGCCTGGTGGGTGCATCCTGGCATGGCAGGGCACAGCAGAGCCACACAGGGAAGCTGCTTGCCACTATGACCTCCGCCCTGTTCTGGCAACATGTCCAGTGCATGCGTGGGGGTAGCGGTGCAGGGTTGCGCTCCTCACTGGTGCCACTCCTGCCCCACAGACAGCTTTGGGGGGCACGGGTCCCCACTGCCCTCCAGGAATGTGCGCAGCTGTGGGGAGCCAGCCGGCCCCACCCATCCTTCCTGCTCCCCACCAGGGCCTTGCAGCCACAGACTGCAGCCCCTGGCCCCATGCACCGCCAAGCTGGGCTGCAGCCCCAGCCCTGCCCAACTCCCTGCCTCTTGATGGGGGCCTCACTTCCTCCCCAGCTCCCCACCACTTACCTCCAAGAGCGGCGGCAGCGGCCGAGGGCAATCGTGGACCCCTTTTTGCAGGGGGTGCACCGCCACACTCGAGGGATGCACGAGGACCCGCCTGCACCCCACACACATCGCTTCTGCGCTGCGTTCGGCTCCTGCCTCGCAATCGGTGTCGAGAAGGGGAGACCAACCCGCTGCTCGGTGCTGCCCTGCGGTGGTCCCGGCGGGGCCTTGATCCAGCGCGTGAAGGCACAGAAAAAGCCCTGCTCAGAGCCGCCCTCCTGTGGCCGCGCCGGGCATTGCGGCGGGGAGACCCGGGCAGGCACCCAAGCCGGCTCCGCGCTGCCCGCCTGGGGCTGGCGCGGGGCTTGGAGCCCGAAGACAAGGGCCAGGAACAAAGCCGGCTCCGTGCCGCCCTCCCTGCCCTTCAACTTGCGCCGAGCAGCCAGGCTTTAAAGCCAGAGAAAAGAAAAACCTGCCGTGTGCTACTCCCTAGGGTTCAAACCGGGCTTTACACCCGAGAGATGAGGGCAGAGAGAGCGAGCGGCTCCGGCCCCGCAGCTGTAGCGCAGGCAGGCGGGAGATGAAAGCAGAGCGAGAAGAAGAGAAAAGGCCTCGCTCGCTCGAGCAGTCGCTAGAGCAGCGACCGGAGCCTTGTGTTCCCGCCAGGCGCTTGGGCCGTGCAGCCATTGGGTGGGAGGGTTGTGTGGGTGGAGTCATTGCCAGCCCGCCTTGCTTCGTCCTGATTGGCCTCTGCTGAAAGAGGCGGGTCCAGGAGCTCTCTGATTGGCTGTCAGGAATTAATGAAGGGCTCCCTGCTCTGCGTGCCGATTGGTCCGACTCGGATGCCCTGGGGAGATTTTCAACTGGCCGGCGCGGGGGTGTGCCGAGGGCAGCGGAAGACCCGGCCCGGCCCGGCCCAGCCCAGCCCAGCCCCGCTTTGCCCGAGCCCTCGTGCCCTGCTTCCGGTCCCATGTGACTGTTCAGTGGTATATGTTGCTAGCTATATTTGCACGGACTTTCCCATTTGTTTAAGAGAAATGGAAGGAAAGCCCGTGGTTGTTTAGTAAACAGTGCAGGACGTCACTTCGGTTCTAGTGCGGAGTCTGGTATTCTTCGTGTAAAATAATAAAACATGGAGGAGGGGGGATTGAAGTGGCAGTTGTCTTCATTGCGTAGTTACTTTCGTGAACTTGAAACTGTACAGAGATGCGTCTAATAATTATGTGTGTGTACACAGATGCTCACATAAGGTGTGTGCAGAATACGTGCCATAAGATGCATAGTGATCCTGTTTCTAAGTCCCTCTCTCTGTCTGAAACAAGGGAAATCGCTTTAGGTATTCAAATACCACGACGGTTGCATCTCAATATATATGTGTATGAACAGGTACTAGGGTTTTAGGTTGTAGCCGTGTTGGTCTAAGGATATAGGCAGACAAGGTTCCTTGGGTGAATTTGATATCTTTTATTAGACCAACCCAAATGGTTGGAGAATATTTATTAAGCAAGCTTTCGGGTTCAAAAACCCTTCGTCAGGCTAAGGACGCTGCAGCAGGTACTGGACACATAAGGGGCGTGTCAGGCATCCATCCCTAGAGTATTAAAGGACTCCTCTCAGTGCTGCCCTCCTGTGGCTCGCGCTTCGCGTTGCAGCCAGGAGAGACGGGCGGATAAGAAGGGGTTAAACGGTCGGTGCCGCCTGCGCGTTTCTACCGGGGCTTCGCGGCCCCGGGATCCTGGCACGGCACAAAACCGGCCCGGTGCCGCGGTCCGGAGCTTCGCACTGGGCACGGCAGCCAGGAAATTCAACCGGAGAAATAAAAACAGGCCGGTGCTGCCGTGCCGTGCCGTGCTGTGCCGCACAGCGGGCATTGCTGCCGGGCGACAAGGGCCGAGACAGAGAGAGAGAGGGGCTCGGTGCCGCCGGGCTGTGGGTCTTGCAGCACGTCGCAGGCGGCAGATAAAGCAGAGAGAGAAGAGGAAAAAAGGCCGCGCTCGCTCGGGGCGTAAATAGAGCAGGGACCGCGGCCGCGGCGGACACACGATTTACGGGGAAGTGATTCTGGGCCGGGGAGCGCGGCAGGGCCGGGATCGGAGGTACGAGTTTTCATTGGCCACTTTGAGGAGTGAGGCGATTGGGTGGAGAGGCCGAATGGGCGGGGTCAGGGCCACCCCGCCCTTCTTCACTCTAACTGGCTTTTCTAGGAGAGGGCGGGCCCAGAAGCCCGTCCCCACCGGTTCGCATTCTGATTGGCTGCCCGGGAACTGTGGGTGGTGTGCACGTTTCTAGGTGTCGATTGGTCCGACTCCGATCCTCCGAGGCCCCGTTTAGCTGCTTGTCTGTCTGCTGCCGGGTCCGCTGCAGGCCCGGACACCGGACCGGTCCCACAGCGCTGCGACAGGCTGTTCTGGCAACCGCGGCGGGTCGTGCGGGAGACGGCGTTCCCCACTGCGCGGGAACTTCGAGGCTCTCCCGCGGTCCCATCCGGGCCTGGACCCAGCACGTGGAGGCGGAGAAAAATCGCTGCTCAGAGGCGCCCTCCTGTGGCCGCGCTGGGCATTGCCGCCTGCAGACCCGGGCAGGAACCCAAACCGGCTCCGCGCTCCCCGCGTGGGGGCAGGAGCGGGGCCTGGAGCCTGGAGATAAGGACCCGCAACAAAGCCGGCTCCGTGCCGCCCCCACTGCGTTTCAGCTTCTGCGTAGTAGCCACGATTAAATACAGAGAAAATAAAAGCCTGCCCTGTGCTACTTCCCTGCGCTTCAATCTGGGCTTTGCAATGAAGAGATGAGGGCAGAGAGAGAGAGAGAGAGAGAAAGCTCCCGCCGCGCACCTGTAACTCAGGCAGGCGGGAAATAAAGGCAGAGAGAGAAGAAAAAGGGCCTCGCTCGGGGCGTAACTAGAGCGGTGACCGCAGGCGGGGTTCGCGCTCCTCGGGGCAGACGCACGATTTAAGGGCCATGGATCCCCGGACGGGGGAGCGCCGAAGGGCCGGGATCGGAGGCTCGGGTTTTCATTGGCCATCTGGAAGGAAGAGGCGATTGGGTGGAGTTGCCTCATGGGCGGGGTCAGGGCTCCGCCGCTCGTCTTCTCTCTGATTGGTCTCTGCCGTTGGAGGCGGGCCAAGAAGCACGCCCTCCTTGTCTGCAGTTCATTGGCTGCCGGAGAATCTTGAGAGGGGTCAGCACTCTTCCGTGTGCCGATTGGTCCGACTCCGATGCACAGCGGCACCGGTCAGCTGTTTGTCTACCCACTGCCCAGTGCGCGGAGCCCACGTCCCGCTGCGGGCCCGGACACGCGGGCGGGCCCGGAGCGCTGCGGCAGCTGTTCTGGCAACCATGGCGGGTCGTGCGGGAGACTCCGTTCCCCACGGCACGGGGCCTGTCAGGCTCTCCTGAGGTTGGCGTTAGCAACACAAGCAGCATTGGATTTCCCTTTGTAGAGATGAGAAAAGGAAAACCCGCGGTTGTTCACTAAACACTGCCAGGAAACCCTGAAATCCTAGAGGTGACACTGAACCCTACTATAGTGGGTTAGTAGTATCAGGTGTCAGCAGGGGGCGGGTGTGACCTGCTCTTATCTCTGTGCCAGAAGCCGCCTGATGCCGCCTATCGGGCTCTGCCCTGAGGTGTGTCGTTGCTGTCACGATTTGCACGGAAATTCCCTTTTTTAAAGGTAAAAAGAAATTTTGAAAAACCCTATTGTAAGAAATCTATTGAAGTGGAGAGTTGGAGATCCTTGCTGTCAAATAAGTACCATGTTGAGAACAGGGGTTTCAAGCGTCGGTATTATTCGTTGACTACTGACTTGTAACTACAGCAATGCATGTAACAGAGGTGTGTGCGTATGTGTATACAGTGTGTGCGCGCGCGCGTGCGCAGAATACATGCCGTAATGAACAGAGTAATCCTATTACTGTTTCATTGTGGGTGTTTCTATCTAAAAGGGAAACAGAGGTATGCACTTATAATTATGTTTGTATATAACTACATATTCATGTGTGGAATTCAAACATATACCGTAGGTATGGTGTGCACCCCTGTAGAGTATTGGGAAAAAAGAATACGCCGCTGTCGGTGCCGCCGTCCTGCGCTTCCCCCGGCGCCGCAGCCAGGGCTTGAATGCGAAGAGGAGGAGAGCGCGCTCGGTGCTGCCCCGCGGTGGCTCAGGCCGGGCACTGCAGCGGGGAGGCGCTGCCGGCTCCTGAGGCCGGCTCAGTGCTGCTCTCCTGTGGTCACGCCGCGCACTGCAGCCAGGGGCAGGGACAGAAGCGGCTCCACGTGTCCTCCTGTCCGATGCAGCAGCGCTGCGGGCGGGTTTGTGCGCGGTGCCGCCGCCCGGCAGCGCCCTCCGCCGCTCGCCCCGCGCCTGCGCCGTGTCGCCGCTCCCGCTTCCGGGGGCGCCCGGCTCCGCCCGCCCTCGTGCCACGGCGGGAGGGCCGCGACGGGTATTGGGGGGTGTCGTCTGCACCGGTGCGGGGCCGTGGGGCTGTGCGGGCACGTGCGTGGGCTCGTGGCGGGGGTGGGTGGAAAACCCGCCATTTTGTGTGGGGATTTGGAGGCGTTTGTATGGAAACGTTTGGGCAAATCTGGGGACAGTGGGAGAATTCTGCGGGGATTTGGGAACTTTTTTTGTGGAAATGTGTGGAATTACGTGGTATTTTGTTTGTTTGCTCGTTTGAAAACGGGTCATTCTGTGTGGTGATAAAGGACTTATTTGGAAAACAAGATGATCTTGTGTGGAAAACTGGTGATTTGGTTACGGTTGGTGAAACTGTTGTGCCCCAGTTCGTCTGGGATCGTGCCTGGTATGCAAAGGCCAATAAAGATACCAGGGGTGAAAGTACAAAGAAGGTTTATTGCTAGCAATAAAAGGTGCGAGCGGAATAATTTCACGTAACAAGCACACCAGATTACTATGTCTAAGCATCTTTTATACAGGAGTTTTTGAACCTTCATAATCGTGCTTGTTTGCTGATCGGTTATAAAGGAGGGACGCAAGAAGTTCTTTACTGAGCATGTCTCTATACCTGTGTTTTAGCCATGTATCTCATTTACATACATGTGTGTTTCATTAGCATACTTCTTCCCCACCTAGGGGCGTGATTTTTATTATTTTAATGAGCACTTTAACCCAGTACCCTGCTTCTGCTTTTGTTTTCAAGCCCCCTTTATCTAGGACTGTCTCCTCCTTATCTTTGCAGATGGGCATTCGTCACATAACATTCTCTTCTGCTTCATCTTTGAGTAGTGGTTTCAGGTCACTCCTTACAGAACTGTGTGTGGAAATATGCTAATTTTGTGCGTGGAAAATGGTGTAATTTTAGAGTGAAATGGGCGTTTTATGTGACTTGTGTGTTGTGCAACCTGTGGAATATTGTGTGGTGATTGGGTAAATGTCAGGAAATATGGTTATTGTGTGAGAGGTGAATGGTGTGGGGATTTGGAAACCTTTTTTTGAGGGCACGTGATGGTTTTTGCATAGAAAACTGGTCATTTTGTGTGGTGACTGGAGACCTCTCCATGGGGATGCGCTTGGTTGGCCCGTACGGGTCGTCTCGTCCACGGCTCTGCGGTCGACGGTGCGCGCGATTTCGCTCGCAGGAAAGTGTCTAACGTGGGTCTGCCGCTCTCGCAGGTGCCTCCTCGTGCCCCGTCCTGGAGCCGGCAGTGACAGAAGCAGGACTTGGAAACATCCAAGGCTCCATGGGTGAAAGTGAGTACCTTTACTGGTCCCAGTTACCCAGCTCTACTGGCCCCAGTTATCCCCCCCACTTCACTGGTCCCAGTTACCCCCACCTTTACTCGTCCCAGATACTGTGCTAGACTGGTCCCAGTTACTCCCACCTTTACTGGTCCCACTTATCCCCCCCACCCCCTTGGTGGTCCTACTTACTCAGCTATACTTGTGTTTCTGCCTTTGACACACTCAGTGGGCAGATCGCACCAGCTTCTGCCTGGATGCACATCATCCACGTGCCCTGCTCCTACGGTAACACCGCTGGTGACTGCCATTGTTGCTTCTAACTGCTGGGAGCACCCTCCAAAAGTAATGACCTGCCCCTTGGCTCGCAGGATCCTAGGGGCCAGACTCCACAGACAGAGACGACCCGAGCAGGGTGGGGGCCTGGAGCAAATCAGCCTGTGCAGGGCTGTGCCCACAGATGCAAGGAAGCTAGCAGGAGATTCGGTGGCGGGGTGGGTGTGGTGCTTAATGGCTGGACGTGAAGCCAGCGGCACTGCCACTCCACTCCACTCCACAGAAATAATGCTGCAACCTCACTTTCTATAAAAGTCGTACTCTGTTGCAGCGGCAGTGCCGCCCCACTCAGTGTGCCACTCCACCCGGCTCCACAGGGCCCCCCAGAGCATGGGGCCTGGGGTGGTAACTTCAATTTGGCCCCCGCTAGGTCTGGCCCTGCACACAGACTTAGTATTCTCCCTCCCTGTGCCTGGGTGAGGTGTTGAGCACTTTGATCTCTGCAAGCTGCCGGTTTTGTTAGCCACTCATCCTTGTTTCCAAAACCCAGCCCCTGTGAACCTGTCCTACCTGACAGCCTCTGGCAGCCTCTCCTGGTCTCCCCCACTGCCAGATCTGCCACCAGCTTCCTTGTGTCTAGGGGTGAGCCTGTGCACAGGCTAATTTGCTCCGGGCCCCGCACCCTGCTCTGGTCGTCTCTGGTTGCTGAAGAGTGGGGAGAATGCCTCCTTGCCCCCCCCTCCCCCCCCCGGCTTTTGGCTTTTCTCAACTTGAAGCTGCTTATCTGTTTCCGTTCCCTGTTTCCCTCCTCCTCTCCCTCTGCTGCCACTGTCTCCTCAATGTGCTGGATGTGGGTGTAAGCCAGGTCTGTGGGCCACACAGGCAGTTCTGAGGATCTGCAGCCACCCTGGTCCCAGTTCCCCCCAACTGTTACTGGTCCCAGTTACCCTGTTTTCCTGTCCCAGCTATCCCCCCCTTTACTGGTCCTAATTACTAAGCTCTACTGGTCCCAGTTACCCCCACCTTTAGTGATCCCAATTACCCAGCTCTACTGGCCCCAGTTATATCCCCCCTTAACTTGTCCCAATTACCCAGCTGTACTGGTCCCAGTTACACCCCCCACTTCACTGGTCCCAATTACCCCTACCTTTCCTCATCTTAGTTACCCTGCTAGACTGGTCCCAGTTACCTTCACCTTTACTGGTCCCATGTACCCTGCTAGGCTGGTCCAACTCACCCCCCCTTTCCTGGTCCCAGTTACCCAGCTATACTGGCCCCAGTTACCTCCACCCTATACTGGTTAAAATTTCTTTGTAGCTTTTCCTGTTTCCCTGAGAGACATTTCTCATGCTTAAGTCAGCTGGGAGCTGTGAAACCAAGTCCTGAGACCGTGGTGGGCACGCAGGTGTCATCTTACCATCATCGGTGTTGGGGTTAACATTGTGAATATTGTATCTTGCGTGACACTGTCTGATGTGGGCGTCCGAGGCTTTTCCTTGTGCACTTGTCCTTCAAACCAGCTTATCGTCGAGGAGGTGCAATGTGACAATCGGCACCAGAAGTCATGGGGTAGAAGGGTCTTTGACACGTGGCACATCTGCAACCAGGTCTCTGTGCGGACTGTTCAGAAATGGGCATTTGGGGCCTGCACCAGTCTCCTGGAAACAGCTAAGCCAGCCCTTGCAGCAGGTAAGTGCGGGTTTCTGCCTTCAACACACTTGGGGAACACAATATTCCAGCATTTGCCTTGGTTTCTGACTGGATGTACATCATTTGCTTGGGCAGATCCATAGGTACCGCCTCCGGTGGCTATGGCTCTCGCCTCCAAACTACTGGCAGTGTCTTCCAAAAGCCACAGCATGCCCCAGGGCTAGGCCTGTACCAGTTAGCCAGATGCACAGACTTGCTGTTGTACCTCTCTGTGCTTGGACTGGCGTTGAGCACGTGGACCTCTGCCAGCTTCAGCACTCTGTACCTTGTTGCCCTCATGTGGTCAGCAGCATAAACCTGTGACCCTAATGAACCTGTCAGCCCCTGAAGGCCATTGCCCAAACCCCTCATCTCATTGCAGTCTGCAGTGGGGCTGCACCAGTATTTCCCCATTGCAGTTGGAGAGTTGCAGCGGGGGTGGAGACAATGCAGAAATGATGCTGCAACCTGACCTTCTATAAAAGTCTTACTCTGTTGCAGTAGGGCCATGATTCCAGATTCAGGCATATACATATTTAAAGGTGTGATTCAGGAGGCTAAAAGGTAACCTGCAGCTGATGGGTATTGGCAAACACCTGTGTCCTGGTTAGTAGAAGTCTGTCAACACTACAACTCCTTTTCAAGCACATACATGTAGCCACGGGACCACTGGACTGAAGTCTGGCTGTGTTTGGAATGACTGAATGCTGCCGTGGGGCTTTAATGAGCTATAGAAAAGATTGGAAAGGAAATAACTCAGGTGGCTATTTCCTCCTGCCAGCAGACTGTTGTGTAACCTAACCCAGCACACCAGCTGCTCTCCTGGAAACTGTGGTTGAAACTGTCACAACTCAAAGTTGTGATTTGTTGTTTGTGTGTGCTTCGGCATCGCTAAATTATTTTTCCCGCTAAATTGCAGCTTCTTTGCGCGGTAGAGCTGTCTGCTGCAGAGGAGAGCTCTGGTGCAACGAAGTATTTCCCACCAGATTTGTAGCTTTCTTTGCATGGTGCATTTCTTATTGCATTTGAGAAGTGCTCAGTGCAAAGAGTTCCCGCCATTTGTATTCAGATTTGCGCCACATTATTGGCCAATTCCGAGTAAAGGCACACGTGGTGGCTAGCTATTGGCTTGCTAGCCGTACAAAAGGCTTGGGTGGTTTCCGCCCAAGCCGGAGAGAGAGGAAAACTGGAGAGAGAGAGAACTTGCCAGGAGGAGGAGACTTCGCACTGTGTAAAGATCTCTAAGCAATGTGGACCCTTACGGACCCAACGCGCCTCTCTTAAGAATGCAACAGAGGTCTAAATAGCCTTTGGCCTCTCCCCGTCGCCGAGCACAATCCTAGACGTATCCCTTTCCTATAAACCCAAGCCGGATCCGCGGAGCCTTAACAACTCCATGGTAGAGGGAACTGAACCAAACCCGCAGAGCTTTAACAACTCCGGGGAAGATAAGTACTGTACAAACCCACGGAGATTCAGCCACTCCGGAGGGAACCAAACCCACGGAGCCTTAACAACTCCGGGGGGAATCCACGGAGCCTCGACAACTCCGGGGAAAAGAGCTGACGTCGTAATCCTCCAACGGGGATTCAAGCAGAGCTGTGCCTGGAAAGCTGTCCAGCCTACACCACTACCATCTTTTGGTGTAAGTAAGCAATCTTTTAATCAACCACTACGCGCCCATAATCAATTCTAGTTCGCCGCGGTCTTCTCCGGCCCCGTGTGCCCAGGCTGCTGGCTGCAGCCCACGTGCGCAAAGACGGGCCCTGGCTCGCCCCCGGTCTGCCCGCACAGAAACTAGACGCAACCTACTTCCAAGAGAAAACTGTCAGAAAGCAGGTGGGCGACTGCAATATTGGAGCACAGATAAAGCATTTTTTTTTTGAGAGAGAAACCACTTCCGTTCTGAGTTTCAAGTCCTTATGCTTCAGGGAAGTTTACAAAGTGGGTTCAGAGGCCTGGCCTGGGGACAAAACTGAATTAGCTAGACTAAAGAACCACAGGCTGAACACAGACCTTGACTTTGGTCCATTGTTATGTAGGTGATGTCCCCCAGTCTCTATACTGTGCTGGTGATACCAGTCCTCTTGAATGGGCTTGCTCTTCCACTTATCTTTCTTCGTCATTTCACCTGCCAGCTCCCTAATAACGTCTCTCCTATGCTATGTATCTTCATAGTGCAGGTCAGTGCAGGCCCTCATGTTGTGCTCTAAGCTCCCGCTGTCTGCTGTTTGTGAGGGACCTAGGGATGGCGACATTATCCCCCGAAGCATGCCTTTCTCTTTCCCAGCTCCACCGCCAGTGGTGGGTTTAGGAATTCATTTAGACATGGGGGCACAGACGGTGAGGTGCAGCATCTCATTGAAAACAACCTGCATTTTTCTCCAGGAAAAATACACTGGAAGCTTTATTAACATGTTGAGGGGAGGGCTCGGGCTGTATCATTTAGGATAAGCTTGAAGCAACAACTAAGACAGTGTCAGTGGAAGGAGTTGAAAGCCACGCGCAGGCTGTGAAGCAGGATCTCCAGGCCCAGGCACAGCACAGGCTGCAGACCCGCACACACAGGCCAGCTCCAGAGCACCAAGACCGTGAGAAGAAGAGCGGGCCCCTTGCAGCGGCAGCAGGAGCAGTCAGGGGTCCGGGCGATGGGTTGAACCACGACACGCGGGGCTGCAGCATTGCCCCAGCAGAAATGCAGCTACCCCAGCCGGGCAGGTGGTTTGACACAGTGCAACACGACTAGCAGTGGGGGCCGAGGGCCCAGGTCTGGACCTGCCTCTCCCCACTGCTGCTGCAGCACATGCCATGGCCCACACAAGCCCTTATCCGGGTCGCGGGAGGCTGCCGGGCTCCAGGCCTGACAGGAAAGACGGGCTCCCTCCGGGCGGGTGGGGCTGGAGTCCCGCGGGCGCGAGCTCCGGCTCCGCGAGGAAGAGTTGTGAAGGGAAGAGGCTCGGACCTGGCTGGGGCCTGGGGGACCGCCCCGCGGGTGGCCGGGGGCACGAGGAGAGGTGGAACACGCGGGATGGCGGGGGGGAGGGGCGCGGCTTGGGGGCGGGCCGGAAGTACGTGGCCTGGGCCCTGCCAAGGATCCCCCGGGCGCATCCGGTCAGCTCGGATCGGTGCGCCGGGGTGGGAACAGAAAGCAGAGCAGCAGGGGGGACGGGGAACGAGGTGGAAATGGAAAGAAAATATCGTCGCGCGGGGCAGGATGCGGCACAAGAGATCGTGGCGGCCTTCGGGGAGCACAGACTGCAGTGCTCCGGGAGGGAGGAGGGAATGCCCGTGTGCGGGTACAGGAGACCTGTGATTGCCCGGAGCGCCCCATGCTGCTCTGCCCAGGAGCAGGCGGAGTGATAGCCGATCGCCCTGTCAACGGCCGCGGTCGCATCCTTGCTTTGCCCGCTGAAGGGCAAAGCTGATGCACCGGCTCTTCCTAAGTGTGCATGCGTGTTCATGGCCGTTCATAGCTGTTTTCATGGCTCAAGTGGGAGCCTGCACTGGATGGCGCACGCACCCTGGGTCTCTATCAATCATGCTTTTACGCTGCGACCGCTCTCGCACAGCAGCGCTGAGCCGTGAGTTGCTGTGCGTGGCCGCTGGGAGAGAGCGGCGGAGCGTCGATCCTTGCTCCTTCCCTGAGTGTTGGCCGCACAGTGGCCTGTAGTGCTTATTCCAAATGCACATACGTACTTTCGGCATTCCTCGAGTCGTCAGTCGCCGTAACCATCCTCTCATCGATGATCGGCGCTGTGCCAACGTCCACTGATTCGCCGGACGCGTGCGCAAATCGATTATATCGATGTTCGAAAGGTTGTGACTGCAGCGCATGCGCACTGAGGGACATCGATTGACTCGGTGAACAGCTGATCAGGCTCTGAGCGGTAGACGCATGCGTACATCCGTTGCCCCTTGATGGGCAAACCCTATGCGACACCTCTCCCGAAGTGCGAATGCGGCTTTGTTGTCTCTTTCCATGTTTTGTCTCGTGACTGCGATCAACAGCTCACGGTCCTACGCATGTGTACTTGCGGACTTGGGAAACGATGTGTCGCCTGTTCCCAAATACGCAAGTGTGGTCAAGACCTTTCATTGATGTGTTCGTCACGCGACTGGGAGCCTGCCCTGTATAGCACACGCGTACTGGTCCTCCCCAGTGTCAATACGTATGCTTCATTCTCAGTGCACATACGTATGGACACTTGCGCCCTGATAGTTTCGGCAGTTGACTTGTCGTCACTTCCTCTGTAACCGTGGAAACTGATCCATGACTCTGGCAGTGTCTGGTCCGCTAATTCTGAGGACGCATGCGCCAATCCTGAATATCGGTGATCGATATTTGTCGACTGCACCATATGCGCACGCGCAAGTTCCATTTATATCAATGAGTTTGGTGGTCAGGTGAGCAGCTAATTTACCGGCGCATGCGTATTTGCTTTGCCCATTGAAGGGAAACGCGTTGGCCCGCTTGTTCCGAAGTGCGCATGAATATGCATGGCAGCTCATCGATATTTTCATCGCGCAACTGAGAGCCTTAGCTCTACAGCGCATGTTCACTGGGTCTTTGCCCGTGATTGCTTAACGTGGCGGCTGCTGTCGTGCACAGGGGTACCGCGTCCACGGTGGCTGCGGCTTCGGGCCCGGGATGAGAGGGGAGGAGGCGTCCATGCCCTTCCCCCGAGTATTGACTTGGCGTGTGGAGGACGCGACTGTAATGCTTATTGCGGTGCACACTGAGAACCGCGCCTCGATTTGCGTCGCTGCTCGTCCTGTCCTCAGTGCCTTTGTAACCCGGGAAACCATCAGTGATTTCGACAGGAGGAAACAGTCCCTTCCTAGGACACGTGCGCATCCGGCTTCAAGAGTCCTCCGGCCGCATGCGTACTTGCCTCGTCCGTTGACCAAACGTTATGCGTCGTTTTGGTCACCCTGTAGTGCGCATGCGCACTGAGTCATCACTAGGCCCCGGGGTGGCTTCGGCCGCGCCCCGCCAGTGACGATAGAGGGGACATCCCTGCCTCTCCCCCTAGTATTGTCCCCACGTGGGGGGGGGCTTGTAGCCCTTATTTCCGACACGCATGCGCACTACGTGCCAAACTCGTCGATGCTGTTCCGCGCATGCGTGCATCGATCCTTTTGGCTTCCTTGCCAGCTCCACCGCCAGTGGTGGGTTTAGGAATTCATTTAGACATGGGGGCACAGACGGTGAGGTGCAGCATCTCATTGAAAACAACCCGCATTTTTCTCCAGGAAAAATACACTGGAAGCTTTATTAACATGTGGGGGGGAGGGCTCGGGCTGTATCATTTAGGATAAGCTTGAAGCAACAACTAAGACAGTGTCAGTGGAAGGAGTTGAAAGCCACTCGCAGGTTGTGAAGCAGGATCTCCAGGCCCAGGCACAGCACAGGCCGCAGACCCGCGCACACAGGCCAGCTCCAGAGCACCAAGACCGTGAGAAGAAGAGCGGGCCCCTTGCAGCGGCAGCAGGACCAGTCGGGTCCGGGCGAGGGGCTGAACCACGACACCCGGGGCTGCAGCATTGCCCCAGCAGAAATGCAGCTACCCCAGCCGGGCAGGTGGTTTGACACAGTGCAACACGACTAGCAGCGGGGGCCGAGGTGACCACAGCCCTCCTTGCACCCGTCGACCGGGGATTTTTTTTGTTGTTGTTGTTGGGGTTTTTTTGTTTTTCGGGGAATGCGATTTTTTTTTGAGGAAAGCTGGTCATTGTGGATGGTGATATAGGGCCTTTTTTGGGAATATGGTAATCTTGTGTGGAGAACTGGTGGTTTGGGAACTGTTAGTGGAAATGGGTAGGTTTTTCTGTGTGGAAAATGGTGTGGTTGTCTTAGCGTGATCTGGGAACTTTTTTGTGCAACTGTTTTGTGGGGCTGGTGGAGAAGTGTGCGGCGATCGGGTAAGTAGGGGAAAACGGTCGTATTGTTGTGGGGGGTTGAGAAATCTTTTTTGTAGCAATATGTGTAGACAACTGATGATACTTGTGTGGTGATTTGGGAACTTTAAATTGAAATGTGCTTTGTTTGGCCCGTGGGGTCCCCTTATCCCCTGTGGTGCGGTTAAGGATGCGTGTGTTTTCACTCACGTGAAACAGTCTAACGCGGGTCTGCCCTTTCTCACAGGTGCCTTCTCGTGCCCCCGTCCTTGGAGCCCGCGTGTCAGCGAGGAGCCGCAGCGTGACAGATGCGGCGCTTGGGGCAGAAGGGCCCTGTTGTATCTGCAAGGGTCACTCCGGGCACTCAGACAGGTGTGCGGGGCCTGCACTGGTCCCTTGGAAACAGCCGAGGCCCCACGGGTGACAGGTGAGTACGTGTTTATGCCTTTGACAGTCTCAGCGGACAGAACACACCAGCAGTTACCTAGGCTTCTACCTGGAGGCTCGTCATTCCCGTGTCCTGCTCCAACAGTAACGCCTCCAGCGCCTGCAGCTCTTGCCTCTAACTGCTGGTAGCAGGGGTGACTGGTGCCTCCTGAGTTTGGGACGGGCACAATTTGTTGGCAGGCCATGGGGTATGCCAAAAGTTTCATATCTACTATACTTGTGTGTTGTGGCTTAGTGCCCGCCCGCCCCCCGCCACCCACCCATATCACGCTGCCGGCATACACAGCGAGAAAACTGCCTCATCCTGAGCAGTGCTGAGTTGGGGCCCAATCCCAGGCGGGGAACAGGCCACTCTCTGCCCCGCCTACTAGTCGCCTGTGGCTGGTAGCACCCTCCAAAAGCGATCATCTGCCTGTTGGCTCACAGAATAATGAGGCCCAGACGCCCCAGGCTTTGTATTCTCCCTCCCTGTGCCCCGATCAGGTTTTGAGCACTTTGCTCTCTGCAAATTTAGGCCCTTGTTTGCCACTCATCCTTATTGCCCAACACCCAGGGATAGGCTTGGGGTTTGGGTTAGGGTTAGCGGTCACAGAATATGACTTTGCATTTTGGGTTGTTGTTTGACTCCTAAGTATAATCATTAAGGAGACAATTTCCCAGATATTGCTTTCGAGAGTATAAATGGGGGAGGAATATGTCCATTTTTAAAAATCTTTTAGCTACTAGCAGTAAGTTTAAGCCAAGATTTCCTTGTCCAGTGCTGCATTTCTGGCCCTTGCTGCTTGGCACTGGAATCGCTTGCAGTTTAGAATCTGACCGTCCTTTACACAGTTTGAGCTGTACGCGATGGAAACCTTCACATAGAGGGGTTTTTACTAAGTGATACACATTATCAAGAACCAGGTACTGTTGAGTCTTTTGAGAGACAAGACTACAGCCCTTTTTTGTGGTTGGGAGTTTTTTTACAAGGTTAGAGACAGAATTTTGGGGAAGTTGGAATTCCTTTACTGATTACGAGGGATCCTGGTTTTCTCAGATAACAAAAATAAAACGCAGAATCTCTGATGAAAAACCCCAGCATCCATGTTTTTTCTGTGATTTAAAATGAAGTGCCAGTATGTATGTAGGTATGAGTTGAACACTATGTTTTATTGATGTCTTTACAATTTTAAAGTGTTTTGAATCCTACTAGTGCCTCAATCTGTAGAATAAAAAAAATGTGAATACCTATACATTTTGGCGTTTGATTTGGGGGTTTTTAGCATGGAATATCAGAGCTGCTCCTGCTCCCTTTGTTCACCAGGATGTGGGTCCAGGAGCTGGTGTCCACCCACACATGGCTTTGTGGCATTGAGCAGTCCTGATATGCTCTTGCCCTGGCCATCCCCTTGCCCCTCCCTTGCCAGCCACACCCCCCTTGACACCGCTGGGGCGCTTCATAGATTCACATAAGTTAAGAGCTGGAAGGGACCTTGGATGTCTTTGGGTCCAGCCCTGCTGCTGTAAGGCAGGCAAGACTGCTGAGGTCTGCGTGCAGTGAGGTGCACATCCAGTCTGAGTGGAGTCTGTTCCAGACTCTGGACACACGAACCGTAAAGTTTTTCCTTGTGTCTCCTCCCGGCTGAACAGTCTCATGTTCTTCAGCCTCTCTTTGTATTGTCTGTTCTCCAGACCTCTGATCATTTGGACTCTTTGCAGCTTCTCGACATCTCTCCTGGAAGTGTGGCGCCCAGAACTGAACACAGTCCTCCAGGTGCGGCCTCACCAATGCTGAGTTGAGCGGGAGGGTGACATCCTCAGTCTTGCTTGTGATGCATCAGTTGATGCTTGCCAGAGTGTTTTCCACTTTGCCAGCCACAGGATTGCATTGGTGGCTCATGTTCATTTTGTGGTTGATCATAACCCCTGGATCTTTTTCAGTTCTGGTGAATGGAAAACCTGGATCCCTGCTGATTACCCCTTTTGTATATGAAGTGAAGTCACAATGACATTCCCTAGTGATACTTCAGTCCCTCTTAGCAGGTAAAAGATTACAACACCCCAGGTCGGATAAAGAGGCAAGAGACAGGGCGATAACCTGCCCTTACATTGATTACACCTCAAAGCATGAGAACAGGCACATTTTTTCTATACCTGCCTTGCGACCTGCCAAAGGACAGATACAGATTCTCACCTCTACCATGTGGGGGGGATGCAGGAGGGAGGAGGAAGCTAACAGCAGGTCATCTCCACTTTGCAAAGGTCTTTGTACAGCTTCCCTTTACTTACATGTAATATTTATATGTGGGTTTGTATAATCAGTACTAGCCACTTGCCCATCAAGAATGGCAGGGGGGAGAGGGGGCTCGGATGGAGTGCTGCCACCTAACGCCCCGTGCTGCCACTGTTCCGCCTCTTGCAGGGAGCTGGGTGGGGACCTTGGCTCCCTCACCCTCTGTCCAGTCCTCTGCTCGGCTTTGGAATCATGGTGGTGCTCCCCCACGCGTGGCGCGCTCTCTTTCTGTCAGCCAATCCGAGCATGAATAAAGTGTTATGGACAGACAGACAGGCGTAGGTTTTTATAATATTAGAATTCTGATAGGTGTCACACAGCTGTCTCAGTGAAAGCTTGGGAATGAGAGTGAACCTGTTTTCCTGTGGACTTGGAAGATGCCATTTATCTGGAGCCTCTGTCCCTGGGGAAAAATACAACTCTGAGATGGAGGAGCGCTGCTCATTAGGGGTGTGCAAAGTGGGCCTGATCCGATTTGGATTCGGCCGTAATTGGGGACAGTGATTCGATTCATTGATTCAGATTGCTGTCCCTGATTCAATTTGGCCGAATCTGAAGATTTGATGCTGATTCGGACATAGGAAAAACTTTTAAAGCTGTGTCTATATACCTCAAGGTACCAATGTGGCTTGTGAACACTGCAATGCTGGGGTGCATGGAGTTGGGGGGGGGTGGCCCTCCACGTGCTTGGCAACGAACCTGGAAGTAGACAGGAAGTACTTCTGGGTCGTCTGGAGGATGTGCAAGGGGCCCCCCTGTGCTCCCCTGGCTTGACGATCGGCCATGGGGGGACCAGGGTGCTGTTCCCCGCCTCCGAGACCCATGACTTATACATGTCATGCATAAGTCAGGCTTCTGCTAGGTCTGTAGTTTGAAAGAGTCCATGTGGCCTGTCAGCCATTGGCTGTATCTACAGCCTGAGGGAGGAATCACCCTGCAACCCCCTCCCTCTCGCCACCCCTGCCTCCTGTTACCTAGATTACAGGTAACCTTGTGGGTAGGCTGCTGATAAGAGAGGCAGAAGTAAGTCTATAGCCCCACCTTTTATTTGTTTGCACCTTGAAACGGGAGAACAAACCTTTATTTCAAAGTCTTCCTGCCTATCCACAACCACACAACATAGGTGTTCACTTACATTGGCTGGGGAGACTCAGGAGGTGGGAGGAGGGTGGTACACAGATTGAAAGCAAGTTTTCTTGCATTTGCTGAGTTCTCCAAATTTCCCTTCAGCCTATGCCAATATTTATAGATACTCATTGAGTTACATCAGTTGCTACCACTACTACTACTTAATGATAAAGCTATAATGTTGCTTATGTGGATTATTTAATGTTTAGACTTTTCTTAGCTCCTTTTAGGCCTGGTGCTTTGTTTAATTATTTGATGGTTTCCTTTACTTGGTGACCAACTTAGTTGTCACATGTGCAAAGGTTCATGCTGCAGTCACTCAGAATAAGGCTTTGGGCCTTCTGTTTGCAGCACTTCTCCAGCTTAGCCTAGATGCCTTGAAAATGGCTCAGGCTGGCAGCAGGGTTATTTTACCCTTATCTGTGGTTAACGGATTGATGGTTAACAGTGTGAGCGTTTTTCTTCAGGTGAAAGTGTCTGATGTGGATCTGCCCTTTCTCACAGGCTAGTCCTTGTGCACTTGTCCTTGGAACCAGCTTATGGGTGAGGAGGTTCAGTGTGACAATAGCACCTAAAGGCCTGGGGTTGAAGGGCCCCTGACAGCTGTCATGTCTGCAACGGGTCCCTGTGTGGGCTGCTGAGAAACAGGCCTTTTTCCTGTGCCCAACACCACAGGGCCTGTGACCTAATGTTTCTGTCAGCCTCTGACTCCCACTTCTCCCAGAGGCCTCCCATGAAACCCCTTGTCCCATCACAGTTTGCAGCATGGCTCCACCACTATTTCCCAGCTGCAAGGGGAGAGTTGCAAGGCCGGTGGCGAAGAGCTTTCCTTGCTCCTACGCTCTTTATTTCTCTCAGCTTGAAGCTGTTTGTCTGTCCCAGTGCTTCTTTTCTGTCCTCCCGCTTCCATAGCCACCGTCTCCTCGATGTGCTGGGAGGTGGTCTGAGGGGGTGCACATGGACCCCCAGGAAGGACTGTTTGGTTCTGGGCTGATGCTGCAACCTCTCTAGAGACCACCTTGCGAAACACCAATTTTTCGTTTTGTAAAGAGAAAAATAAATGAAAAACCTGTTGTTCAGGAAGCACCACAGGACATCAGTTCAGTGCCAGGGGAGAGTTTGGGATTTTTCCTGTAAAATAGTATAATAGTGAAAATGGGGTTGAAGTGATGGTGTTATTCATTGTGTACTTATTCTGAAAAACTTGAACCTGCACAGAGATGTATCCAATAAGGGTATGTATGTATGTATAATACACACCATAATTAACACAGTGATCCTGTTACTATCTTTCTCTCTCTGACTCTTGTCTCTATACAGGGGAATAGTGATATAGACATTCACCTGTCATACTTGTGTATAACCATGTACGGGTGTCTGAGGTTAATACAGATAGAATAGGTATCCTGTGCAGCCATACTTTGTGTGAAGAAAGACCCGGCTCAGTGCTGCCCTCCTGTGGTTCAGTCAGTCCGCGGCGGAGCTGTGTCGAGGGCTCGGGGCTGCCCTCCTGTGGTCCCGTCGGGGCATTGCCGCAGCACGTGAAGGCGGAGAATAAGCCCTGCTCAGAGCCGCCCTCCTGTGGCCGCGCCGGGCATTGCTGGGCAGGCACCCAAGCCGGCTCCGCGCTGCCCGCCTGGGGCTGGAGCGGGCCTTGGAGCCCGGAGATACGGCGAGGGAGCTATGCGGGTCGGTGCCGCCCTCCTGTGCTGCAAACGTAATCGCATCCAGGCGAAAGCCAGAGAAAATAAAACCGAGCTCAGTGCCACGCTCCTGTGGTGACAACCGGGCGTTGCAGCGTGGAGGTACTGCAGATAACCGAGCGGCTCCGAGCGGCCGTGCTGCGGTGCGCCCGGGGCCCTGTAGATCGGATTTCAGGCCGCGGAAATAAAGGCCGCTCCGCGCTGCCCGCCTGGAGCCCGGAGATGAGGGCCGGGAACAAACCCGGGTTCGCGCTGCTCGGAGCGGACACACGACTCCGGGCACAGGGATCCCGGCCCGTCGGAGCGCGGCACGGCCGGGTTCGGCGTCTCGCGTTTCCGTTGGCCACTTGCAAGAGTGCGGCGATTGGCTGGCAGGGTTGTGTGGGCGGGGTCAGGCCTAAGCCGGCTGTGCTGTTCCCTCTGATTAGCCGCTGCCGAAGGAGGCGGGTTCCCACCTTCTCCGCAGTCTGATTGGCTGCAATGGATTAGTGAGAGGGGTGGCGATTGGTCCGACCCCTGTCCCCGACGGAGCCGTTCAGCGGGCCGGGCGAGGGCGTGTGTCGCGGGGAACTGGGGGGGGCGGCGGCCCCCTTTGCCCCAAGCCGCGTGCCGCGCTTCCGGACCGGTGCTGCCTGGCGGGCTCCGGTCCGACCTGTGTCGGTGCCAGCAAGATTTCCACGGAGTTTCCCCTTTTTGAAGGAGAAAAGAAAAAGGAAAAGCCCGTTGTTCAGTGAGAAGTGCAAGGAATCACTTCAAGTCTAGTGGAGAGTTGGGGAACGTCGCTGTAAATTAAGTAAAATATTGAGCCGAGGGGATTGAAGTGATAGTGTTAATGGTTGTGTGCTTACTTTGGGAAATGGCGTGTAGGTTGTAGCCGTGTTGGTCTAAGGACATAGGCAGACAAGGTTCCTTGGATCTGATCTCTTTTATTAGACCAACCCAAATTTGGTAATAAAAGATACCATATTCACACAAGGAACAATGTCTACTTTTGGAAATTGAATTTGTACAGCGATGTATGTAATAAGGGCGTCCGTGTGTGTGTGTGTGTGTGTGTGTGTGTGTGTGTGTGTGTGTGTGGGATAGGTGCCGTAATTAGCAGTGACCCCATTACTGCCTACAGAAGGGGAAATCGAGATAGGTATGCACGTATGTCGATGTTTGCGTCCCGACCTACAATGATAAGTGCAGCTCATACATCTATAACAGGGACATTGTGCACCCACGGCGAGTGTCAGAAATACACTTGTGGGCGCGGCCTCCCGTGCTCCGAGCTGGGCGCAGCAGCCGCCACATCTAGGCACCGAGGGGAAATCCCTGCTGAGTGCTGCCCTCCTGTGGCCACGCCGGGCAGGGCAGCGTGGGGAACAAGCCAGCTCCGTGCTGCCGTGCTGTGGCTCACCCGTGGCCCTGCAGCCCGGCTTCAAGGCAGAGGAAATAAAGGCGGCTCCGCGCTGCCCTCCTGGGGCTGGAGCGGCGCTTGGAGCCCGGAACAAAGCCGGCTCCGTGCCGCCCTCCCTGCGCTCCAACCTGCGCGCTGCAGCTGGGTTTTCAAGCCAAAGAAAAGAAAATCTTCCCCTGCGCTACTTCCCTGTGCTTCCATGTGGGCTTTGCAGCCGCGAGAGGAGGGCAGCGCGAGCACGAAAAGCGGCTCCGGCCGCGCACCTGTAGCTCAGGCAGGCGGGAGATAAAAGCAGGGAGAGAAGAAAAAAGGCCTCGCTCGCTCGGGGCGATACCGGAGCAGTGCCCGCGGCCGGGACCAGGCGAGTTCGCGCTGCTCGGGGCGGACACACGATTCCCAGGACATTGATCCCAGCCCGGGGAGCGCGGCAGGCCCTGGATCGGAGTCTCGCGTTTCTATTGGCCATATTAAGGCCTGAGGCGATTGGGTGGAGTTGTCACTTGGGCGGGATCAGGGCCGCTCCGCCCTTCTTCCCTCTGATTGGCCTCTGCTGGCGGAGGCGGGTCCAGGCGAACGCCCTCCTTGTTCGCATTTTGATTGGCTGCCGGGGAATGGTGGGTGGTCTGCACTCTTCTGTGTTCTGATTGGTCCGACTCCGATTGGATCCTTAGCGGTCCTCTTTGGCTGTTCGTCTGTCTGCCCTGGTCCGCTGTGCTCAGAGCTCACGTCCCGCAGCTGGCCCGGACACCCGGGCGGTCCCGCAGCGCTGCGGCAGGCTGTCCTGACGGCCACGGCGGTTCGTGCTGGAGATTGCGTTCCCCGCCCTGCGGGGCCTGTCAGGCTCTCTTCTGAGGTTGGTGTTGAAGCCTGAAGCTGTCTGTCCCAGTGCCCTTTTCTCTCCTACTCCCGCCTGCGTAGCCTCCCTGTCTCCTAGATAGACAGAGAGGTGGTCTAAGGGGGTGCGCGTGGCCCCCAGGAAGGACTGTTTGCTGCTAGGCTGACGCTGAAACCTCCCTAGAGAGCACTTGGCAAAGCACACTTTTCTGTTTTAAAGAGAAATGGATATGAAAAACCTCTTGTTGTTCCGGAAGCACCGCAAGACATCAATGCAATTCTGTGGGAGAGTTTGGAAACGGTGTTATTTATTGCGTACTTACTTCGAAAAACCTGAACCCGTACAGAGATGTATCAAATAAGGATGTGTTTGTATACCGATATACAGATGGTGTGTGTATAATACATACCATTATTAACACAGTGATCCTGTTACTATCTCTGTCTCTGTAGATGGGGATGATGATACAGATATTCATGTATTCTCTCGGAGCAGCCGGGATTTCAAGCCAGAAAAAATAAAATCCTGCCCCGTGCTGTTCCCTTGCTTTTGAACCTGGGCTTTGCAGCCAAGACATGAGGGACGAGAGAGAAAAAAACCCGGCTCGGGCCGCGCACCGGTTGCTCAGGCTGGGAGGAGATGAAGGCAGCGAGAGAAGAACAAAGGCCCCCCTCGTGCGGGGCGTAACTCGGGCACTGCCCGCGGCGGACAGCAAGGCCGGGATTGGAGGCTCGTGTTCCCATTGGCCAGCGTGAAGAGTGAGGCGACTGGGTGGACTGGCCGCTTGGGCAGGGTTAGTGCCACTCCGCCCTTCTTCGCTCTGATTGGCCTGTGCCGCGGGAGGTGGGACCAGCAGCCTGACCTTGGTCGCATTCTGATTGGCTGCCGGGGACTGGTGGGGGGTGTGCGGGATTCTGTGCCCTGATTGATCTGACTCTGCCACTCAGCGGCCCCGCTCAGCTGTCCGCGTGCGCGTGACAGGTCCGCGCTGCCCGGAGCCCACGTCCCGCTGCTGGCCCGGACACCGGGCGGTCCGCGAGAGCTGCGACCGGCTGTCGTGGCGACCACGTGCGGGAGATCGCGCTCCCCGCGGCGGGAGCGCCCGGCGCGCCGGTGGTAACGACCACGTGTGAGCGAGACGCGCGGGCGGGAGCGGGGCCCGGGGAGGAGCAGGCCGAGGCGCCGGGCGTGACCCTCGTGTCTGCCCGGGCGGCGCTTGCCTCGCGGGGCAAGCAGCGCTGTGGGCGGGTTTGTGCGCGGTGCCGCCGCTCCCGCCACCGCTCGCCCCGCGCCTGCGCCGTGTCGCCGCTTCCGCCCCGCCCCCCCGAGGCGCCCGGCCCAGCCCGGCCTCGGGCCCCGGCGGGGCGGGCTGGGGGGCTCCGCGTCCGGGGTAACGGGGGCGGGGGGCAGTGTTGGGGGCGTCGTCTGCACCGGGACGGGGCCGGCGAGCGGGGCGTGGGGCGGGGCGGGCACGTGCGTGGGCTCGTGGGAAACCCGCCATTTTGTGTGGTAATTTGGGGGCGTTTCTATGGAAACGTTTGTGGCAATGTGGTGACAGCGGGAGACTTCTGTGGGGATTGGGAACTTTACTGTGGAAATGTGTGGGATTAGGGGATTTGTTCCTTTGTTTGTTTGAAAACGGATTATTCTCTGTGGTGATAAAGGACTTTTTTAAAAAAATATTGTGACTGTGTCACTCATGATTTGGGAACTGTTTGTGAAAATGTGTTTGGAAATATGGTGATTTTGTATAAAGAAAATGGGGTGGATATTTTAGGGTCATTTGGGATGTTTTTTGTGTGACTGGTGTGTTGTGGGGCCTAAAAAAAATAGTGTGGTGGTTGGGTAAGTGTACTGAAACGTGGTTATGTTGTGTGAGGGAAATGGAGTGGGGATTTGGAAACCTGTTTTGAGGGCATGTGGTGGTTTGTGTGTGGAAAACCAGCCATTTTGAGTTGTGATATGAGAACTCTTAATGGAAGTGTGCTGCGCCGGGTCCGTGAGGGTCATCTTATTCGCTGCAATACAGTAAACGGTGCGTGCGCTTTCACTCACGTGAAAGTGTCTAACGCGGGTCTGCCCTTTCTCGCAGGCTGCTCCTCGTGCCCCCATCCTTGGAGCCGGCGTGTCAGCGAGGAGCTGCAGCCAGAAAGAATTGGGGCTTGGGGCCGAAGGGCCCCCAGGAGCTGTCATGTCTGCAAGGATCGCTCCAGGGACTCAGACGGGTGTGCGGGGCCTGCAGCGGTCCCTTGCAAACAGCTGAGGCGCCACGGGCGACAGGTGAGTGTGTGATTCTGTTTTGACGCACTTAGTGGATGCTCAGCCTCTGCCTGGACACACATTGTCCACGTGTCCTGCTCCAGCTGTAACACCTCCAGTGACTGCAGCTCTTGCCTCTAACTGCCGGTAGCACCTTCCAAAAACAGTGACCTGCACGTTGGCTTGCAGGATACTGGGGGCCCAGACCCCACAGATTTTCTACCAACAGTCCCCTGCATCCTTGAGTACCCAGCATACTGCATCGCTCTGCACCAGCATCACTTCCACCAAGAAGACTGAGATGGACCGTACCATCATGCCTGAT
Organism: Alligator mississippiensis; assembly: GCF_030867095.1. Classification (NCBI taxonomy): domain Eukaryota; kingdom Metazoa; phylum Chordata; order Crocodylia; family Alligatoridae; genus Alligator; species Alligator mississippiensis. The sequence goes on from NC_081827.1 coordinate 254,973,573, forward strand.
GACACTATTGTGACCACTGTCACCACCATTCAGTCCAGGCCCAAAGTGGACTGCAAGCTGGGTAAGGTCTGATTAGTATGTGACTCTTAGACATGTTGCTGGTATCTGTAGTGAGAGAATAAAGCAGCTCTTAATTTCACCAGGCTTAGTCCTATAGCATGTGGTTAGCTTCTGTAGCTGTCAAATGCAGCAGTCCCTGCAAATGTGCTCCTCATGTAGATAATGAGAGTGGTGCCTGGAGCCTGTGGTGTGAGAATGGGATTATTGGCACTGGGCGATGCTGCTGTTCTGTTGTTGACATCATGCTGTGACTGGGAAAGTACACTTGGCACCCAGGGCCTCTGCTTCTGACAATTCTTGCTCTGCTACTGACTTCCTGTATGACTCTGGGTAAATCAGTTTGTCTCTCTGCTTCCATTGCCTCATCTCTAAAGTAAGTCTGATGCTGAACTGTGGTGTTCCTCATGTCAGCATTGTGCACTAAGTACTGTCATGTGCTGAGTAGAACCAAATGCTTTCCATCTTGGCTTGGTAGCATTCCCTAGCTTCAGTTCCAGGTGGGAACACTGACACACATTGCACAGGACTGGGTAGCAGACCAGTGTGCACTGTGACAAGTGTCTGGGATGCTACATGACTTGCTCCATGTTTGAAGGAGATCTAGAAGGTTCCCCATTTTTATGCACTGCTAGGTGGAAAGGCTTTGATGGACCCAGTGTCAAAGTCTTCTCTGTAATGGGCAAGTTTGTGCCTCAGAGGCAGGCAACCTTAGGCAGGTCCTGTCCCTCCTAGTGCTGACTTTGTGCCTTTCTTTCTTGTGTCTAGATTCACCTTCAAGATCTCTGTCCAAAGTCAAGGTGATGGAGAAGACAGCGGTGCTTTCAGAGAGCAGCTGTCCCAGCAACACCTCACCCAGCAGCATGCTCAGGTCCTTTGATACCTGAGACCTTCCTTAGTAGCAAGAAGGTCCATCTCTGGTGGCAAAATATAACTCATTCTTTTGGCTGTTTTGTGTCCACTGTTGGAGAAGCTCACATGATTAACATGGTCCTTTGTAGTAGGCAAGGTAGATTTGCACCTTATAAACAAACCAAAGTGTGTGCGTGTGTGTAAATACACGCACACAGAGCACAAGGCTTTCATGGGCTGAAACTCACTTTATCTAATTCTGTGTGTGCACGTATATGTTGTCTCCGGTTAGTCTATAGGGTGCTAATTTACTCAGCCAATTACTTGACTTGAAGCTAACATGGCTAAGTGTCTCTCTGCTTACCATCCTTTGCTTCAAACAATACTTAAAAATATCGGGGGAGGGGAGGGATGGCGTGGGGAGGAAGATGGTGAGGATGGAGTAGTTAACCTAGTTGTCAACTCTAAGTTCCTTGTCGCCGATCTTGCATATCTATAAGAGGGCTTTACAAATTCTGTATTCGTGAGTTGCTTCTCAGCCCTTGGCTAGAACATACTCTGTTAAGCAGGGCATGACGGCAATTAGTTGGGAGTTCAGGGCCAGAATCAAAAAAATTCCATATGCACCTGAAGCTTCACGTGCCAATTGCTCAGGATGAAATGGCACTTTCTCTTGGTGATGCTACATCTATGGAGGCAACAGTGCATGGGGACTCTGGTTTCTGGCACTTATGAGCAGATGCAGAACTCAGCTGAGGCATCCCAGTTGCTGGAAGCATCCTTCTCAGGACAGAGGTCCAGTCAGGAGCTGGATGAAACAACACGATCGGACATCTCTGAAAGACTGTCCGTGGAAGATGTCGAGTCTGAAACTGGCGCCCTTGAGACCAGGAACTTAAAGGACCACAAAGGTGAGGACCAGTGTTGCTTGGAACATGAGCCAGTCAGCCTTACAGACCTGAGTCTAGGGTGATGGTCACATCTTGTGGCTGAGTAACTGTCCACTTGTGCAGTGGGTGATGATAACTTCATTCCTTATCTGTTTTGCTAATCTACAAGGTGATATGCTTTAGGCAAGATGGTTGTGATTATTTCTGGAAGATATGTCAAAGCAGTCACTTTTTAGCGAACAAACAGCCAACCTGTGTTAGCAGCACAAATTGCAGGAATGGGACTTGGACTGGCATGTTCTCCAAGTAGGTGCGCAAAGAAAAGGAGCAAGCAAGGTGCAATGTCAAATACAAGGCAAATATGAAGTCAGTTTTAAGACTTATTTTACCAAGTGTCCAATATTATAACTGCTAAAAGCAATGGGACAGTTGAGGGAGACCTTGCTACAGAGCTTTTGGGAACTGGTGAAACTACTAATTGTGTGATGCAAGATAGTAATGTAGCTTCCCTAATGAAACAAAACATGTCTATGTAGGTGAAATACTTGCTGATGGGGAGATGCAATAGTCTATAAATGGCATATTTTTTTTTTTTAATTTTTGAGCTCTAGAGTCACAATGAAGTCAGCCTTGTGCTGCATGGAAATACAAGTGCAGATTTAAAAAAAAAAAAAGATTGATTGATTGATTTTTTTGTAATATTTTTGTGTCCCAAGCCAAAGCAATTCCAAATCTGTGAGTCATTCAAGAACAATATGTGACCCTAGTACCAGCAAACATCCTCCACCCCCATCTGGGGCTTCAGATGCTTCCAAATCATTTGGCAGGCATCTTACGCGCAGCACCAAGCTCAGAGGCTTGGGGTTCAGATGCCCTCAAGTTTCGCTCACCCTCAGCCATATGGCTTCAGGAGCAAGCTAGAGAGGAGTCTCCCATCTCAATAAAGTGGGCATAAAGCCAAGATCTTTCCAGGGGAAATGAACATAGGTTAACTACATGTTACCTCCGCAGGTACTACCCTGTGCCAGAAAAGCAGTTATCCAGAGCAACTAGGAAAACTGCCTTAGTGGTCATGGTATTTCCGCTGCCAGGTAAGTATGGAAATGCAAGTGCAGATGCCCTGTGCTAGCTTCAAAACTGCAAGTGGTAACGCTTCCAGTTCCAGAGCTAATTGGGAGTGGGGTGTTTATAGGGCAGTGTATTTAGGGTGGCCATTGGTCCTGTTTTATACTGGACTATCCTGTTTTAAACACTTTGTCTCCTCTTGGTTTCTGAATGAAGAATGGATGGGAAAAGTCCCATTTTTCAGTTAGTTGGTGGCAATTTTATGTTAATGATTTGCCTTCCAAATTCTGTGGGCTGTGCCCAGGGGGTAGGGCAGTGCACAGCCAGGAGGATCAGGGTCCTAGCCAGCTATGGTGGGCCCACCCCTACCTGCTGGTTGGCTAAGGTGGTTGGCACTCCTCATTGATGATTGGCAGCAGGGGCTGCCTGTGGCCAAAGGGCTGTCCTGTGTTCTGGGGTTGATAACTACTGCAATAGACCCTAAGGCAGGGGCTTTCAACCTTTTTTGGTTGGGGTACCCCCTGCGGCCAGCCCAGACGCAGGGAGTCCCCCCGGCCAGTGGGTGGAGGGGTTCCTCAGTGGCAGATGGAGGAGGAGCGGGGGTCCACCACAGCAAAACAAAGCGCTGCGGTGGCAAAATCAGAAGTGCTGCTGGAAGTGCCCCCAGCTTCTCCACTCCACTGCCACATGCCCCCTGCAGGCTTCCCAAGTACCGGTTGACAAGCCCTGTCCTAAGTCATCCTGAGGTCATAACTTGCTCGGGAGCATCATGACAGGCCGAAAAGCAACGGGATGAAACTAAAGAAGAGAACTGCAGCTGAGTGTTGGGAAAAGGGTTTTTTATAACAGAAAGGAAGGAGTCTTGTCCATTCCGAGTGGGTTTAGATTTATGGTGCAGCGTGACGTTGTAGTCCGTGCCAAAGAGGGGGGGTTTGAGAGCGTGAAAACCTAGGAAGGAAATAGGATATTAATTACTGAGCTGTACACCAACACTCCTGCATCCCATGCCACTCCTTGGCCACCTCCATTGCAGGACATTTCACTGCCACAACTTATTGTCTACGGCCTGCAAGTTGTTGTGCGGGCCGGGCCCCGATCCCGCCCTCGTTGCCATGCGCGGCGGTGATTCCAATCCCATTCTGGCCGCCATGGGCAAGCTAGGGATGAACCAGGGTCGTACCGGACCCATCTCCGGTACACAGGGGCTGTGGCCGTCAGCCCGGACATGCAGGGTGGGAGAAACCGTGGGGCGGTCTTGCACACACGAGTTAGAATTAGTCACGGAGGCGTAATGGTTGATTGAAAAGATTGTTTACTTACACCCAAAGATGGTATCGGTGTAGGCTGGATAAGTTTCCAGGCACAGCTCCCGCTTGAACCCTCGTTGGAGGACTCTGACAAAACGATTGCTCCCACGGAGTTTGCTAGGCTCCGCGGGTCCAGTTAAGTTGGGTTTGAAAAGTTTCCCCGGAGTTATTCAGGCTTCGCGGGTCCGATAAGTTTTCCCCGGAGTTTGCTAGACTCCGTGGGGTCTGAAATTACAGGAAAGGGATACGTCTAGGATTGCGCTTGGCAACGGGGAGAGGCTAGAGGCGCGGTTCATTCTTCCCTCCGGAGTAGTTAAAGCTCCGTGGGTTCGGTTATGAAGCCTCTATTGCCTGCTTTGGAGAGGCGTGCCAGGTCCGCGAGGGTCCGCAGCGCTTGGAGATCTTCATATAGAATCTCTCTCTCTTCCTCCCTCTTCCAGCTTGGGCGGAAACTACCCAAGCCTTATGTACGGCTAGCAAGCAAATTGCTAGCCGCCACATGTGCCTAAATTAGGAGTCGGCCAATAACATGGCGTGGATCCTAATACAAATGGCGGGAACTTCTTTACAGCGTGTATCACTACAATGCAAAAGAGATGCACACTGCAAAGAAGCTGCAATTTGGCGGGAAATCCCCCGCTGCACCAGAGCTCTCTCTAGCAGCAGAGAGCTCTACCGTGCAAAGAAAGCGACAAATAGCAGGAAATAATTTAGCAGTGCTGAAGCGCACACACAAACAAAAAATCACAACTTTGGGTTGTGACAGTTGTAAAGGTGTGCCTGTATCCCTGGCACTTCACATTTCACTTTTAACTCTCATTCCACCTTTCTCCTGCCCAGTCCCCCAAAAACAACCTTTCACAGGTAGTTTTGGATCAAACATCTGTCACAGTGTGCGCACCAATTCCAAGAGAGGTTTGATAGAATTATACATGTGAAGCCCAGTGGCCACTGAGGACAATTTCCCTTGATGAAATACGAAGTCTGAGAATCAGTTGGACACACAGGTCTGATGCGCAAGGGGTTCAGAAAAGTGGAAACGAGCAACTGTCTAATTTGCAGCCAGGTTTTCCACGAAACTGTCACAACCCAAAGTTGTGAGTTTTTGTTTGTGTGTGCTTCGGCATCGCTAAATTATGTTCCCGCTAAATGGCAGCTTCCTTGCACGGTGGAGTTCTCTGCTGCAGAAGAGAACCCCGGTGCAATGGGGAATTTCCTGCCAATTTGTAGCTTTCTTTGCATGGTGCATTTCTTTTGCATCTCAGAAATGCACGGTGCAAAGGAGTTCCCGCCATTTGTATGAAGATTCGTGCCACATTATTGGCCAATTCTAATATATGCACACGTAACGGCTAGCGATTGGCTTGTTAGCCGTATAAAGAGCTTGGGTGGCTTCCACCAAAGTTGGAGAGAAATCACTTAGAGATCGTGAAGATCTCTAAGCGCGGCGGATCCTCACGGACCCAATGCATTTCTTAAGCAGGCAACAGACGTCTAAATAGCCTCTGGCCTCTCCCCGTCGCCGAGCGCAATCCTAGATGTATCCCTTTCCTATAGACTCAAGATTCGAACCCACGGAGCTTTAACAACTCCGGGGTCAGAGAGCCGAACTAAACCCACGGAGCTTCGACAACTCCGTGGGAAAGAAATTGCTGAACCTGCGGAGCCTTAACAACTCTGGGGCCAAAGAACCGAATTTGTCGTAGTCCTCCAACGAAGATTTAAGCGGAGTTGCACCTGGAAACTGTCCAGCCTACACCGCGACCATCTTGGGTGTAAGTAAATAATCTTTAAATCGACTATTACACCTCTGTGACTAATTCTAGCCCGCGCGTGCCTTGCTGCCGTACGGTCTCCAGCCCCGCGTGCCCGGGCTGCTGGCCACAGCCCGCGTGCGCAAAGACGGGCCCAGCCCACCCTCGGCCCGCACAGAAACCAACGCGTGGGGGAGGGCGGTTGGATGGAGACCGGCAGGCGGACGACGGGCCCAGCTCCGGAAACGCCAGTGCCTCCGAGGGCCGCGAGAACCCCGCCCCCGAACCGGTCTTCCGTCCGCCCGCCAAACCGTGGGTGGGGGCGGGAGCAGCAGTCGAGCACGGGGCTGGGAACGGCCGGAGCGGGACGCCCAGGGGCGCCGGGGCCATCCTCCCGCCTCAGCCACGGTTTCCTGTTCAAGGCGGTGTTCCGGCCGCAGAGCCCGGACGTCCGTCCCCGCGCGCGGAGCTCAGGCGGGAGCGGAGGCGCCCGATCCATAAGACGCAAAGTCCAAGCCACAGGGCCGACGACGGACGAGGGCCCCTTGCGGGCGCTGTGCAAGCGCGCTAAACTATTATCGATACATTCGGCATTCAACTGATCTGCCTGTCGATGCGCATGACAACTTGCATTGCCAATTGATAGGCAAGCGCGGTGCTCACCCGTACCCGAGTGCGCATGCGGAAAGATGGCGGCTCATCGACTTTTTCGTCAGCCGACAGCTGTACTCCGCAAGCACGGTGATTTAATGACACCCCCTCCCCCGCGTTGTTTAATGACACCCGGCCGCTTTCCTGGACACCGGCTCCGCGCAGCGATGGTTGCGGGCCTGGCGTGACAGGAGAGGGAGCGTCCCTGTCTCCTCCCCCGATTAATGACCGGACGCGGGGAATCTATTCTGTTTGTTCCCAGTACGCATGCGCGTTGGGACTCGGGCCTGGATAATTTTGGAGGTCAGCCCTGTTGTCACTGCCTCGGTAACCATGGAAATCTCAATGTGTTCAGCACTTGGCAGAGCCCCCCCTATTACCAGGACGCATGCGTTAATCCACGATACCGGTAATTGATGTTTGGCCTTCAAGCGATACGCATGCGCACTTCTCCGTGTTCGGCCTCTAACAGCCAAGCACATGCGCACTTGCTTTACCCGTTGATCAGCAAAGGTATGCCGCCTAGTTCAGGTGCGCATGCGTTTGCATAGCCAGTCTCGACTGGGAGGCAGCTCTGCGTAGCGCATGCACACTGGGTCTTCCCAGTGATGGTTTAACAACATGGCCATTTGCACACGCAGCGCGCTCCGGTGGCTGCGGGTGTGGGCCCGGAGTGAGAAGGCGGGGCGCCTACGCACACACGCGCGCTGGGTGTCCCCCAGTGGTGGTTTAACGCAGCAGTCGACTTCCCAGATAGCGAACGGCACCGAGGTCAGCATGCGGCCCCTTGCCGTTGCCCCTTGTATTGGTCCCAGAGGAAACTGTAGCGCTCATTTTCTACTACGTATGCGCCTTGTGACTCGCGCCTCATAGTTTCGGCGCTGGTTGTGTCGTCAGTGTCGTGGCGACATTGAAAACACCAATAATTCCTAGTTGGCACAGCCCCCTGATTCTCAAGACGCGATGCCTTTGCATGGCGAGCACTGCGCATGCGAACTCACCAATATCGATGAATGCGGTGTTCTGCTAATCAGCCCATAACATCCGTGCGCATGCGTATTTGGTTCGCCCACTCGTGGGCAAAGGCCGTGCTGTCTGCGCATGTGTCCTCATGGTCGGCCATCGATGTTTTAGTCCCACGGTTGTGAACCAGCTTTGGACTGGTGCTCGCACTTGGGCCCCCCGGAGAAACGGCTTTAACACTCAGGTCGTATTCCCGCACACGGGCTTCGCGACCCATGCAGCTGCGGCTCCGCCCCCAATTGACAGAGAGGGGTAAAGGGGGGCATTTCTACCCCTTCATCTTCTCGCGAGAATTGAGCGCCATCGATCAGGCTTACTCCGCATGCGCATCGGCACTGGCGCTGTGATAGTTTCGATGCGCGACCTGTCGTCATTCCCGTTGTAACCATGGAAACCCAACGACTCCCTTTGCTGGCACAGCCCTGATTCCCAAGACACGTGTGAACCGACAATATCGGTGATCGAAATATTTTCACTGCCACCCCTGTGCATATGTATTAACCAGCGCTATCGATACATTCAGTTTTCAGCTAATCAGCCTGTCAGGCCGGCATGTGCGCAATTCTTTTGGCAATTGATGGGACAAAGCTGTGGTCACCCGTACACAAGTGCGTATGCATGCTTATGGCTACTTTTGGGAATTAGATTGGGAGTTAGTGTTCTACTCCGCATGCGTACTGGGGCCGTGCCCCGCGTGGCTGCGGTGTGTGCCCGGAGGGACAGGGTAGGGGAAGTCCCTGCCTCTTTCTCCGAGTATTGGCACTTGGTAGCGGCCCCTGATTCACAGAACGAATGAGTGTACAGCTTCCCCAAATTATATAATAAGGGGTCGATGCGTTTACTGCAAGTACAGCGTAGGCGCACTTAAGCAGTAGAATGGGTGAATTAGGTACCTAACTGGCGGGGCTTGCCCCGCCCAGCGCATGCGTGCTTCACTTGCCCAATGAAGCGCAAATACCGTGCACCACCTCTTCCCAAGTGCGCATGCCTACTCATGGCCACGCCTCGATTCTGACACTTTTTCCATCGGGCACAAATCCTTTACTGCGGGTGTGCAATGGGTGTCCCCCAGCGATGGGTTAAAGCCACTTCTGTTCACGTACGGCAGCTTCGTGCCTCGGACTGGCTGAGGTTGCGGGTCCAGAGTACCGGGGGAACGCCCTCCTCTTTCCCCGAAGTAGTGCTCCCCAACCAGAGCTGATTGTAGCAATTATTCACACACCGCATGCGCAGCATATACCCCCAATCTACAAGATCAGAGTTCGATGTATTTTGCCTGTGGCCAGCGCACATGCGCGAGTCATCTCACTGTTACTAAATTCCGTGTTTACCCAGTGATAACTGCACGCATGCGTATTTGCTTTGCCCATTCAAGGGCAAATATGCTGAAGCGCACCTTTTCAAATGCGCATGCGTGTTCTCGACTGCTCGATAGCTCTTCGCCTGAGTGGGAGTGGGCCTTTTACAGCGCGTGCGGACTGGGTCTCAAGATGCGCTAGTTTCATGCCGTGACCGCTTTCCCAGGTACCGCCGCTGCTACCTCGGTAGCTGCAGCTGCGGCCCCGGAAAAAGATGGGCGGGAGTGTCCCTGTCCTTTCCTACAAGTCTTTCCCCCAGACAGAACTGTAGCGCTCATTCCCAGTCCGCATGCACATTGAGATTGGCACCTTGAGAGTTTCAGCTCACGTCATGCCGTCACTGCTTCTGTAACCATAGGAACGCATGAGTCTCACGACGCATGTGCCAATCCAGGATATCGGCGATCGACATCTTTTGCTTGCGACCGGGCCGCATGCGCTCCTTGCAGTACCATCGATAAATTCGGTGTTCAGCGGATCAAGCTTTTATTCCATGCCCATGCGTACTTGCCTTCCCCCATGAAGCTCAAACCCTATGTACCGCCTCTTCCGGAGTCCGCATGCGTACTCCTGGCCGCTCATCGATGTTTTCGTCGCACGACTGGGAGCCTGGCCCGTGAAGCTCCTGAGCACTACGTTACTTCTCGCTGTTCTTAACGTCAGGGCCACTTTCCCCAACACTGGTTTCACGGCCCGCGTGGCTTTGGTTCCCAGCTGGGAGACGCAGGGTGGGGTACAGCGCCAGAAGTATTGATCCTAGTGGGAATTGTACGGCTCGTTTGCAGTCCGCATGCATACTTAGAGTCGGGCCCTGACGGTTTCGGCGCTAGTCATGCCATCACTGTCCCTGTAACTATGGGTAGCTGCCCATAACTCCTGCTCTGGCACAGCCTCCTGATTCTCAGGACGCACGCGCCAATTCGGAACATTGGCCATCGATAGCTCTTGCCTGCTCCCATTGAGCATGCGCCAGTTTCATTGATATCGATGAACTTGGTATTCAGCTGATCCGCGTCTGCCAGCCTTGCGCACGCGTACTTTCTTTGCCCACTGACGGGAAACACGAGGGTCCACCTTTTTACAAGTGCGCCTGCGTGTTCATGGCTGTTCATCGATATTTTCGTCGTGTGACTGGGAGGCCGCCCCATGCTGCGCATGTGTGCTGGGCCTACCCCAGTGATTCCTCAACGTCGCTGCCGGTTTAGCATACGGTAGGGCCGTGCCCCAGTTGGCTGCAGCTGCGGGACCGCAGTGAGAGGGGACGGGGTGTCCCTGCCTCTCGCTTCCCCTGAGTGTTGGCTTGGCTGGGAGGAGCGGCGGGAACTTTAGTACTCATTTCCAGTGAGCCTTGAGAAACTAGTGACTCGATTAGTTTTGGCGATCGTCCTGTTGTCAGTGCCTGTGTAACCATGGAAATCCATTAATAATTTTGGTGCGAGGCAACGGTCCCTCATTCCCACAACGCATGCGCAAACGGTTTCACGAATCCTACCAAGGCATGCATGCTTGCGTTGCCCATTGATGGGCAGGCGTGATGCACCACGTCCCAAATCGCGCATGCGTAGTTATGACGTCTCCGTGCTACGCATGCGCACTCTCTCCCCCGGCGATGTTGGAGGGGTCAACACGTGTCCCTGCACAGCCGCGCTTCGCTGACGGGGGAGGGGCATCCCTGCCGCCCTCCCAGCTATTGCCCTGCCCCCTGGGGCGGGGGTTGCAGCCTGTCCCGGATGCGGCCAGTGACTGCGCGGGCTGTGCGGGCACGGGGCGGGCGTGGTGCGGCAATCCCGGCGGGTCGCGCGGGGAGCTTGGGCCCTTTCCGGGCAGTGCGGGTGGGAATGGCCGGGGGACCGTGGTGGTGCTGGGGGAGTGCAGTGTGGTCTGGGAGCATGTTTCTGCTAATGTCTGAGAATGTGATGTTGGGGGGGAGTAATTGTGTGTGGTGCCTTGTTTTTTGGAAATATGGTGGTTTTGCATGGAAAACTGGTGATTTGGGTTCGTGGAACTCTTTGTGGAAATGCGGGTGGATATATTGTCACTGTGTGTAGAAAATCGTGTGGTAATTTTTGGGTCATTTGGGAACTTTTTTGTGTGACTGTGTTGTGGGACCTGTGCAAACTGTGGCAGTTGGGTAAGTGTATGAAAATATGGTTTTGCTGTGTCATGGAAATGGTGTGGGGATTTGGAAACCTTTTTTAAGGGCACGTGGTGGTCTGCGTGGGGAAAACTGGCCATTTTGTGTAGTGATTTGAGAACGCTTAATGGAAATGTGCTGGGTCGGCCCACGTGGGTCGTCTTGTCCGCTGCGATGCGGTTAGCGTGAAACTATCTAACGTGGGTTTCCCCTTTCTTTCAGGCTCCTCCTCATGCACCCGTCCTTGGAGCCAGCGTGTCAGCGAGGAGCCGCAGCGTGACAGAAGCGGGAATTGGGGCAGAAGCACCCCCCCCCAGGAGCTGTCGTGTTTGCAAGGGGCACTGGGCACTCAGGCAGGTGTGCAGGGCATGTGCCGGTCCCTTGGAAACGGGTAAGGCACCACGAGCAACAGGTACGCTCAGCAGACAGAACGCATCAGCAGTTGCCTAGGCTTCTGCCTGGACGCACATCATTCCCATGCCCTGCTCCAACCGTAATGCCTCCAGTGACTGCAGCTCTTTCCTGTAACTCAGGGGTAGGCTGCGCTGCCCTGCTGTCTGCCCTGTGGTGCATGCTCAGTCGCCGCCAGCATGGAGCTGATGCCAAAGCTGTGGAGCCCGGCACAGCTGTTTGCAGCCTGCCTGCTGCCTGCTGTAGCTGCCCAGTGCTCAGGCTGGCTACAACCAGCTGTGCTGAGCTCTGGAGCCTGGTCACCAGCTCTGTGCCGGGAGCGGGGGAAACAACGGGGTTGCGCTGCCTCAGGCCCCTCCTCCACCGCCCGTCCTGATGCACGGGTGAAAGCACCGGTATAGAGCTCATGCCTGGCCTCCGGAGCCCGGCACAGCTGTTTGGAACCTTTCCGCTGCAGCTGGCCTTGACTCTGGGTAACTGCTGCCAGCTGCAAAGCCCAGGCTGCTCCCAGTGGGCAGCTGGGATGCTGCAAGCCCTGGTGGGAGCAGCCCAGGCTCCAGCAGCTACCCAGAGCCAGGGCTGGCTGTGGTGTGCCGAGCAAAATGGCCTTGCATGACGTGCTCAGCACATGTGATGGGGGTTTCCGTCCCCTGCTCTAACTGCTTGTAGCACCCTGTAAAAGCAACTACCTGCCCCATGGCTTGCTGGATACTGGGGGCCCAGACCCCACAGCCTTTGTATTCTCTTTTCCTGCGCACGGGTGAGGTGTTGGAGCTCTTTGATCTTTGCAAGCTTCAGGCCTTGTTAGCCACCCATCCTTATGCACTCAACAACCAGCCCCTATGACTGTCCTACCTGACAGCCTCTGTCAGCCTCTCCTAGTTTCATCCTTTCTGTGAAGGCTTCCCATGAAATTCCTTGTCACATTCCAGACTGCAGCAGGGCTGCACCACTGTTTTCCAGCTTCCTTTAGTGAGTTATAGGGGAGGGGGGAAGAATGCTTCCTTGACCCCCTACTGTTTGCTTCTGTCAGCTTTAAGCTATTTATCTGTTTCAGTTCCCCTTTCCCTTCTCCGCTGCCTGTGCTGGCATTGTCTCCTGTCTGCGCAGGGCTTTGGTTTAACTGAGGGCTGGACAGGTATTTGGGCCTGCGGGACACATAAGCAGTTCTGGGGAGCTGCAGCGGGCTGGTCAGCACCCCCACACTCTGAATAGTTAGGAATCTGTGCCCGCTATTTATTTTCCCTGCCACCACCAATACTCCACATTCCCAGCCCTGACCTGCCCCATGCCCACTCCAGACTCACCCTGGCCAGGGTGGACCAGCCCGAACCTGCGTGTACACCCCTGACCAGAGCCCTCCTTGCACCTGCCCATGCTGAGGAGTGGTAGCAGCAGGACGGAAGCTGCTGCTCCAACGTGGGAGAAACGTGGCCGCTCCTCACCCTGGCCAAGCCCTTGTTGCAACTGCCTAGAGTCCCCACCTGCCGCCTCTGGGCTGCCCAGTAGTGCAGCGGTGGTAGTGCAGTGGAACCACAGGGCAGTCTGGGCGTGGGCTTTGAGCAGTGGAGGCAAGAAGGATCTGGCAGCTGAGAAGTTTGTGTGACCACTGTCCCTCATGCTGAGCAGCAGCTTGTGCTTTGCCGTCGCCACTAGTGCTGCTGCTCAGTGTGGGTGGACAAGTCTGGAGCAGGGGCAGGGCTGTATGTGCTGTTTGTGGCGGGATGCGCCATGGGCTGGATGGCGTCTGGCTTAGGTAGGGCCGAGGGACCCGCCACAGGCCAAACAGAATCCCTCCATGGGCCAGATCTGGCCTCCGAGCTCTATTTTGCCTACCTCTGGTATAATGGGATGCATGTGTTACACCCAAAATGTCTCTGGAGAAGTACAAGAGAACCAAAGCAAGTACCTCCATAAAATGTACACCAGATTATTGGGACATTACTAATCAGGCACTTTTGCCAAGAGCAGCTACTTACAGCAGAGAATACAGAGACGTACTCAGAACTGGGGCGGCCAGGTGCCAGGGCCTCTCGTAATACATCCTTCAGGTTTGGCCAGTTCCACAATCCCACATCTTTGCCTTTTTGTGGGGGTTTTATAAAGTTCAGGTTGAAATTCTGTATTCCAGCCCATTTCTCTGAGGTAGGGATCTCTTGGCCCTTTGAGTAGAGAGCAGGGAAACTGAGTCATGGCCTGGGACCATTGTTCTTTCCTGAAGTTGCCTCATGAGCAGTGGGTGTCATTTTTGGACTATACATTCCTGCTCCCTTGAAACTTTTCTGCCAAGCTCTTCTTGGTGTTTTTAGACTGAACTGCTTCTGGGATCAGAGTATCTGGAGGGAGGAGTAACCTTGTGGAATGTAGCCTAGCAAAAAAGAGGTCCTTGCCATGGGCTACGACAGACCCTTGGCACTTTAGTAGTCACAGAATATGGTTCTGCATTGAGGGGCCTTGTTTGACACCGAAGGATGGATAATCATTCTGTCACAACCCAAAGTTGCGGTTTTTGTTTGTGTGCGCTTCGGCACCGCTAAATTATTTTCCCGCCGACTGTAGCTTTCTTTGCAGGATAGAGTTCTCTGCTGCAGGAGAGAACTCTGGTGCAACGGGGGATTTCCCGCCAAATTACAGCTTCTTTGCAGGGTGCATTTCTTTTGCATACTAGTGATGCACGTTACAAAGGAGTTCCCGCCATTTGTATTTGAATTCGCGCCACATTATTGGCCAGTTCCAAACGTAGGCACACGTGGCGGCTAGCTATTGGCTTGCTAGCCGTACAAAAGGCTTGGGTAGCTTCCGCCCAAGTCGGAGGGAGGGAGGAAGAGAGAGAGAGACTCTGCGTGAAGATCTCCAAGCGCTGCGGACCCTCGTGGACCCAACGCGCCTCCCCTAAGCAGGCAATAGAGGCTTAATAACCGAACATACGGAGCTTTCGCTTCTGGCCTCTCCCCGTCGCCGATCGCAATCCCAGATGTATCCCTTTCCTGTAAACTTTGAACCCACGGAGCCTTAACAACTCCGATGAACCAAGAAACCGAACCGGACCCGCGGAGCCTAAACAACTCTGTGGGAGCAATCGAATTTGTCGTGGTCCTCTAGTGAGGATCTAAGCGGGAGCTGTGCCTGGAAACCTGTCCAGCCTACACCACTACCATCTTTGGGTGTAAGTAAACAATCTTTTCAATCAACCACTACATGTTTGTGTCTAATTCTAGCTCGCCGCCGGTTCTCTCAGACCCCGCGTGCCCGGGCTGCTGGCCACAGCCCGCGTGCGCAAAAGACGGGCCGCGGATCGCTCCTCCCGACTCACGCGTGGCGGCGGGATCGGGGCCCGGCCCGCACACGTTCAAGATGATAATTCCCAGATATTGCTTCTGAGAGTATGAATGGGGGAGGAATGTATTCCTTTTTTCTGCTTTTAGCTATTAGCAGTACATTTTTAACTGAGGATGTCCTTAGCTGATCTGAGCATATTCAGTGCCACATTTGTGCACATTGCTGCTCAGCACTGGCATCACTTGGAGTTTAGAAGATAACCCTCCTTTATACAGTTTCAGCTGTGTGTGATGGGACTCCTTAAATAGAGGGGTTTTTAATCAGTGAGGCACGTTAGAAAGAACCTGGTAATGTTCACTCTTTTCAGAGACAAGACTATGACTCCTTTATGGTCGGGACAGTTTTGCAAGCTTGGAGCCAGAACTCTTGGAAAGTAGCAATTATTTTACCTATTACTGGGGTTCTTGGTTTTCTCTGTTAAAAACATTGCAAATTCTCTGATTAAAACTCACAAATTATAACCTGCCTTTTCCTGTTATTACAATGAAACGCTTGCTTGTGCCCCTCAGTCCCCCCCACCCCCATGCTTGCCAGCCCTGCTGGTGCCCTTAGTCCTGCCAGCCATGCCAGAGGGAGGCCCCAGCTGCCAGGACTATGCCTCTTGTCCCTGGGAGGAGGCTGCGGCTGCTGCAGTGGAGCAGAGCATGGAGCCTGGTTCCCGCCTGCTCCCTGTCTGCTGTGGGACTGGGCAGGTGGTGAGGCCAGCTCCCCGCTCCTGTGTGCACTCCTGGGGTGCAGCGGGGACTCCTGCCCATTAGATCTGTGCTCAGGGTGGGCGTGTGCTCCCGCCTTGGTATCCTCCCCCCGGGGCCTCTGCAGCCTGGTGGGTGCAACCTGGCATGGCAGGGCACAGCAGAGCCACACAGGGAAGCTGCTTGCCACTATGACCTCCGCCCTGTTCTGGCAACATGTCCAGTGCATGCGTGGGGGTAGCGGTGCAGGGTTGCGCTCCTCACTGGTGCCACTCCTGCCCCACAGACAGGTCTGGGGGCACGGGTCCCCACTGTCCTCCAGGAATGTGCGCAGCCGTGGGGAGCCAGCCGGCCCCACCCATCCTTCCTGCTCCCCACCAGGGCCTTGCAGCCACAGACTGCAGCCCCCGGCCCCATGCACTGCCAAGCTGGGCTGCAGCCCCAGCCCTGCCCAACTCCCTGCCTCCTGATGGGGGCCTCACTTCCACCCCAGCTCCCCACCACTTACCTCAGCGGCCGAGGGCAATCGTGGACCCCTTTTTGCAGGGGGTGTGCCGCCACACTCGAGGGATGCACGAGGACCTGCGTGCACCCCGCGCACGTCGCTTCTGCGCTGCGTTTGGCTCCTGCCTCGCAATCGGTGTCAAGGAGGGGAGACCAACCCGCTGCTCGGTGCTGCCCTGCGGTGGTCCCGGCGGGGCCTTGACCCAGCACGTGAAGGCGCAGAAAAAGCCCTGCTCAGAGCCGCCCTCCTGTGGCCGCGCCAGGCATTGCGGCGGGGAGACCCGGGCAGGCACCCAAGCCGGCTCCGCGCTGCCCGCCTGGGGCTGGCGCGGGGCTTGGAGCCCGAAGACAAGGGCCAGGAACAAAACCGGCTCCGTGCCGCCCTCCCTGCCCTTCAACTTGCGCCGAGCAGCCGGGCTTTAAAGCCAGAGAAAAGAAAAACCTGCCGTGTGCTGCTTTGAAGCCAGAGAAGAGAAAAACTTGCAGCATACTGAAGGCACTGGCTGACATCGTTGCACAGCCACTGGCAGGAATAGTTGAAAGCTCGTGGTGCACGGTCCAAGTCCCGGAGGACTGGAAAAGGGCCAATGTGGTCCCCATTTTGAAGAAGGGGAGGAAGGAGGACCCGGGCAACTATAGGCCAGTCAGTCTCACCTCCATCCTGGGCAAAGTCTTTGAAAAAATTATCAAGGCTCACATTTGCGAGAGCCTGGCAGGACAAGTTATGCTGAGGGGAAACCAGCATGGGTTTGTAGCAGGCAGATCGTGCCTGACTAATCTAGTCTCTTTTTATGAGCAGGTTACGAAACGCCTGGACACAGGAGGAGGGGTGGATGTCGTATACTTAGACTTCAGGAAGGCCTTCGATACGGTATCCCGCCCCATACTGGTGAACGAGTTAAGAGGCTGTGACTTGGATGACTGCACAGTCCGGTGGGTGGCGAATTGGCTAGAGGGTCGCACCCAGAGAGTCGTGGTGGATGGGTCGGTTTCGACCTGGAAGGGTGCGGGCAGTGGGGTCCCACAGGGCTCGGTCCTGGGACCGATACTCTTCAATGTCTTCATCGGCGACTTGGACGAGGGAGTGAAGTGTACTCTGTCCAAGCTTGCAGATGACACAAAGCTATGGAGAGAAGTGGACACTCCGGAGGGCAGGGAACAGCTGCAAGCAGACCTGGCCAGGTTGGACAAGTGGGCAGAAAACAACAAGGAGAAATGCAAAGTGCTGCACCTAGGGAGGAAAAATGTCCAGCACACCTACAGCCTAGGGAATGACCTGCTGGGTGGCACGGAAGTGGAAAGGGATCTTGGAGTCCTAGCGGACTCCAAGATGAACATGAGCCGGCAGTGTGACGAAGCCATCAGAAAAGCTAATGGCACTTTATCGTGCATCAGCAGATGCATGACGAATAGGTCCAAAGAGGTATCAGAAAATTCCAGTTGGAATGAATGACCTTCCTCAGGGACAAGAGGTTATCAATTTCTATGAAGTTTGGAACGTATCTAGAAACTGATTAACCACCAGGAAAAACGCAAGTGTCGTCGGAAAACAAGGTAAATCACGGAAAAACAGCAGAGACAAAACTAAATTGGGAGGAGACACGTGTCCCAAACGGAGAACGTCTCTTCTTGCACAGAAACAGAAGTTAATTGTAGAAGAAATATTTGCCATACTAAGTAATCAAAAATAGACATTTCACAGGGTTACATACCAGACAGCTAGGAGCCTGCTTGAAATGGTCATGAATCTCGTAAGATAAGCTGGAAGGGAGACCTTGTTATTTCTCCCCAGATGGCCTAGCCATGGACTCGCAGCCTTTTGCACTGCGCAGTCGGCATCAGTATTTTGCTTTCCAGGTTTTGTGAGGAGGCCCCAGCTTGGCGTGAGTTTCAGAGTCATCGGGGGCCGTGTGGAAAGGTGCCTGCGTGCGGTGACGTGGAGCCGCGTGGGCTCGGAGGTTTGTGTGGAAAACCGGCCATTTTGTGTGGTGAGCTGGGACCCTTTTTCTCTGTTGTGTGGTGATCTTGTTGGTAGGCTTTTGTTCATTTTGTGTGGTGATTTGGAGGTGTTTATGTGGAAATGATTGGGGAAATATGGTGGTAGTGGGAGAATTCTGTGGGGATTTGGGACCTTTAGTTGGAAATGTGTGGAAACTTGATTTTTGGGGGGCAGAAAACTGTTAATTGCATGTGGTGGTACAGGACCTTTACTTGAAAATACAGGGTTTTCTGTGCAAAGCTGGTTACTTAGGAACCATTTGTGGAAATATGGTGGTTTTGTGTATGGAAAATGGGGTAGTAATTTTTGGCTGATTTAGGAACTTCTTTGTGTGACTGGTGTGTTGTGGGACCTGTGGAAAACTGTGTGGGGATTGGTTAAGTGTATGGAAAGATGGTTATGTTGCGTGAAGGGAATTGTCTGGGGATTTGGAAACCCTTTTTGTGGGCACGTGTGTGGGCTCGTGGCGGTTTGTGTGTGGAAAACCGGCCGCTTTGTGTGGTGAGTTTGGAACATGTTTCTGGTAGTGCCGTGATGTTTTTGGTGGGAAGTCGGTCATTTTGTGTGGTGATTTGGAGGTGTTTTTGAGGAAATGTTTGGGGACGTGTTGGGACGTTGGGAGAGTCCTGTGGGGATTTGGGACCTTTATCTGGAAATGTGATAATTTTTTGTGGAGCGTGTGTGGACCATTTTTCTTGGAAATACTGTGATTTTTGTGGGGGGAAAAAACTGAGGATTTGGGAACTGTTTGTGGAAAAATGGTGATTTTGTGTGTAGAAAATGGTGTAGTATTAGGGTGATTAATGAACTTTTTTGTGCAACTGGTGTGGTCTGGAACGTGTGCAATATTTTGAGGTGATTGGGTAAGTGTGTGGAAATACGGCTCTGTTGCGTAACGGAAATTGCGTGGGGATCTGGAACTCTTTTTGGAGGGCGTGTGGCAGTTTTTCTGTAGAAAACAGGCCATTTTGTGTGGTGATTTCAGAAGCTTTTTTTTTTTTTGGCAAATGTGACTATTTGGGTGGGAAGTTGGTTGTTTTGTAGTAATTTGGAGATGTGTTTGTGGCAAGGTTTGGGCTAATATGGTACTGGGAGAACTTTGTGGGGCTTTGGGAGCTTGTTTGTGGAAATGTTTGGGTGGGTTTTTTGGGGTTTTTTTTTTTTTTTGTGAAAGACCTGATTGTGTGTGGTGTTGAAGGGATTTTTGCGGAAGTATGGTGATTTTGTGTGGAAAACTGATGATTTGGGAGCTGTTTGTGGAAATGTGAGTTAGTAGAAAATGGTGTGGTGATTTTAGGCTGATTTAAAAACTTATTTGTGCAAAATGTGTAGAAATGTGATTTTTGTTGTGGAATTTAGGACCTTTCTTTGGAAACATAGGGGTTTTGACTGGAAAACTGGTGATTTAGGAAATGCTTGTGGAAATGTCTCTGCAAATATGGTGAATTTGTTCATAGAAAAATGGCTTGGTAATTTTAGGGTGATTTGGGAACTGTTCTGTGCGATTGCTGTTTTGTGGGACCTGTGCAAAAATCTGTGGCGAATGGGTAAGCATATGGAAATATGCTTGTGTCACGAGGGAAAGTGCATGGTGATTTAGAGGGGTGTAGGTTGTAGCCATGTTGGTCTAAGGACATAGGCAGACAAGGTTCCTTGGATGAAGTTGATACATTTTATTAGACCAACCCAAATGGTGATTTGGAAACTGTTTTTTTGTAGGAATAGGTGTAAAAAAGAAAAAAAGAAATTATGTGATTTGTGTGGTGAATTGGGAACCCTTAGTGGAAATGGGCTAGGTTGGCCCATGGTGGTCATGTGATCCACTATGGTGCGGTGAACGGTGTGTGTGATTGCACCCATGTGAAACTGTCTAACGTGGGTCTGCCCTTGCTCGCAGGCTACTTCTCGTGCACCTGTCCTTGGAGCCAGCAACTTCCAACAGCCAGCGAGGAGCTGCAGCGTGACAGAAGCGGGACTTGGGGCAGAAGGGCCCCCAGCAGCTGTCATGTTTGCAAGGGTCGCTCCGGGCACTCAAACAAGTGTGCGGTCCTGCGGGGGTGCCTTGGAAACAGGCAAGGCACCACGGGCAACAGGTGAGTTCATGATTCTGCTTTGACACACTCAGCGGACAGAACGCACCAGCAGTTGCCTCAGTTTCTGCCTGGACGCACATCATTCATGTGCCCTGCTCCAGTGCTAACACCTCCAGTGACTGCTGCTCTTCCCTCCAACTGCTGTTAGCACCCTCCAAAAGCAATGGCCTGCCCCTTGGCTCGCAGGATCCTGGGGGCCCAGACCCCACAGGCTTTGTATTCTCTCTCACTGTGCCTGGGTGAGGTGTTGAGCACTTTGATCTCTGCAGGCTTCACCTTTTGTTAGCCACCCAGCCCCTGTGACCCTGTCCTACCTGACAGCCTCTCCTAGTCTCATCCTTCCTCTGAAGGCCTCCTATGAAATCCCTTGTTCTGTCCCAGTCTGCTGCAGGCCTGCACCCCTGTTTCCCAGCTTCCCTCAGACAGTTGCAGGAGAGTGGGGAGAAAGCTTCCTTGCTTCTGACCCCCCCAGCTCCTTGCTTCTCTCAGCTTGAAGCTGTTTATCTGTTTTAGTTCCCCTTTTTCCCTCTACCTTTCCTTATGCTACTACTGTCTTGTGTATATGCTGGACATTGGTGTAAGCCAAGCATGGCCCAGTATTTGGGCCTGCAGGCCAGATAGGCAGTTCTGAGGAGCTGCAGCGGGCTGGTCAACACTGCCCACTCTGAATAGCTTGCAGCTCATGCGCCCAGTGCCTTCTCCCCGCCACCGCCAATAGTGCACAGTCCCAGCCCCGACTCTGGCCTGCCCCGAGCCCACTCCAAAATCTCCCTACCCAGGGTGGACCAGCTGAAACCTGCATGCACACTCCTCATCCTGGCCCTTCATGCACTTTCTCTGGGGTGCCTGCCAATGCTGAGGAGTGGCAGCAGCTGTGCAGAACCTGCTGCTGCACGTCGGAGAAATGTGGCCCCCTCCTGTTCACCCTGGCCAAGCCCTTCTTGCTGCAGCTATTAGGGGTCCCCACCTGGGCTGCCCTGCGGCTCCTCACTGCCACATCTAGGCTGCCCAGCAGGGCAGCGGTGGCAGCTTAGCAGAGCTGCAGGGCAGTTTGGACATTGGCTTTGAGCAGCTGCAGCAAGAAGGTTCTGGCAGCTGAGAAGTGTGTCAGGCCACTGTTCTCTTGTGCTGAGTAGCAGCTTCTGCTTGGCTGCCACTGCTATTGCTCCTGCTTCTCACAATGGGTAGATGACTCTGGAGCATGTGTAGGGCAGGCCAGGGTTGGGGCTGTGCTCGTGGGTTCTGGCTGGTCTGGAGATGGTCCTGTCTGCCAAGTCCAAAGCAGGAGCAGGGTGGATGGGGGCAGAGCTGCGTCAGAGCTAGAAAGGCTGTCCAGCTGCAGCCCTGCTGTGTGGGCAGGGGACGGCGGGTTGCGTCATGGGCTGGACAACGCCTGTGTCAGGTAGGACTGAGGGCCTGCCCTGGCCCAAACAAAGTCCCTCCATGGGCCACATCCAGACTCTGATCTATATGTTGCCCACCCCGGCATAATCAAATACACGTTACACCCAGGATGTCTCTGGAGAAGTAGAAGACAAGGCAAAGCAAGTTCCTCCATAAAATGTACACCAGATTATTGGGATGTTAGTAATCGGGGACCTTTGGCCAGAGCAGCTACATACAGCAAAGAATACATAGACTTACTTAGTACCAGGGGGCGAGTGCCAGGGCCTCTCGCAATCTGTCCTTCAGGTTTGAGGCCAGTTCCAGAATCCCACATTTTTTCTTTTGGGGTTTTGTAGAGTTCAGGTTGAAATTTCTGTACTCCAGCCCCCTTCTCTGAGATAAGGATTTCTTGGCCCATTTTGTAGAGAGCAGGGAAAGCCAGTTAGGGCTTGGGACCTTTGTTCTTACCTGAAGTCACCCCATTAGCATTGGATGTCATCATTGGACTATACATCTCAGCTCCCCTGAAATTTTTCTGACATGCTACTCTTGATGTGATAGACTGAACTGTTTCTGGGTTCAGAGAATGGAAGGAGGGGTAATGTCGTGTAGCAAAAAAAGAGGGGGGAGGGTTGTTCAGGACTCCCTAAGACTCTTCCCCATGGACTAATACAGACTCTTGGTACTTTAGCAGTCACAAAATATGGCTTTGCATTGAGGGGCCTCATTTGACACCAAAGTGCAGTAAAAGCTGTGTTAACCAGCATTCACTATCCGGAATACACTATTAACCAGAGTTCCTGGCTGGCTGCAGGAGGCGGGAGGGAAAGCTCGCACGTGGTGGCTGCCACCTGCCACCCTGTACTGCTGGTGCCACCATCTCCCCTCCCCCCACTCTTCAGGGGTTTTCAAAAAAGATGAAAACCCCTGTCTCAGATAACCAGACATTTTAGATACCTGCTCCGCCCCCACCCACCCCCCCACCACCTCCACTCATGCGGGTTAACAAAGCTTTTGCTGTATAATCATTCCAGATAAAAATTCCCAGATATTGCTTCTGAGAGTATGAATGGGGGTATGAAATATGAACATTTTTTTTACCTTTTAGATACTAGCAGTGAGTTTAACCCAGGATTTCCTTGGCTGATCTCAGCATATTCAGTGCCACATTTGTAGCCATTGCTACTCAGCACTGGAAAGACTGGCAGGTTAAAAGCTGTCTTTCCTTTATACAGTTTCACCTGTGTACGATGGAACCCTTTACATAGAAGGTTTTTTACTCAGTGATGCAGGCTATTAAGAGCCGGGTATACCGTTCAGTCTTTTGAGAGGCAGGACTACAGCACTTTTATGGTTGGAACAATTTGGCAAGCTTAGAGCCAGAATTCTTGGAAAGTAGGATTTTTTTTTTTAACTTATTACTAGACAGGCTGGGTTTTTTTTATTAAAATATAAATTAAAAAATCACAAGTTCTCTGATTTAAACCCCCACCCAAACCTTCCTTTTTCTGTTATTGCAATGAAGTGTGTGTGTGTGTGTGTGTGTGTGTGTGTGTGTGTGTGTGTGTTGAGTAATTGGGACTCCTACCAGTGCCTCAATCACTATCATAAAATAAATTCTAAATAGCTATAAATCTTGGCATGTGACTTTGGGTTTTTTATCATGGAACATCAGAGCTCACCCTGCCCCCGTTGTTCACTGGGACGCGGGTCCAGGAGGAGCTGTCCCCCTGCCTGGCTTTGTGGCGATGAGCATCTGTGATATGCTGCAGCCCCCTCCCCCCCCCCCCCAAGCCCCTCACTCTCCACCCACAGCCCCTTTGGCCCTGCCGGTGCTCCCAGACTAGATGACTGGGGACCCAGATCTGCAGGCTCCTGCCCCCCACAGCAGCACCTGTGTCTGGCTGCCGGATGTAGAAGGTGGCGGCTGCTGCAGCCTGAGTGGAGCGGAGAGTGTGGAGCCCAGCTTCCCCTCTCTCATGGGTTGCACAGCTGGATTGGTCCCTGTGGGAGGTGGGGGTGCTGAATGGGGGTTGCCTGCTGTGGGCTTCGGCACCCTGCCCTCCTGCCCCAGTGGGTAGGACCCGTCACAGCAGGGCAGAGCAAAGCTTGTTGCCACTATTGTGAACCCTCCGCCAGTGTGGTGAGGCACCCCATGCCTTCTCACCGGGACCAAGGACCGCACCTCCACACTGCCACCCTTGCTGGCTGGTGGGCAGGGGGCTCCTTGTCACTGCGATGCAGGACTCGCAGCAATGCCAATGATGTTCCCCACCCTGGACTGCCCTGCCATGCTGGGTGTGCCCTGCTGGGCCAGAGAGGGCCCCAGGAGAGGCCAGCAGTCTGGGAAGATACAGCATGTTGCGGGCAGCTTGCCACCACCCAACGTGCAAATCTGGGGGGCATGTGCTCCCATTTCTCCCTGGTAGTGTGTGCAGTGGCAGGGAGTCAGGCCCCTGCCCACTCCCCTCTCGGGCCCTTCCTTTATTTGCTGGGCAAGTTAGTTGTCATATCTGCAAGGGTTCATGCTGCGTTCAGTGAGAAGAAGGCTTCGAGCTTTCTGCTTAGCAGCACTTCTGCAGCTTAGTCTAGGTGCCTTGAAAATGGCCGAGGCTGGGAGCAGGATCCTGTTACTGTCATCTGTGTTGTGGTTAACAGTGTGAGCGTTTTACATCGTGTGAAAGTGTCTGATGTGGATCCACCCTTTCTCACAGGCTAGTCCTTGTGCAACTGTCCTTGGCACCAGGTTATTGGTGAAGAGGTTCAGTGTGACGATTGGCTCCAAAATGTCGGGTAGAAGGGCCCCCGACAGTTGACACGTCTGCAAAGGGTCCCTGTGCAGGCTGTAGAGAGACAGGGTTATGCGGCCTGCGCTAATCTCTTGAAAAGATCCGAGCCAACCCTGGCAGCAAGTGAGTGCATGTTCCTGCCTTGGACACCCTCATGGAACACAACATGCCAGTAGTTGCCTTGGTTTCTCACTGGATGCACGTTGTTTGCTTGCACATGTCCAAAGGTATCACCTGCAGTGACTGCAGCTCTTGCCTCTGAACTACTAGAGCGCCTTGCAAAAGCAATGGCCTGCCCTGGGCTAGGCTGATATTAGTGGCCCAGATCCAGAGCCTTCCTGTTGTTTCCTGCTGTGCCTGGATTAGGTGCTGAGCACTTGGACCTCTTCCAGCATCAGCACGTATTAGCCTCTCATTCTCCTGTGGGCAACACCAGAGGGCATATGACCATGCTGTCTCTGTCAGCCTCTGTCTCAGCCTTCCCATGCTGGCTCCCATAAAAACCCTTGTCCCATCACAATGTGCAGTGGGGCTACACCAGTATTTCCTAGCTGCAACTGGAGAATTGTGAGGTGGGTGGGAAAGAGCCTTCGTTGCCTGCACGCTCCTTCATTTTTTCAGCTTGGAGCTGCTTGTCTGTCCCAGTGCTTCTTTTCTGTTCTCCTCTGTATATGCTGCCCCTGCGTAGCCCTCCTGTCTCCTGTGTATGCTGGGAGATGGTGTATGAGGGTGTACATAGGCCTCCAGTCAGAACTGTTTACTTACGGAGTTCAGCTGAAACCCCTCTACAGAGCATCATGCGAAGTGCCTACACATCTGCAGCAGTGGAAGGCGAATGGCGTAAGTGTTAGAGGTGAGGGGATGGCTCTGTGTTGCCCTCTGTTAGATCCCAGGGAAACACGTTGTTGCGGGGGGTCGAGTGGGTCACAGTACAACCATTCTTCCATGCCTGAGCTTTAGCCCATGAGGTTTGGGTGCAGGTTTCCCCCTGGGTGACATGACACTGCCTGTACAGGCGCAGTCACCTGAGCACAGAGCCAGGGGGAACTTTATGGTATGGTTGGGTTTGAAATGCAAAGGAGCAGGGACCAGGATGCACTGGTCCGAATTGGGTTACAAACCAGTGAGGGGTTTCATACATGTCTGGGGCAGGGCAGTGGGGGTCCCTGTGCTTCTGGCTTGTGGGGGAGGAGCCTGGTGCTGGGGATGCCCCTTGCTGCTGCCGCCCCCGCAGCCCATGCTAGTGAGATGCTTTAACGCCCTTGACTCCCAGCTCTTCGTCTCCGCTTGTTTTGTGATGCCGTCACTGCTGACCCGCAGCCTCCGCTCCCCGTTCTTGTCTCCACGGAAAAGGTCGGTCCCGCGTGCGGCTCCCGCCAGCGATCGTCAGAGGAGCCGGGGCTGGGGGCGTGTCCTGGAGCGCGCGGCAGGTCTGGCATCAGAGGCGCGTGTTCCCGTTGGCCGCCTTGAGGCGAGTCGCGATTGGGTGGAAGAGCTGTATGGGCGGGGTCTCGGAGACTCCGACCTTCCTCGCTTTGATTGGCCTCTGCCGGTGGAGGCGGGTCCAGGAGGAAGTCTCGTTCTCCGCAGTCTGACTGGCTGTTGGGTTTGGTAGGAGGAGTAGACACAACTGCGTGCTGATTGGTCCGACTCTGATCTTCAGCGGCTCCGTTGCGCTGGCAGGGCGCGGCGTGGGCTGTGCGGGGCCGGGTCGGGACGGGCACCTGGAAGGGGTGGGGTGGCCCTTTGGCCGAAGGCCGCGTGCCCCGCGTGTGGCCCGATTCTGCCTGTGGGCTCCTTTCTGAGGTGTGTCGTTCCTAGCAAGGTTTGCACGGTGTTTCCCTGTTTTAAAGTGAATAAAAAATGAAAAAAGGTTGTTCAGTAAGAACTGCATGACATCTGTTCCAGTGGAGAGTGGGGATCCTTGCTTTAACATAAGTACCGTGTTGAGCCCGGTGCGGGGGGGCGAAGAATTGCCGGTATTATTCGTATTCTACGTCCTTGTCATGACAGAAATGCGTGGAGGTGGGATGCGTGTGCAGATGTGTATACAGTGCGTGTGCTGCGTGTAGAATAGAAGCGGGAGCCCCGCGGCAGCACGGAGCGATTCTCCCCTCCCCGCCGTTGTCCCGGCTCCGCGCCCGGCTGCAGGGACAGGAGGACACGTGGAGCTGCTTTTGTCCCCGTCCTTGTCCGCTGGCTGCAATGCGCGGCGTGACCACAGGAGAGCAGCACTGAGCCGTCCTCAGGAGCGTCCGCCCCCCCGCTTCTCTCCCCTGCTGCAGTGCCCGGCGTGAGCCACCGGGGGCAGCACCGAGCGCGCTCTCCTTCGAACCGTGGTGCGGCGCCGGGGGGACCTTGGTTTTGTGACCCACGTGGGAGCGGGGCACGTGCGGGGTGCGCGGTGCCGCAGCCCGGGAGCTGCAGAGCCGGTGCTGGCGGGACACTGCCCCGCGCCGCCTGCCTCTGGCCCCGCGCTCGTCGCCGCTGTCCTGGGGCGCCCGGCCCGGCCCCGTTCGGCAGCGGCGGGGGCAGGACACGGGGGTGTCTTTGGGGGTTGTGTCCCTTTTTCTGGCAGTGCGGTGATTTTGTGGGTGGGAAGTTGGTCATTTAATGTGGTGATTTGGGGCGTTTCTGTGGAAACGTTTGGGGAAATATGGAGACTTTGGGAGAAAGCTGGGGATTTGGGGCCTTTTTTCTGGATGTATGTGGAAATGTGTTTTTTGCTGTGGGAAACTGGGAATTGTGTGTGATGATAGCTCCTTTCCTTGAAAACACAGTGGCTCTGTATTTAAAACTGGTTACTCTAGGAGTAGTTTGTAGAACTGTGTTTAGAGATATGGTGATTTTCTATGTGGATATGGTGTGGTAATGTTAGGGTGAGTTGGGAGGGTTTTTAGGGGACTGGTTTGTTGTAGGATGTGTGGAAAATTGCGTGGCAATTGGGCAAGCGTATGGAAATATGGTCAGGTTGTGTCAGGGAAATTTTCTGGGGATTTGGAAACTCTTTTTGTAGGAATGTGTATAGATAAGTGATGATATTTGTGTAGTGATTTGGGTACCCTTAATGGAAACATGCTGGGTCGGCCCATGGTGGTCGTCTTATCCACTGCGGTGCGGTTAACAGCGTGTACATTTTCACTCGTGTGAAACGGTCTAACATGGGTGTGCCCTTTCTCTGAGGCTCTCCTCATGCACTTGTCCTTGGCACCAGCATATCAGTGGTGAGCTGCAGTTTGACAAATGTTACTTGGGGCAGAAGGGCCCCCAGGAGCTGTCATGTCTGCAAGGGTCATTCTGGAAACTGAGACGGGTGTGGCGGTCCCTTGGAAACAGCCAAAGCACCACAGGCGAGTACGTGTTCCTGCTTTGACACGCCAAGCGGACAGAACGTACCAGCAGTTGCCTAGGCTTCTGCCTGGAGGCACGTCATTCACGTGCCCTGCTCCAACGGTAACACCTCCGCTGACTGCAGCTCTTGCCTCTAACTGCTGGTAGCACCCTCAAAAAGCTATGGCTTGCCCCTTGACTTGCAGAATACTGGGGGCCCAGACCCCACAGACTTTGTATTCTCTCTCCCTGTGCCTGGGGGAGGTGTTGAGCCCTCTGAGTCTTCAGCACTTGTTAGCCACTCCTCCTTATGTGCGCAACACCCAGCCCCTGTGACCTTGTCCTACCTGACAGCCTCTGTCAGCCTCTCCTAGTCTCATCCTTCCTTGGAAGGCTTCCCATGAAATCCCATCTTCTGTCCCAGCGTGCAGCAGGCCTGCACCAATGTTTTCCAGCTTGCTTTAGAGAGTTGTAGGGTGGAGGTGGTGCTTCCTTGCCCCCTACTGTTTGCTTCTGTCAGCTTTAAGGTGTTTATGTATTTCAGTTTTCCTTTTCTCCTCTCCTCTGTGCTGCCTGTGTCTTGCGCATATGCAGGATGTTGGTGTAAGGCAGGGGCCGGCAGCTCTTTGGGCCTGTGGGTCACAGAGGCGGTACTGGGGAGGTGAAGCGGGCCGGTCAGTGGTGCCGATCCTGAATAGCCCAGATCCCGTGTGCCCTACGGCTCCTCCCCGTACTGCCAACACTGCCCAGCCTAAGCCCCAACCCCAGCTCACCCTGCACCTTCTCTGGACTCCCTGGACAAAGTTGACCAGATGGAACCTGTGTGCATAACCCTGGCCCGCTGTGCCCCTGCTCCGGACAACCTGTGCACACTGAGCAGTGGTAGTAGCTGTTGCTTGACATGGCGGAAACATGACTCCTCCTCACGGTGGCCAGTCCCTTCTTCCTGCAGCTGTGCAGAGTCTACATGTGGGCTGCCCTGGGGCTTGTCTCCACTGCCTTCGCTGCTGCTTCCGGGCCATGCAGCAGGGCCTTGGCGGCTGTCCAAAGGAACCATAGGGCAGTCCAGCCTCAGGCTCATAGTAGTTGCAGCCAGAAGAGCCTGGTAGCCGTGAAAGGTGTGGGGCCACTTGTCCCTTGTCCCGAGCATGAGCTTGTGTTCACCTCCAGCAGCTATGGCTGCTGCTCAGTGTGGGTGGGCACGTGTAGAGGAGGCGCAGTGCAGTTTGGGGTTTGGGCTGTGTGCACGGGTTCTGGCTGGGCTGGGCTGGTGCCCATCCACTCTGCCGGGCCTAGTCCTGAGCGGGCACTGGCTGGATGGAGTTGGAGCTGTGCGTGTGGGTCCCTGCCAGTAGCTTGGGTTTGGGGCAGTGGCGGCAGAAACTGGAAGCAGCTGTCTTTGCCTGTACAGCCTGGAGAGGCAGTCCAGGCGCACCCCGCTGCATGCCCAGAGGCAGCAGGATGCACCAGAGGCTAGACAGTGATTGGGCAAGACAGAATTGATGTACCTGCCAAGGGGCAGACAGTTTCTCCATGGGCCACATCTGCCCATGCTACTCATGGTGTTTCATATGGAACAGGTTTTAGGAGCAGAGTATCTGGAAGGAGGACTACTGTTGTAAAACTGTCCGTCTCCATACAGCTGTCTCCCCACATGGCTTTGTGGCGCTGAGCAGCCGTAATATGCTGGTGCCCTGCCCATGGCATTTTCCCTCCCTCCCAAGCTACACCCCCCTCAAGGCCAGTGCCCCTCACTCCCCTTTTCTATGCTGATGCTGAAACCTGTCTAGAGAGCAGCTTGCAAAGCACCAAATTTTAATTTTTTAAGCAGAAAAATAAATGAAAAAACCTGTTGTTCAGGAAGCACCGCAGGACATCAGTTCAACTTCAGGGGAGTTTGAGATGTTTGGTATATAGATTCTCACCTGTGCAGGATGGAGGAGGCGGCTAACAGCAGGTTGTCTCCACTTTCCAAAGGTCTTTTAAAGCTTTCCTCTGTTCACGTCTAATGTTTACATGTGGTTTTCACTTTGTTTTTTAAATGGATATTCCGATATGTGTCAAGCAGATTGGTGTCCCTGGAAGTTTGGGAATGAGAGTGAATCTGTTTTCCTGTGGACTTGGGAGATGCCAATGAGCTGGGGCCCGTGTCCCTGGAAAAAATACAATTCTGGAAGGGAAGAGCACTGCTCATCTCTTTCCCTGCCCACCTGGGAATGCTCCTTGCCCTGTTTTGTTTCTTTTACTCTGCTGTCTAGACCTATTTTAATTTACAAAGGGTCACAAAACCAAAAATCAGTTGGTGTTTTAAGCTGCTTTTTTCCCACCTTTTCAGGAAGCAGTTACTCATCTTTGGTCTCACCTGTGTGCGGGCCGGGAGTGATCCGGGGCCCTTTTTTTGCGGCACGGGCTGTGGCCAGCAGCCCGGACATGCTGGGTCAGAGAAAGCAGACGACACGCTAGAATTAGGCACGGGCACGTAATGGTTGATTCAAGATTATTTTACTTACACCGAAGATGGTCGCAGTGCAGGCAGGAAAACTTGCTTGAGTTGCAGTTACAGATAGAAAAGAAGAGAGGCGGACTAGAGTTCCTTCCCATGAACCTTCTAGCCCAATCCGGTTGGAGGCTCTAAACCGCGAGCCCGTTGCGCCAACCGAAGAAAGTACTCGAAGCAAAGAGCTCTGAATAGACTCACATGAAGTTTGCTAGGCTCCGTGGATCCTTTTTTTTTTTGCGCGCAGGGAAGAGGGATACGTCAAGGATTGCGCTTGGCGACGGGGAGAGGCTAGAGGCTGATCAGACCCCTGTTGCCTTCCTGAAATACGCTGGGTCCAATAGGCTCCGTAGCGCTTAGAGATCTTCACAAGACGTGAAGTCTCCTTCTCCTGATGTTAGTGGAGTCCTCTGACTTGGGTGGAAACCACTCAAGCCTCTTATACGGCTAGCAAGCCAATCGCTAGCCGCCACGTGGGAATATTTTAACACAAGCCAATAATGGGGCTCGAATTTTAATACAAATGGCGGGAACTCCTTGCAACGTGCATCTCCTTTCTGCAGCTAAGAAATGCACCCTGCAAAGAAAGCTTCAAATTGGCGGGAAAATAATTCAGCGGTGCCAAAGCGCACACAAAACAAAAATCACACCCTTGGGTTGTGACAGCCTGGTATTGAAGGCTGGAGAAACAGATTCTTATTGTACTTTCTCAGGCCATTGCTTGTGATGTAAATGCAGGCTTATTACTTGTTAACTGTTGCAAAGAGCATCTTCATCTAACACAGGAGGTATATGGTCCCACTAGGGACCTCTTACTGGACTTGGTGCTGGCTACAGGGGATGACCTGGTAGGGGATCGACTGACACAAGGTAACCTAGGGGACAGTGACCATCCATTTATTGGATTCACTACCTGGCACAGGGTGGAAAAGATAACCAGTAGGGTAGGAGTGCTAGACTTCAGTGTGGTCAGGAGATTAGTTAGCGAGGCACTGAAGAACAGGAGCATTGGTGAGATGGGAGTCCAGGAAGGGCAGTTGTTCCTAAAGGGAGCAATCCTACAGGTGTAGAAGAAGATGATCCCGTTGCACAGGAGAGGGGAAAAAGGGGCCAAAAAACCCTCTTGGCTGAACAGGGAAATGCAGGAAAACCTAGGGGCAAAAAAGAGGCATATAGACAGTGGAAGCATGTGAGATCTATCAAGGTGGAGTATACCTACTTGGCCCGCACTTGCAGGGGGGCAGTTAGAAAGGGTCAAGCAGAAATGGAACTTGGGCTGGCAACAAAAATTAAAAACAACTAAAAAGTCTTTCTTTAGGTATATAAGGAGTAAAAAGAAGGTGCAGGGTAGCACAGGAACCCTACAGGACAAACTAGGGCAAATAGTGATAGGTGGGGTGGGCAGGGCAAGGCTGAGCTCTTCAGTGAGTTTTTTGCTTCTGTATTCCTGAACATGGATCAGGACAGATCTCCCAGTTGGATGCTAGACAGGCATAAAAGGGATACCAGCCCACCAAGTGTTTGTGCCAACTTGGTGAAGAGTTTTATGCCTGCACTTGGAAAGACTGGATGTGTTTAAGTCAGCAGACCCACGTGATCTTCATCCAAGATGCCAAGGGTGCTGAAGGATTTGGCAGCATCATAGGGGAGCCCTGGCACAGCTGTTTGAGCACTCGTGGCACTCGGGTCAGGTCCCAGAGGGCTGGAAAAGGGCCAGTGTGGTCCCTATCTTTAAGAAGGGAAAGGAGGATCTGGGTAACTAGACACCAGTTAGTCTCACTTCTATTCTGAGGAAAACCTTGGAAAACATTAAGGATCACATTTATGGGAGTCCTGGAAGGTGGGGGGATGCTGAAGGGCAGTGAGCACATATTCATAGCAGGTAGATCCTGCCTGACTAACCTTGTTTCTTTTTATGACCAGGTCACAAAATGCTTAGACACAGGAATTGAGGTAGATGTCATCTACTTGCATTTTAAGAAGGACTTCAACATGGTATCTCATTCTAATGTCATTAATAAACTGAGCCGCTGTCACGTAGATGATTACACGATCAGGTGGGTGGCAAAATGGCTCGGTGTCATAACCAGAGAATGGTGGTGGATGGGTTGATATCAACCTGGAAAGATGTGGGCAGTGGAGTCTGACAAGGCTCGGTCCTTGGACCTGTGCTGTTTAATGTCTTCATCGGTCACTTGGATGAGGGTGTGGAAAGCCCTCTGTCCAAATATGCAGATGATACCAAATTTATGGGTAACGTTAACATGCTAAAGCAGAGGTCCTCAAACTGTGGTCTCTGGACCAGCACTGGTCCATGAGCTCCATGTAGGTGGTCCTCAGAAAGGTTGCAGAACAATTGAGAATCTCTGCATTTGGCCCTGCAGTTGATTAATTTTTTTCTGGTGACAGAGATTAAGTGGTCCGCTGAGACCCTTGGCAATTTTCAAGCGGTCCATGCAAAACAAAGTTTGAGAGCCAGTGCATTAGAGGGTTGGGACCAAATCTGTGGGGACCTGGACAGGTTGGAAAAATGGGCAGACCAGAATAGGATGCAGTTGAACAAAGACGAGTGCAAAGTGCTGCACCTAGGGAGAAGGAATCACTGGCACGCTTACAGGCTGCGGGAGAGCTTTCTCAGCATCAGAGCAGTGGAAAGAGATCTCAGAGTGATTGTTGACACCGAGATGAGCGTGAGTTGTCAACGTGACAAAGCGATTGGTAAAGCTAACTGCACTTTATCATGCGTTCGCAGGTGCAGAACAAACAGGTCTAGGGAGGTGATGCTTACCCTCTATGCCACATTGGTCGAGCTGCAGTTGGAGTACTCTGTCCGGTTTTGGACACCACACTTCAAGAGGGATGTGGACACCCTTGTGAGGGTTCAGAGGAGGGCAAAAGTATATCTATTATAGAAAATAACATGCAATATATTTAGTTACATCAATTGCCACACTGCTAGCTAAAGATAAATCTATGATATACCATATAGGGATCATTTATGTATGGTCTGTTAGCTCCTTTTAGGCCTTGTGCTTTGTTTAATTGTGTTTGATGGTTTCCTTTACTTGCTGACCAAGTTAGTTGTCACAACTGCAAAGGTTCACACTGCGGTTACTCAGAACAAAGCCTTGGCCCTTGTGCTTAACAGCATAAGTGCGGCTCAGCCTAGGCACCTTGAAAATGGCCGAGGCTGGCAGCAGGGTCATCTTATCGCTATTTGTGCTGGGGTTAACAGTGTGAGCATTTTACCTTGCGTGAAAGTGTCTGATGTGCGTCTGTCCTTTCTCACAGGCTAGTCCTTGCGCTCCTGTCTTTGGAACCAGCTTATCGGTGAGGAGGCGCAACGTGACATTTGGCACCAAAAGGCCTGGAGTAGAAAGAAGGGTCCCCGACATCCGTCGCATCTGCAACGGGTCCCTGCGTGAGCTACTGAGAAACAAGCGTTTGGGGCCCGCACCGGTCTCCCGGAAACATCCAAGCCAGCCCTGGCAGCAGGTGCCTGCGCATTCCTGCCTTGGACACGGTCAGGGAACTCAGCACGCCAGCAGTTGCCTCAGCTTCTGACCGGATGCACGTTGTTTGCTTGCAAGCATCCAAAGCTAGCACCTCCAGCGGCTGCAGCTGTTGCTTCCCAACTACTAGGAGAGCCTTGCAAAAGCAATGGCCTGCCCCTGGGCCAGGCTGATACCAGTGGCTCAGACCCAGAGACTTGCTGTTGTACCTCTCGGTGTCTGGATTAGGTGTCGAGCACTTGGAACTCTGGCAGCTTCAGCACATATTAACCTCTCGTCCTCCTGTGGCCAACACCACAGAGCCCATTACCCTAATGTTTCTGTCAGCCTCTGTCTCACCCTTCCCCTGAAGGCCTCCCATGAAATCCCTTGTCCCATCCCAGTCTGCAGGTTGGCTCCACCAGTATTTCCCAGCTGCACGTGGAGAGTTGCAAGGGAGGTGGGGAAGAGAGTTTTATGCCTGCATACTCTTTACTTGTTTCAGCCTGAAGCTGTTTGTCTCAGGGCCCTTTTTTCCCCTCTCTCCTCCTCTGTCTGTGCTTCTGCTGTGTAGCCACTGCCTCCTGTGTATGTGGGAAGGTGATGTAAGGGGGTGCACAGTTGCCCTTAAGAGGGAGCAATTTTTCTATGGAGTTAAGATGAAACTGCTGTACAGAGCACCTTGCAAAATGCCTCCAGGTCTGCAGCGGTAGAAGGTGTATGGGGTAAGGCACAGAGATGAGGGAATCGCACTGTGTTGCCCTCTGTGAACTTCCCGGGAAACACTTGGTGGGGGGGTGCAGTTCATGTAGGTGCCTGGGCAGTGCAACCATTTTTCTTCCATGCCCATGGGGTGTGGGTGCAGGTTTCCCCCTGGGGGACATGACACTGCCTGTGCAGGCCCAGTCACCTGAGCGTAGAGCCAGGGGGGACTTTATGGTATTGTTGGGTTTGAACTACAAAGGAGCAGGGACCAGGATGCACGGGTGTCAGAGATGTGTTCCAGACCAGGTGAGGGGTGCATGCAGGTCTGTGGCAGCGTCCTAGTGCAGGGCAGGGCACTGGGGGGGGGTCCCTGTGCTTCTGGCTAGTGGGGGAGGAGCCTGGTGCTGGGGGTGCTCTGTGCTGCTGCCCACCAGCCCATGCTTGTGGGATGCTTTGGTGCCCCTGACTCCCAGCCCGCAGCTTCTGCTTGTCTTGTGTTGCCCTCACTCCTGACCCGCAGCCTTGTCCCCACGGAAGAGATCAGTCCCAAATGCGACTCAGGTGGGTGAACAGGTGATCCATGGCTGGGTTTGGTGGGGGAGCGGGGGCAATGCGTCCCCTAAGTGCATGGTGGCATGGGGTTGTGTCCCTCACTGGTGCTGTGTGGGCTGGGGATGTGGTCCCACTGTTCCTGAAAGCAATGGGTTGCACCTGCTGGGCTGCAGAGGCCCCGGGGCGAGGGCAGCAGGGAGGGAGCCCAAGTCTGCAGTGGGCAGCCTGCCCCTGCCCTGCACACAGGATTGTGGGCACGGGTTCCTGCTGCTCCTCGGGAATGCGCACAGCTGTGAGGAACCCCCCACCCAGCCTGAGCCCGCAGCAGGCAGGCAGTGGGTGGGGGGAGCTGGGCTTTGGTCTGCTGCAGCAGCCGCTGTCTCCTGCCGGGCAGGGCGCCGTGGACACGGGTCCCTGGCCCCATAGTGCTGGCAGCTGGGGGCCCCCTCTGGTAGAGCTGGGGGCCAGGAGGTTGGGCGGAGTGGGGAGTTGAGGGGCCTTTCATTTTAATCGGGCATTTTGGTGTTTTTATTTGAGAATAAGTGGGGTTATTTACCAGAGATTTTGCTTGCTTTTTTTTTTAATCAGGGAAAAGCAGGATGCCTCGTCATTAGAGCAGCACGTGGGAGCCAGGGCCTGCAGCGTTATCAGGCGTGGGGTGGACACGCGGTTCCCGGTGTCAGTCGGAGCCCGGTGGGCGGCGGGCACGCTCCGCAGCAGCACCCGGGCTCCGGCGCTGCCGTGCGCTCTGGACACGAGGGGCAGCTCTGAGCCGGCACGTGTGGGGCCGTCTGCAAGGCTGGCTCGGGGCAGAGCAGACCGGGGTGCTGTGCGCGGCCCTCGGGGCTGTCAGGCAGCCGCTTGCCCAGCGGAGGCATCGGCGTTGCAGGCGGGATCCCCCATGGCCACGGGCGGGGCGGGCGGGTGTTTTGTGCGCGGTGCCGCAGCTCGGCCCCTTCCTCCTCGAGCCGGGGAGCTGGTCCTGCCCGCCTGGCCCTGGGCGCGCTGCTCGCTCCCCGCACGGGGTCGGAGCCGCCGCTCTCCTGGGGCGCCTGGTGCGGCCTCGTTGCGCGGCGGGGCAGCGCGGTGCGGGCGGGCAGGCCCCGGCGCCGGACGGACCCGGGGGAGGGGGTGTCTCGGTCGTGTTGGGCGGGCGGGGGTGGAAATGTGCCTGTGAGCAGTGGCGTGGAGCTGTGTGAGCGCCGGGGGGTTTTCATGCTGCCTGTTTTGTGTGGGAACTTGGGAAACATTTTTTGTGGCAGTGTGATGATCTTTTTGGTGGGAAGTTGGTCCTTTAGTGTGGCGATTTGGAGGTGTTTTGTGGAAATGTGTGAAATATGGTGGTATTGGGAGAATTGTGTGAGGAGTTGGGACCTGTATTTGGAAATTGTGGAAATGTGATTGTTTGGGGGGAATTTGGTCATGGTGTGTGGTGATATAGTGCCTTTTTTGGAAATACTGCTATTTTGTGTGGAAACGTGATGGTTTGGTAACTTTGTGGAAATGTGTGTGGAAATCTGTTGATTTTGTGTGTGGAAGTGGTGTGGTAATTTTAGGGTGATTTGGGAACTGTTTGTGTGACTGGTGCGTTGTGGGACCTGTGGAAAATTGTACGGGGGTTGGTTCACTGTATGGAAATACGGCTGTGTTGTGTGAGGGAAATGGTCTGGGGATTTGGAAATCTTTTTTTGTTGGCTCGTGTGTGGGCTTGTGGTGACTTGCGTGTGGAAAACCAGCCATCTTTTGTGGTGAGTTGGAGGCGTTTTTGTGGAAATGTTTGGAGATATTTTGTGACGTTGGGAGAGGTCTGTGGGGATTTGGGACGTTTATTTGGGAGTGTGTGGAAATTTAAAATTTTGTGAAAAACTGGTGATGTGTGGTACGAAAGGACCTTGTTTGTTAGAAAACGTGATTTTTGTGTGGAAAACTGGTGATTTAGGAACTCTGTGGAAATGTGGTGATTATGCCAGTGGAAAATGGTGTGGTAGTTTTAGGGTAATTTGGGAGCTGTTTGTGCAACTGGTGTTTGTGGGAACTGGAAATGTGTGTGCTTGGGAATATGGTTGTGTTGTGTGGGGGAAACGGTGTGGGGATTTGGAAACCTTTTTTGAGGGCATGTGGCGACTTTTGTGTGGAAAACAGTTTGTTCTGTGTGGTGATTTGAGAACCCCCTTTTTATCTGGAAGTGCTGATTTGTTTGGTGGAAGGTTAGTCATTTTGTGGTAATTTGGTGATGCGTTGGTGGAAAGGTTTGGGGAAACGTGGTATTGGGAGAATTCTGTGGGGACTGGGGAGCGTGTCTGTGGAAATGTGCTTTTTTGTGGAAGATGTGATGGTGTGTGGTGAGAGAGGATTTGTTTTGGAAGTGTGATTTTTTTTTTTTTGCGTGGAAAACTGGTGATTTGGCAGGTGTATGTGGAAATGTGAGTGGAAATATCTGGTGATTTTTTGTGTGTGGAAAATGGTCTGGTAATATTAGGGTGATTTAGGAACTGTTTTTGTGGAACTTGTGTGTTGTGGGACTTGTGGAATAGTTTGTGGTGACTGGGTAAGTGTGGAAATATGCTTGTGTTGTGTGAGGGAAATGGTGGGCAGGGGTTGGAAAAATTTTTGTGGGCATGTGTGTGCCTGTGTTTGGACACGTGGTGGTTTCCATGTTGAAAACTGGTGCTGATTTGAAAACCTTTTTTTTAGCAGTGTGGTGGTTTTTTTGTGGGTTTTTTTAGGTGGGAGGTTGGTCATTTTGTGTGGTGATATGGAAGTTTTTTTTGTAGAAACGTTTTGGGGAAATATAGTGGTATTGGGAGAGTTCTGTGGTGCTTTGTGAACTTTTTCCTGGAAATGTTTGGACATGCGATTTTTGTTGTGGCATTTAGGACCTTGTGGTATATAGGACATTTGGAACTATAGGGGTTTTGCATGGAAATATGGTAATTTAATTTTTAGAAAAAGGTGTGGTAACTTTAGGGTGATTTGGGAACTGTTTTGTGCAACCTGTGGAAAATTGTGTGGCGATGGGGTAAGCATATGGAAATATGGTTATGTTGTATGAGGGAAAATGCATGGTGATTTGGAAACCTTTTTTGTAGTAGTGTGTGTAGAAAAGTGTGATTTTTGTGTGTGTGTGTGTGTGGTCATTTGATAAGTCTGAACGGGAATGTGCCGGGCTGGCCCATGGGGGTCATTTCATCTACTGCGGTGCGGTTAATGGTGTGTGTCTTCTCACTCTAATGAAACGGTCTAACGTGGTTCTTTCCTTTTTTTCCAACTGCTCCTTGTGCACCTGTTCATGGAAGCAGTGTCAGCGAGGAGCTGCAGCGTGAAAGAAATGGGACTTGGAAATATCCAAGGCACCACGGGTAACAGGTGAGTACGAGTTTCTGCCTTAAACACTCTCATCGGGCAAAATGCACCCGCAGCTGCTTAGGCTTCTACCTGGAGGCACATCATCTGTGTGTCGTGCTCCTATGATAACACCTCCAGTGACTGCAGCTCTTGCCTCTAACTGCTGGTAGCACCCTCCAAAAGCAATGACCTGCCCCTTGGCTCACAGGATCCCAGTGGCCCAGACCCCACAGCCTTTGTATTCTCCCTTCCTGTGCCAGGATGAGGTGTTGAGCACTTCGATGTGTGCAGGCTTCAGCACTTGTTAGCCACTGAACCTTATGTGCCCAATATCCAGGCCCTGTGACCTTGTCCTACCTGACAGCCTCTCCTAGTCTCATCCTTCCTCGGAAGGCTTCCCATGAAATCCCTTGTCCTGTCCCAGTCTGCAGCAGGCCTGCACCACATTTTTCAACTTCCTTTCGAGAGTTGTAGGGGAAGTGGGGAGAATACTCCTTTGCCCCCCGCTCTTTGCTTCTCTCAGCTTTAAGGTGTTTTTCTGTTTGTTTCCTTGTCCCTCCTCCTCTGGCTGTGCAGTGGTAGCATTGTCTCCTGTATATGGTGGACATTGGTGTCAGCCAGGGGCGGGCAACTATTTGGACTTGTGGCCCACACAGGCAGTTTTGGGGAGTTGCAGCAGGGCAGTCAACACCCCCCTCCGCCCGAGCCCCAAATGTGCCAAGCTTGTGGGCTCTACGGCTCATCCCTGCCCCTACCAACAGTGGACAATCCCAGCTCCAATCCCAGCCTGCCCCACGCCTGCTCTGGACTCACCTCAGCCATAGTGGACCAGTCACAACCTGCGTGCACAGCTCCAACCCTCGCCCGCATTGCTCCTGCTCCAGACCGCCCACCCACATTGAGTACTGGCAGCGGTCGGGCAGAAGCTGCTGCTTGGCATGAGAGAAAAATGGCCCCTCCCTCTTACAGTGACTAGGCTGTTCTTGCTACAGCTACCTGGAGCCTGCACCCAGGTTGCCCTGCTGAGCCTCTGCCACCATCACTGCTGGGGCAGCAGCGGCAGTGCAGAGGAGATGCAGGGCAGCACGGGTGCAAGCTATGAGCGGCTGCAGCAAAAAAGGACCCAGCAGCAGGGGAGGAACAGTTTTTCTTTTTCATCAAGCAGCAGCTTCTGCTCGACTGCTGCTGCTGGTGCCATTGGTCAGCGTGGGTGGGTGAGTCCAGAGCAGGGTCGGGGCTGTGCATGCAGGTCTGGCTGGTCTCCTCCACTGGGCTAAGTCCAGAGCTGGGGTGGGGTGGGGCGGGATCGGGGCTGTGCGTGGGGGAACTGCCAGTAGCACGGTGCTGGGACCAGTGGCAGTGACAGCTGGAAGGAGCCACTGCTGTCCAGGCTGCCTAGAAGGGCAGTCCAGCCACAGCCCTGCCGCATTCGCAGGGACGGCACGATGTGCCACGGGCTGGACAGTGCCCGAGCCAGACGGGACCGAGGAACAGACAATGTCTCTCCCCATGCTGGATCTGGCCTGTGGGCAGTATTTTGCGCGTGCAGATCCACATGTTACATCCAGGATGGCTCTGGAGAAGTAGAAGATAAGCTGGAGCAAGTTCCTTCAAAAAACGTACACCAGTCTATTGGGATATTAGTAGTCAGGCACTTTTGCTGACAGCAGCTACGTAAAGCAAAGAATACATAGGCATACACGGTACCGGGTGGGAAGGTGCAACGGCCCCTTGCAATCCATCCCCCAGGTTTGAGGGCGGTTCCAGAATCCCGCATCTCTACCTTTGTGCGGGGGTTTTATAGAGTTCAGGTTGAAATTTGTGTATTCCACCCTGTTTGTCTGAGGTAAGGAGCGCTTGGCCAATAGAGTGGAGAGCAGGGAAACTGAGGCGAGGCCTGGGACTGTTTGTCTTTCCAGAGGTCACCTCATTAGCATTGCATGTGATTACTGACCTATACATCTCAACTCCCTCAAGACTTCTCTCACATGCTACTCATGGTGTTTCAGACTGAACAGCTTCTGGGATCAGAGAATTGGGAGGGAGGAGTAATGTAGCGTAGCAGAAGGGTGAGGAGTGTTCAGGACTCCCTAACAATCCTCACCTTAGACTCGAGCAGACACTCGGTACTTTAGCAGTGATGGAATATCGTTCTGCATCGAGGGGCCTCGTTTGTCCACTAAGTATAATCATTCCAGATAAAAATTGCCAGATAGTTTTTCTGAGAGTATGAGTTGGGGTGGAATAGTTTGGTTTTTTTTGTTTGTTTGTTTTGTTTTTTTACCTTTTAGCCAGTAGCATTTCAGCCTGGATTTCCTTGGCTGATCTCAGCATATCCAGTGTCCCATTTGTGGCTCTTGTTGCTGAGCCCTGAAATTGCTTGGAGTTTATGAGACGACTTTTCTTTATCCAGTTTCAGCTGTGTGTGATGGACGTAGAGGGTGTTTTTAATCAGTCATGTACGTTATGGAGAACCAGGTACTGTTTAATCTTTTGACAGACAAGCCTACAGTTCTGTTATGGTGAGGACAGTTTTGCAGGTTAAGAGACAACATTCTAGGTAAGTAGCCATTCCTTTACTTATTACCAGGGATCCTGCTTTTCTCAGAAGAAAAAACAAATCACAAAATCTCTGATTAGCCCCCCAAATCCACCTTTTTTCATGATCAAAGGGAAATGCCACTATATATATAGGGATTGGTTGAACACTGTTTTATTGATATGTTTCCAATGTTAAAGCCACTTGGAATCTTACCGGTGCACAACCTCATGGCCATTCCTGTACTCGTCACTCCCCACCCATGGCCCCCTAGCCTGCCAGCGCCCCTTAGTTGCCAAGCATGGTCCCTTGGGCCCTGGCAGTGCCCCTCAGTTCCCACCCACAGCCACATGCTGCACCCCAGCTGCCAGGGTTACTGGATCGGGGTCCTGGATGTGTCAGGCGGCAGCTGCTGTGGCCTGAGGGGGGAGCGGAGCACAGCTCCTGCTTTCATGGATGGCACAGCCTGAGTAGAGCCTGTGGGGGGTGCGTGCATGCTATCTGCTATGGGCTTGGGCACTTCACTCTGTTGCCCTTCCCCTGGGGTTTCTGGAGCCCAGTGGGCAGGACCCAGCGTGGAAGTAGAGAGCAGGGATGGGCAGGGAAGATTGGTGCTGCTCCTGCAAGTCCCACGCTATCATGATGAGGCACCCTGTGCCCACCCAGCAGCAGCAAGGGGAAGAACTCTGTGCTGCCATCCCCGGTGCTGTCTGGCGGGCAGGGGGCAACTTGCTGTGGTAGTGTAGTGGTCACGGTGGTGGCACTGAGCTCTTCTGTGCCCTATATTGCCCTCCTGTGCCAGCTCTCACCCACTGGGCCACAGAGGCTTTGCAGAGAGGTCAGCAGGGTTGGAAGACCAAGCCTGCAATGGGCAGCCTGCCCCCAGTGTGCACAAATCGGAGGCGTGTGCACCCCATCCCCCCTGGAGTGTGTGCAGTGGCAGGCAGCCAAGCCCTCTGCCCACTCCTCACCTAAGCCCTGTAGCTGTGTATTGCAGCCCCAGGCCCCATGCACGGGCACAGCTGGGCAGCAGCCCCAGCCCTGCCCAAGTCCCTCACTCCCTATTTATGGGGGCCTCAATTCACTACCTCCCGCTGCACCTGACTTCCCTGTGGGGACTCAATCTCCAGGCTGTGGGCAGGTGTGTACATGCTCACATGCGCATAGCAACCCTTTGTGACCCCTCCTTCTATTCCCCCGAGAGCCTTGCAGGATGAAACTCTGCCAGCCTGCAAGGAGAAACCCACCGTTGGTCATGCTGTTCCCCTTTAAAGGAGAAAATCTGGATCTCTCTCATCTAAAAGAGAAAATCTGGGGGGGCTGGGTGTCGGCAAATAAAAACCTAGGATTCCGGACTAGCCCAGGGATTGACACGACACCTCATTCGATGAGTGACAGGAAGGCTTTATTTACTACAAGTATTTAAGATCAAGTCAAGTGATTCCAAACCAAATCAAAGTCCAGTAATTAGCTATAAGGTGATGATTTCTTGCCAAACAGGCGGTCTGTTTCTCTTCAACTTCTTGAGTAAGTTGGGCACATCAGCAAGCCGTGTCAGAGAGGTTTTTCACTCCTGAAGCGCGCGTGTGCTGCTTTATTGCTTTTTTTTATACCCTTAGTTTAGCATGTGTAAATCAAGACAGAGTCCCAAGCAGTAATTGACAGGAAAAACCTGCTAATTACCGGTGATCAGAAATTTCTAATTTGAACGAGTTACCTTCTTCAGTAACAAGAGGTTATCCAGTTTGGAACATATTGAGAAACTGATTAACCGCTAGGAAAAATGTACTAAATCAGGAGGAGACATCTATTACATATGGAGAATGTCTTTCGGCACATAAACACGAGTTAGTCGCAAAAGAAATATTTATCATACTAATTAATCAAGGATAGACATTTCATACGGTTACACACCAGACAACTAAGAGTCTGCGTGAAATCATCCTGAATATAGTCAGATAAGGTGGAAGAAATGCTTCATAATTCCTTCTTAGATGGCCTAGCCATGAAATCGCATCATCTTGCATTATGCAGTTAGCATTATTATTCTGTATTTTAACTTTTGTGAGTAGGGCCAAGCTTAGCATGGTTTTCAGAGTCATTTTGTGGGGGGGGATCCTTAAGGTGACAAACTGGGTTTTACTGCATTTTTCCTTGGCGAATGGAAACCCTGGGTCCCTGCCAATTACCCTTTTTGTATGTAAAGTGAAGACACAATGACATTTCCCAGTGACACTCCAGTCCCTCTTAGCCGGTAAAGGATTACAACCCTCCAAACTGGATAAAGCGGCTAGAGACAGGGCTATAATATGCACTTTTATAGATCACACCTCGAGGCGTAAGAATAAACCCTTTGTGCTATGCCTACCTAGTGACTTGTCACACCACAATACAGATTGTCAAGTCTACCAGCTGGGGAGATGCAGGAGGGAGGAAGAGGCTAACAGCAGGTTGTCTCCACTTTGCAAAGGTCTTTGTAGTTTCCCTTTGTTTAAACCTAATTTTTACGTGGGCTTTTCAAACCGATAGTCCGACGGGTGTCACGCAGACTTGTTTTGCTGAAACTTTGGGAACGAGACTGAACCCATTTTTCTGTGCACTTGGGACATGTCGATGGCTGGGGCCTGTGTCCCTGGGAAAACTCCAACTCTGGAAGGGAGGAACACTGCTCATCTCTTTCCTTGCCTGCCTGGGAACACTCCTTGCTTTGTGTTTGTTAAACTCTGCCATTTAGACCTATTTTAACTTGTGACAGGGTCACAAAACCAAACACCAGTTGCTGCTCATAGCCGCTGTTTCCCACTGTTCCGGAAAGCAGCTACTCGCTCTTGGTCTTGTCTGGTATTAAAGTCTTGAGAAACAGATTCTTATTCCACTCTCTTTGGCCGTTCCTTGGGATGTAAGCGTAGGCTCATGGCTTATTCATTGTATGCCAGCTTAAGTACGTGTCATTTGTAAGTTAGACTTCTGGTAGGTCCGTCGTCTGCAATAGTCAGTGTGGTCTGTCAGGCCCTGACCATATCCTCAGCCTACACAGGGGGGAATCTGCCTGCAACCTTCCTTCCCTTTTCCCATCACCACCTTCTTAAC
The DNA here is from genome assembly GCF_030867095.1 of Alligator mississippiensis. NCBI lineage: Eukaryota > Metazoa > Chordata > Crocodylia > Alligatoridae > Alligator > Alligator mississippiensis. The sequence goes on from NC_081827.1 coordinate 255,017,426, forward strand.
CTCCCTGCCTCTTTACTTGTTCCTCATTTGAGGAGCTGTTGTGTCCCAGTGCTCCTGTTCCCTGGTGCTTCCCCTGGGTACCCACCCTGTCTCCTATATGTGCTGGAGGACTGGTTTAAGGAGATGCACAGAGGCCCCCGCAGAAGTCCTGTGTCTTCATTGTAAACCCATGACGACTTGCAGCTGTGTGTTGCCATTCATGGGGTGTGCCATGTGTGAGCTGCAGCTGTCAGAAGAATGCTTTGGAGGAGATGTTGCTCATGAAGGGAAGCAAAATTGTTCTGCTCCCCCCTACTGAGCTTTACAGGGTGATACCTGTGAGACATCACATCCCCTGTCCAAACCTGAGCCATCTGAGCAGGGGAAGTGGCATGGCAGGGGGGCCAAGATACCTGGTTGACAGCCCAGACTGCAAGTTGAAGGCTGCAATGGAAGCGCTCAGAGTGTGGCCTGTCAGATTCCAACAAAATCTGTCAAGTCTCACATGTAGCTTATCACAAGGACACGAAAAAGAAAAGGACGTGAGCAGGGGCCCATGTTAGAGTCTTAGTGCATTGGTCAGCGATTGGGGGTGAGGGGGTGCATGTCCCTCCTTCACTGCTTGTGTGTTGACTGTCATTGTTAAAGGACCAGGGTTGGGGGCGGGGGCATTCTTGGCTGCTTGGCCAAGTGCCTGGGGGAAGAGGTAGGAGGGAGGGGGAGGTTCAGCAGCCCCGGACTGGCCAGGTCTCCCCCTGCCTCCCACAGGGCTGCGCTACCTAATACTGGCAGTGACTCTGCCTGGAGCAGTTGGCAGGCCCTTGTAAGCAGCCTGCACTGCTTGGGAGATGTGGGCTGTGACACCTTGGTTTTCTGGACTGTGGTAAGAAAGCAAACAGCCTTGTAGTACAGGCTTCAGTTGTGGGACTGCACCCTGTTGTTGAGACCCCCCCAGGGGCTTATTTCTTGTATGTCCATGCAGGATAGTTGGAGGGGCGGGGAATGGAAGGAAGAGGCATGGATGAGCCCTGCATCTTTTGTTCAGCATATTTCTGTAAGTAATGTTAGTACTACTAATATTATCCCTGTTCTGATTCTTACTATTACTATTATTTGTTTTCCCATGTACTTTGCCAACAAAGCACCTGGCAGGTCCAGTAAGAAAAGGAAGTTTCCAAACAGGTGACAGAAGGAAACCAAATGATTTAAGTATGCAAGTGGTGGTGGTGTTGTTGGGAAGGTTCAGGAACCATGGGGGAGGCAAGATTTTTTGTTATGTCTTGTGTGGCAACAACAGCACGGTTTGGATGGACAGAAGCAAGTTTTTAGGCATCCCAGTCCCCTTTTTCAGTCCTGGTTCCTTCCCAGCATCCTGAGGAAAGATACTGTCATACCCCAAAGGTTGCCTGTATCTATGCCCATCTTACAGTTGGTCTGGTAAAACAGGGGTCAAAAAACCTATGGCCTGTGGTTTGGATCCAGCCTGTGAAGAAACTGGTTCTAGCCTGTAGCAGTTCAAACAAGGAGCAGCACACTCCCATGGTGACAGCAGCAGGGACATCCCCAGCGGCCTGTTGCCACTGCGTTCAGTTTGTTCTTTGTGCTGCAGCAGAAGCAGCCTCCCCAGGGTCCCGGCCCCTGCCTTTTTCTTTTGAGTCCCTTCACAGCCTGTGGAGATTGCTGGGGAGCAACCTGTCTCGTCGGCAACGGTGCACAACGGCAAAAGAACAGCCCTTCCCTGCAAGGAAAGATTGCACCTAACTCCAAGCGAGCAGAGCAGAGCAGAACATGGACACAGAGCGAGATGCTCATCTGTAGGGTAGTCTGGCCTTGCTGTGGCTAGGAGTACCCAAGTAGGGAGGTGTTGGAATAATTTCTCAGCTTTTTCCCTAGATCGCTGTAAGATGAGAGGGGAGCGCTAAGCACACTTGGGTTCGTGCATGCTCCCCATCGTTTTCAGAAGCGGACGGCAGGAGAAAGTTTGTGGTCAGCGATAGCAGCACAAGGCCATGCAACCAGGCTGGGGAATGTGGGGCTCTTTCCTAAACCAGGAGTGGCAGGACTTGCACAGCTTTGCCAGGTGAATGCTGTGCCTGAGTCCTATATGTTGCTTACCTTGGCTCTTGCTGCCCTCTTCCTCCCTCCCTCCCCGAGCACAGGTACAGCCTCAAGCCCCTCTCACTGCTACCTGGCCAACTTCTAAAGCAGTGGTTCTAGCCCTTTTTCACTCTAGGACCCCCCACCATCCTGGTCCGTGATTCAGAGAGTCTCTCCCTCTCTCCCTCCTGTTCCTTTACCCTGCCCCCAGGCAGCCTTGCAGTGTTTCTCTCTACCTTGCTGTGACCCTTTCAAATCTTGCAGAGGAACCTCTCTGCTCCCTTTGGCTGGTGGTGTAGATAACAGGGAGGAAGGTAGGGAGCCTCTTCCTGTCCTCCCGTCTTGGAGGCACAGTGAGCAGAGCTAGGGTATAAAGATGGACGTGGGCCCCGTGCAGCGAGCGGAGGCTGCTTCAGCACTGGACCTGAGGACGAGGACTGAGCTGAGCACAGTTGCGTTCTTGTTGCCTGGGCAAATGGGAAAGGTCGTGCCTGCTGAGAAGGGTCTGGTGGACACCCCGGCCTGTTCTCCACGCTTTTTCTGTGGGCGGAGCGGGTGGGTCGTCCTACAGGCAGTCGGGTCAAGGACAGGCTCTGGCATGGCACTGCTGAAAGCACTTTGGCAAAGTTGAGGCTCAGCAAGGCCTCCCCATACTGCTGCTTGCTTCCTTAGTGTCACAATACTGTTTTGGTTTCTGAGTTTCCCCCATTTCGTGTTGTAACAGCTCGCTGCCGCCGGGCCTCGGCCAAGGAGACTGCGGCCAGTCTGCGCTCAGAACCTCGCAGGCCGACGCAGGCACAGAAATGACGCAGCTACGGCTCCCTTGATGATTACCCTTGAAATGCAAAAGGCAGGTCCCACTACAGTGGCCACCCAGGCAGCTAAGAGGCAGGAGACCAAGCTGCAGCCTGAGCTTGCCTGTCATACCCCAAAGGTCCCCTACGCAGTAGTGCAGCACCACGCACATTCTCCCCCGCGGGGTGGGAGGTGGTGGGTCTGACGGGCAGCAGGTCTGGAATTGGTGCAGTTTCTCTCGCCTTTGCCTTCCAGCTCGCTCCATCCTGCAGACACCCGAAGCAAAGGTCTGGGGTGGGAGCCAGGTGCCAACACCTGGGGGTTGGGTTTAAAGCTGTCTGCCAGGTAGTGTGGCGTGGGCCAGGTGCTCTTTCTTGGCTGAGTGGGTTAGGTGCCTCACCGGCAGAGGTTTTGGGGGCTATGGCATTAGAGCCAAGCCGGGGTCAGGACAGGTGCTGGAAACAAGTGCTTGTCGAGCACGGCCACGGAACAAGACTGTGCGCAGCTCTGCAAGACAAGGCGGCACCTGCTGTTGTGATGCCTGATGCCCGCTAGGGCTTCCTCACAGGTAGGACCTGCCTGGGGCCTGCGCAGCCCGGCAGCTGCGGGACCGCGTAACTGCCTGCGGCTGGGGTGCGCCGAGAGCCGCAGAAGCCCCTGCCTACTGCTGAGGACGCCGCTGGCGGACGGGGAGGGCAGAGCCTGTAGTCCCGGTCCCTCCGCCCGCCCCGGGGGCAGAGCTAGACCCGGCGCGCACTGCCCTGCGGCCGGGCGGGCAGGAGCGGGGGGCGGTTGGGACCCGGGAGCTCTTCCTGGGGGCCTGGGCGGGATCCGCCGGGCCGCCCTCGGGTCCCGGCGCGACAGCGGGAAGCCGAGGTGCGGCTGGTGCTGCCGGGGCGGGGCGGGGCAGCGCTGGGCGGTTGCGGCCACGGGGCCCGGTCTGTGCGGCGGGGCCTCGCGGTCCGTGCGGAGCCGTCTCCCTGCGCGCCCGAGGCTCTCGTCCCGTGAAGAGCCGAGCGCGGGCCGGTGCGGCACGTGACCAGAGGGGGCGCTGGAGGCGGGAGTAGTGTGCGCTGCGCCGGGGCCGGGGCAGGAGCCGCGCTGCGGGGAGCGCCGGGCTCCTGGCGCGGGGCCGCCTGTGCGGGCTGGGCGTGCCCGGTTCCTCGCGCCGGGGCGGCGCTGCCCCGTGTCCCCGCGCTTTGCTGGGGCCGGGGGTGTTTTGGGAGCCGTTGGCTGAGACCTGCCCTCGGTCCGAGTCCTGGCCTGGGAGTGCTGTTAATTGCCAGCGTTAATTGCCTCGAGTCGGGGCGGGTCTTTCCGCCGCGGTGCCTGGTCTCCGAGGAGAAGGGGGCCGCGGGGCCTGGGTGCGAGGAGTGTCCCCTGTGCCGGCTGGGCCTTCCCCTGGGCGCCGGCCCCTGCGTGCCCTGGGCCGTGGCCCGAGGTGCCCCAGGCGCACCTGGCCTGTCCTGCCTGGGGCCCCGGGGGGCGGGCGCGGGAGGCTTGACCCTGCGGGGGCCGGGAGCCAGCTGCTGCCGGCTGGTCTCGGGGCCTGGCAGGAATGCGTCTCGCGCGGGGTGGGGGTGAGCGGTCCCGCTGTGGGGCGGCGTCCTGAGCTCTGCGCTCGCAGGCCGCGGTTTTGCAGCAGGGGCCTGCGGTGCCCGGGGCTGCTTCTGCCTGTGGCCCTGGAGAGCGTCTGCCCTTGTGTGTCAGCCGCTCCTAAACTCCTTTGTGCTGTACTGGGTTAACTGCTGTGTTTAATGCTAGTTTACTAGCTGCAGCCCCCAAAACGCTAGGAATTAAATTTTTATTCCAAAAGTATTTATTGAAGTTCAGGATTTTTAGGTACCCTTTGAGTGCGTACTTTAACACAGCATCAGCAATTATTTCAGGTGAAGGGCCAGTTACCAAGTGGTGGCACCTGTTGCAGCCCTGCCCCTGGCGCGGTGCCCTGCCCCTTGGTCGCTCTCCTGTGGCTGCGAGTCCTATCCCGTAACCCTGACCTTTGCCACTGGAAGTCCCTCTCTTTGCCCCCTGGAAACACTCCCTTCAGGAAGGGGCTTTGGCATCTCAGAAGCAGAAAAATACTGAGTTATATTCTAAAAAGAGAACATCTACAACAACGACTAATTTTATTAAAAAAAAAAAAAAGCAGTAATCTGATTTCAAGAGTCACTCTTGTGCTCCCCAGGCACTGGAAACCCATCCAGCCTGAGCTTCTCTGAGCACAGCCAGGCTTCCAGAAACCGGTGCACCATGGGATCCAGCAGGTGCAGCCTGTGAGCTGGGGCTGCAGCCGTGCAGCTAGCACCCTGCCTGGGCAGCCTTGAGGGAAACAGCTGCTGCGGAGGGAAGCACCCGCCCCCTGCGACTCGGGGGCTGTGCAATGCCCAGCAGCTCGTATTGGCAGGCTCTGCTGAGGGGTCGGGGGGGTGGGGGGAAGCAGTGAGGGGCCTGATCTCCCTTCTTCCCCCTCCCCCAGCCTGAGTGCAGGCTCCAGAGCACTCTGGTTGTTTCGTTAAGCATTGTGACGAGCTGCTGAGATAACCCACCGGAGCGCTCTGGAGAAACGGAATAAGCCTCTGGAAGGGGAAAACTTATAGAGGGGATGTCTGGTTCCTATGGAGAGGGTGCGGGGTGGAATAGAGCTGCTTCTGTAACTCTTTGGGTGGGAGTTCTGCCCTCGGTGCTGTGAGGACTGGAAGTGGAGTTGCTTGTAAGGTTTTTTTGGTTGTGGTGGGGTTGGTTGGCCTTTCTGCCAAAGTTTCTAGGGTCTGAGAAGCAAGTGTAATGAAGAGACCTAGAGCTGATGAGTCGTGGAGGGTAGAGGAGGGAGCAAGAGGCTGGGTTTGTGCTTCTGGATTCCCTGTGGTGAGGTCTCTGCCCCTGGGCCCTTAGCTGCCTTGGAGCGGGACACGGTCACAGCCCGGGGGAGGTGCAAGCTTCCTTGGATCGGTGTGGGGTTGTCTTTGATTTGTCAGTTGGTTGCAAGGCACAGGGATGGCTTCTGGGAGCTTGGAGACACTGGGTGGTGGGGCCTGGATGTGTGTGTATGCTGTTTGGGAGGGATTTCAGTCTGTTCTTGATTGACCCTGTGGGCTTCATGTCTTGTTTTGTCTTTCAGGATCCTGGCTGTTGTGGAGAGACTTTGGGTTGGAGATGGATGCAAAGAAGTGGAGGCGTGCCATGGTGATGGAGGGTACAGCAGGAGGAGTAGCGTGATGGAAGGTGGACTTACCTCAAGCGGGGGTGGTGTTTTGAGTGGGGGTGTCTGGGTGGGCTGGGAAGTCCCTGCTTTGGGTTGGTGTCCTGAGCTGCACGCTCCCAGGGCAGGGCTACTCAAGCGGAGGGCCATGGCACCCAGGAGTGCCTCTGAGATGAGTGGTGTACGGCTGGGCTGGCTTGGCCCAGAGTTGCTCTGAGTCTGTGCAAAGATCTCCAGGTTGCGGTGGGACAGAGGATTGGGTCTCTGCCTGGCTGTACCTGTTGCCACGTGCCTCCTTTCAGTGCTGGGAATTGCATTTATGTCTCATCTCTCTGGGTGTGTCACTGGTGTCTGTCTTTGTACTTCTGTTCTTAAAAATCACTGCAGCACTTGTTACTTTGTTCTTCCCAGGACTGAAAGGAGGGTTGTGTTTGCATTTAAATTGATCCCCTCACTTGGGAGGGGTGTAGCTGCAGCCCCCTGCGGTTTGTTAGTGGGGCCAGTGCAAGCTGCTGTTGTACCCCTGGTTGGGAGGGAGGGGGTGCTGTCCAGTTGGTGCTGTGAGACCTGCGCATAGCGCTGCAAGTGTTAATTGCTGTTCATTTTTGGTGGTGTGGACATGTTTGGCAAGATGATCAAAGTCTGGTCCTGAGTGGAGAAGAGCTGAGGAAGAGGTGAAGAGCCCTGGAGCTGGTATGGTGTGGAAGGCGTTGGAGATGGCCCGAAGCCATGCTCATGTGATCACCTGGAGCGAGGTATTTGCTTCTTGTGGGTTGCAGCTCTGGATGGACAGATCCTGCAGCTGGTAAGGGGTTGCTTGGAGCAGTGTGGGGCTAATTGCTAGACTCAGACATTCATGCTTTGCCCTTTGATGTTTTTCATGCTGAGGCTTTTCTTTTGCGTCCTCAGCAGTTGCCTGCATCATATCTGGGAAAGGGATGGCAAGCATGAGGACTGACGGCGCACAAGGACTGAAAGCGCAGCTTGATGCCAGGTGCGGTGAGTGCTGGGTCTCGGGGCTGAGGCCTTCCCCCTGCTGTCTGCCTACCCTGTGCGTGCCCATAGCAGTGTGTTGAGGTGCTCCGTTGGACGGATGTGTGGGGTGGCAGTTCCCCCAGTGGTTCCCTTTGACTGTGTTTTGTTCTTCCATTTGGGGTGAATACCTGTTCTCTGTATTCCAGGGTCCTGGTGTTCCTGGAAGGAAAGGGTGAGGGCACAGGGACTGGAGCAGAGCAGCGGTAACGGAACCAGAGGATCAGGATGCTAGAAGGTGTTTCGTGTTTGGGATGGTGGGTGTCTGGTGTGCGGGCCGGGCCCTGCTCCTGCCGCCACGTGCGGGTCGGGAGGGGCGATCCGCGGCCCGTCTTTCGCGCATGCGGGCTGTGGCCAGCAGCCCAGGCACGCGCGGTCGGAGAGAGCCGACGGCGAGCTAGAGTTAGTCACAAACGCGTGGTGGTTGATTGAAAAGATTGTTTACTTGCACCCAAAGATGGTAGTGGTGTAGGCTGGACAGGTTTCCAGGCTCAGCTCCTGCTTAAATCCTCGCTAGAGGACCACGACAAATTCGATTGCTCCCACGGAGTTGTTTAGGCTCCGCGGGTCCGGTTCGGTTTCTTGGTTCCCCGGAGTTGTTTAGGCTCCGCGGGTTCGAAGTTTACAGGAAAGGGATATGTCTCTAGTGGGTTATGGAATAGAGAAAATCCCACGCAATTTACTGATTCGTTTTGATGCACTGGCTGGGGGAGTAGTTAGCTGATTGCACGATTTCACAATGATTACACAATTCATACGACACAATTTTATTTTAAAACTCCTTGCTACACATATAACACTGCTTAGCCTTAAGAAACACCACAAACATTAAAAACACAATAATTGCATATATCAGAAACAATGCTCTGAATGCACTTCCTTCCCAAACAATACTATAAGAATTAGTGTTACAAAAACAACTACAATTACAACTACAAGTTAAATTTGAATCAATACTATTATTTTTCATATTATACTTACAATCCTAGAATTCCGAGAAGCCAAATACCAAAATATGGTTTCATTCCTCAGTAGTACAATTTAATGGGTTGGCCTCAGTAGTACGGTTCAATGGGCTCGCCTCAGCAATACGATTCAATGAGCTGGGCTCAGTAGTGATAGGACTAAGTCCCCTTCCTTCAGTCCCTTTCGGGCGCTCTGCAGCTTCAGCGTGAACTAAGAGATTCGTGTTCACGGAGAGGTTGGTTCAGGTGATCAGTCTGATCCGGGCTACACTCGTGATTCTTCCTTCGTTGTTCTGCAAGTGAAGTCACCTCCAAATTGGGACAGTAAGTTACAGTTTTTATTGAGCGAGCTGCTGTCAATGGGCTCCTCCTACTCAAGCCTGTCACTACTCCCAAATTTCGGCTCGGATCTTCCTCAATAGATTCTTTTGCCTTTGTTGAGCATTTTAAATTACCTTTGGGAAACTTCCATATCACTGCAAATGCCCTTTCCTTACCAATCTGGTCAAAAGGCCTTAGGGTTTGATCTCTCGGAACTCAGGATATTTGCTCTCTTTGTAAAAGACTTCTAAAGATAAAATTCAAATTAAGACTTTAAACAAAGTCAGGACCTTTTGCACGTAGTACAAAAACAATGACTTAGATAAGGAGATAAATCTTATCTTCTTCCTGAAACTGGCTAATGGGCAACCTTTACAAACATTCAAACTGTTTCATTCAATATGACAGGATACGTCTGGGATTGCGATCGGTGACGGGGAGAGGCTAGAAACGAAAGCTCCGTAGGTTCGGTTATTAAGCCTCTATTGCCTGCTGAGGGGAGGCGCGTTGGGTCCACGAGGGTCCGCAGCAGTTGGAGATCTTCACACAGAGTCTCTCTCTGTCCCTCCCTCCTCCGACTTGGGCGGAAGCTACCCAAGCCTTTTGTACGGCTAACAAGCCAATAGCTAGCTGCCACGTGTGCCTACATTTGGAACTGGCCAATAATGTGGCGTGAATCCAAATACAAATGGCGGGAACTCCTTTGCAACGTGCATTGCTAGTATGCAAAAGAAATGCACCCTGCAAAGAAGCTGTAATTTGGCGGGAAATCCCCCGTTGCACCAGAGTTCTCTCCCGCAGCAGAGAACTCTATCCTGCAAAGAAAGCTACAGTCGGCGGGAAAATAATTTAGCGATGCCGAAGCGCACACAAACAAAAACCACAACTTTGGGTTGTGACATCTGGGTGTGATGGGAAGGCTCAGGCAGGGTGTTGTGGGGATCAAAGTTTCCCTCTCTTGTGGTGGCATGCTCTGGCCAGGGGTCCCTCATCTGTCTCTACATGAGGCTTGAGCATCTGTGCCTGTCCCTGCTACTAGCCATTTTGGCTCCCTGAGCTGGGTTTGGTCCAACATTTGAGTGCTGGTGTCTGGCCCTGTCCAGGGTTCGCTGGAACAAAATGGTGCGTGTCTGCCTAGCTGCTTGTCTTGCCACAGGTTCCGGGAACGGCTTGTCCTGTGTCTGTATGCCTTTCTGGTTGTCTTCCATGTCACTGCAGCCTTTCTCTGCTCTTCCCAGAACTTGCAGGAGACCTGTGTTTGCACATCTAAATTGCTTCCCTTGCTTGCAACGTGCATCGCTAGTATGCAAAAGAAATGCACCCTGCAAAGAAGCTGTAATTTGGCGGGAAATCCCCTGTTGCACCAAAGCTTCTGCCCAAGTCGGAGGAGGGAGGAAGAGAGAGAGAGTCTATGTGAAGATCTCCAAGTGCTGCGGACCCTCGCGGACCCAACGCGCCTCCCCTCAGCAGGCAATAGAGGCTTAATAACCGAACCTACGGAGCTTTTGCTTCTAGCCTCTCCCCGTCACCGATTGCACCAAAAAAAAAAAAAAAAAAGTGTTACCTGTGGGGTCTTGGCAGGGAGGGTCTGCTGCCCCAGTGCCGTGAGGCCTCTGAGTTGTTAACAGTGGCAAGTGTCTTCCTGTGTTTTGTCTGTGTCCAGAGGAGCCACCTTGCCAAGGCTTCAGGCACTGAAGACGAGGTGAAGAGCCGCAGAGATGGTGGAGGAGGAAATGGGCAGCTGTCTCGTGACTTCCCAGTTTGTGTGGTGTGAGGCCTCTGCCCCTGTGACGTCACCTGTGTGGAGCCTGCGGTGGGTTTGAGCTTCCTTGGAGCGGTGCGATGTCTTTGTCTTCCTGTCTGACCACTTGTTGTGCACTTGTTCTTTCATGTTTCCAGGAGCTGTTGTGTGTGTATCTTTGCAGGTCATGCTGTGTGTACGGTGGTTACTGTGATACATCACGTTTTGAGTGCCTGTGACTATCCAGCTCCGGGAGGCCGCAGACAAGCCTTTGAGAGCTCGGGTAGTGAGTAGGGAGGCCGGATGTGTGTGCTGGAGGATGGGAGAGGAGCTTTCCCCATCTCTGACTTTGTGCCCTTGCAGCTCCTCTTTGGGCTGACAATGTTTCTGCTCTTCTTCCAGAAGCCTGTATGTATCTTGTGGGGGAAGAGGGATGCAGGGAGTTCTGTGCCATGCTGGTGGAAGAGGAAGGAAAACAATGCTTAAAGGTGGGTGTGGTTAGAGTGTGTGTGGGGGAGTGGTGAGCATTGTTTGCCCTGGGGTTTTTGGGGTGGGGGGGGAACCCCTAATGTCTGATAGATAGTGTCTTGAGCTTCTTGTTTCCAGCAGGGTTTTGGCCTCCTGGGTTGCCCCAGAGCTGGGTGGTGTAAGCCTGGGTTGGGTTTAGGCTGCCTGTGAGTCCTTGTTCTTTTGTAAAGGCTGAAAATAGTCTTTAAGTATACAGGTGGTTTCAGGGTTTGCCCCTGGCATGTGGGTGCAGATCTTGGCCTTGTGTGCTGAGGCAGAGGAGCGGGTGCTTGTGTCCCTGCCTGTGCTGCCGCTGGCCTCCTTTCAGTTCTGGGAACTGCACTTTGTTCTGTCTCTCCGGGTTTGTCACTGGTGTTTCTTTCTAGTTTGATTTTTAAAATCACTGCAGCACTTTTTATTCTTTCTTTGCTTTTCCCAGATCTGGAAAGAGGGCCATGTTGGCACCTAAATTGATGCCCTGCTTTGGGGAGGGGCTTGACTGCACCCTGCCTGCCTTGTTTGGGGGGGTTGGCAGTGTGCTGCTTCTGGAGCCCTGGCCGGGGGGGGGGGAGGGGGGGTGAGGAGGGGGGAAGGGAGGGGTCTTCACTTCACTACAATGAGAGATGAGTGCTCTTCCATGTAATTGCTTGTTGTTTTGGGGTGATGCCAATGTTTGGACCGTGAGCGGAGGCGAGCCGAGGTAGAGGTAAAGCGACCTAGAGCCACCAAGTTTTGGGAGGTGGAAGACACAGGGGACTGCGCTCCGATGGTGACTTTTGGGTCACTTGGAAGGAAGGCCTCTGTCCTTTTGCTGGAGTTGTGTGCATGAGCAGAGCGTGCGGTGAGTAAGATGTTACTTGGAGCGGTGTGGGATTGTGTTCCGGTGTGGCAGTTGTTTGTCCTTTGCCCTTCTGTTTGGTAGTGAAGTTGCCTGTGTGCCCTCAGGAGGTGCCTGTGTACCCTGTGCAGAGAGGAAGGCAATCGGGGACGAGGCTGGGCTGGAGAAGGAGCAGAATTATGCCAGTTTGGGTGAGTGTTGTCTCTAAGGGCTGAGGCTTCTGTCATGGCTGGGGGGGGTCTTGGCCAGGCACCATTTGGGGAACTTTGAACTGGGTGGGTGGGGTGGGAATTGTACTTGGTGGTCCCTTCTTCTGTTCACTTGTGCCTTTTGGGGTGAATGGCCTGTTTTGTCTCTTGTAGGATCCTGCCCTGCGTGGAGGGAAATGAATGCCGGTTCAGGGAGTGGAGCCAAGCAGTGCCCATGGAGGCGGAAGCAGGAGGAATTGAATGCCGTGAGGTGTGTTGGCGCTGCATGGGCAGATCCAGTAGTTGTTAAGAGCTTGCTTGGAGTAATCTGGGGTTGTGTGAGTCTGGTAGTTGTTTCTGCTTTGCACTTTGTAGTTCTTTGTGTTGGGGTTTTTCCTTTGTGCCTGCAGCAGGTGCGTGCCTCTGGAGTTAAGGGGGGATGGCAGGCAGGGAAACGTGACGGCTGGTGTTGCAGCGCGATGCCGGCTGTGGCGGGTGCTGGCTTTCAGGGCTGAGGCCTTCCCCCTGCTGTCTGCCTACCCTGTGCAGTGTGTCGAGGTGCTCCCTTGGCTGCATGTGTGGGGTGGGAATTTTCCTAGCGGTTCCCTTGTCCCATGTTTTGTTCTTTTGCTTGGGGTGAATGCGTCTTCTCCGTTCTCTTGAGGGTCCTGGCGTGTGTGGAAGGAAAGGGTGAGGACACTGGAGCAGAGCAGTGGTAATGGAGCCAGAGGATCAGGATGCTAGAAGGTGTTTTGTGTTTGGGAGGAGGGGGAGGGCTTGTCTGGGTGTGGTGGGAAGGCTGAGGCAGGGAGTTGCGGGGTTTGAGGTTCCCTTCCTCCTTTGTGGTGGCATGCTGTCGTCAGGGGTCCCTCATCTGGCTCTACATGAGGCTTGAGCATCCCTGCCAGCCCCTGCCACTAGTTGTTTTGGGTCCTTCAGCTGGGTTAGCTCCAATATATGGGTGCTGGTGTCTGGCCCTGTTCAGGTTGTGCTGGGCCGGAAGTGTTTTGTCTGAGTTACTGCCTAGCTGTTTGTATTGCCACAGGCTCTGCCACCAGTGCTGGGAACAGCTTGTCCTGTGTCTGTGTGCCTTTCTGTTTGTCTTATTGTCTTCAAAGTTGCTGCAGCCTTTGCCTGCTCTTCCCAGAGTTGGCAGCAGACCTGTGTTTGCACATCTAAATTGCTTCCTTCGCTTGGTAGGGGAAAGGCCTGAGAGGGCTCTGTCTGCACCCTCACAGCTATGGGGGGTGGTGGTTTAAAAAAATAAAAATAAAAAGGTGCCCATGGGGTCCTGGCAGGGGGGGGCCACTGTCCCCAGTGCGGTGAGGCCTCTGAGTTGTTGATAGTGGCAATTGCCTTTTCTTTGTCTCTGTATGTGTGTGGAGGAGCCATCTTCTGAAGGCTTGAGGGCTGTGAAGCAGACACTGTGAAGATGAAGTGAAGAGTCCCAGAGATGGTGCACAAGGAAATGGGCAGCCTTGTCGTGACTTCCTGACTTGCGTGATGTGAGGCCTCTTCTCCTGTGGCATGACCTGGCTGGACTCCTGGGGTGGGTCTGAGCTGTCTTGCAACAGTGTGATGTGTTTGTCTTCCTGCCTGACCACTTCTTCCACACTTGTTCTTTCATGTTTCTATGAGGTTTTGTGTGTGTAGCTTCGCAGGCGGTGCATCTCTGCTCCCACTTCCTGCTGTGAGGACACCTGGATAAGGAGCAGCATGATTGTGGCTGGCTGTGGTGAGTACTGCCTATTGGAGATGAGGGCTCTCCTGTGGTGGCTGTCCCTTGTGTAGGTTAGCTGTGTCCTTGATTGCCTGTGAATATGCACCTCAGGCTGGCCACAGGCATGCCTTTGTGAGCAGTTAGTGGATAGCGGGGCTGGATGTCTGCTGGGGGTTTGGAGAGGGGAACGTCCCTTATCTCCGAGTCGGTGCCCTTGCAGTCCCTCAGTGGGCTGATGAGGTTTTGTTCGTTTTTTCCAGCGGCCTCAATGTTGTGGGGGAGAGGAATAGAAGTGAGTTTTCTACGGCGGTGGTAGAAGATGGAGGAACTGGATTCCGAAAGATGGGCTGGGTTAAAGTGGGAGGCTGGGTTGCGTTTTCTCTGGTCATATTTGGGTGGGGGAGGAAACCCCTAGTGTGTGATGGGGTCTGGAGCTCTGTGCTGTCTGGGGAGTGATGCTGAAGCAGGGAATTGTGGCCCTTAGGGATGCTGCAGAGCAGGGGGTCTAAGCCTGATTTTGGTTTAGCTCGGGGTTGAGTCCTGACTGCTTGTAAAAGCTGAAAATTGTCCTTGAGTATATTAGGGGTTTCAGTGTTTGCCCCTGGCTTCTGGGTGCAGATGACGGCATTGGATGTGCTGGGACAGAGGAGCGGGTGCGTGCGTGTCTGCCTCTGCCTGGCTGTTGCTGCTGCCACTGGTCTCCCTTCAGTTCTGGGAAGTGCACTCTGTCCTATGTCTCTGGGTGTGTCACTGGTGTTTCTTTCTACTTTGATACCTAAAATCACAGCAGCACTTCTTTCTTTGCTCTTCCCAGAGCTGGAAGGATAGGTGTGTTTGCATGTAAATTGATCCCCTCCTTTGGGTGGGCTTTGACTGTACCCTGTGTGCCTCATGTGCGGGTGGGGGTGTTATGCTTTTGGTGTCCTAGATTGCGGGGGGCATTGTGTCTGTGCTGTCAGTACTATGAGATGTGAATACTGTTGTGTGTAGTAATTGCTTGTTGTTTTGGGTGTGATGTCAATGTGTGGAGTGTGAGCAGAGAAGAGCTGAGGGGAAGAGGTGAATAGACCTAGAGCCAGCGCTACGTAGAAGCAGGTGGTCGTGCAGCCATGCTCACTTCTGGGTCACCTGGAGGGAGGCCTCTGCCCGTTCGGTGGAGCTGTGTGCATGGGCAGAGCCTGCAGTGGGTAAGATGTTACTTGGAGTGGTGTGGTGTGGTCTTCCCACTGGGCAGTCGCTTGTGTTTTGCCCTTTTGTTTTGCAGTGATGTTTCTTGTGCGCCCTCAGGAGGTCCCTGCGTCCCCTGTGTGGAGAGGACGGCAAGGAGGGATGAGAGTGCACTGGAGGAGGAGTGCGATGCCAGGTCCCATGAGTGCGGTCTCTTGGGGTGAGGCCCTTCTCACAGATGGATGGGTGCACCCTGGCCAGGCACGTCTTGGAGAGCTGTGAGCTGGGGCCTGGGTGTGTGTGGTGTGGATTGTACCTGTGGGTTTCTTCTTCTGTTCACTTGTGCCCTTTGGGGTGACTGCGTGTTCTGTCCCTTGCAGGGTCCTGACCTGTGCAGAGGGAAATGACTGCCGGTTGAAGGAGTGAAGCTGACCAGCGCCCACGGAGGATGAAGCAGGAGGAACTCGATGCTGCACAGTGTGTCGGTGCTGGATGGGCAGGTCTGGCATTTGGTACGAAATGGCTTGGAGCAGTCTAGGGTTTTCGGAGCCTGGCAGTTAGTTTTTGTTTTGCTCTTTGTTGCTAGTTGTGCTGAGGTTTTTCCTTGGCTGCCTCAGCTGGTGCCAGTCTCCCGTATGGGGAGGGGATGGCAAGCAAGGATGCATGAGGGCTGGAGGAGAAGCGTGATGCCAAGTGTGGCAAGTGCTGGCGGTCAGGGGTGAGGCCTTTCCCCTTGTGTCTGTACCCTGTGTGTGCCCTTAGTAGTGGGGAGAGGTGCTCCCTTGGCTGGACGTGTAGGGTGGGAATGCCTCCGCAAAGATCAGGACCCTGGACCGGAGTTCAGCCCAAGGAGCAGAAGTAAACACAGGAGAAGGAAGCCACTGAGGAGAAGGGAGAGGGCGAAGGACTGGAGCAGAGCAGTGGTAAGGGAGCAAGACAAGCAGGATGCTGAAAGGTGGTGTGGGATGGTGGGGGTGTCTGTGTGTGGTGGGAAGGCCCTGGTGTGGGACGTTGTCATGAGTTCAATTAGTGCAAGCAGTTACGGTCAGCCGGGGTGTCGCGGAACCTGAGGTTTCCCTCGTTCCTTGCGGTGGCTTGCTGTGGCCAGGGGTCCCTCATCTGGCTCTGCGTGAGGCTTGAGCATCCCTGCCTGCCCCTGCCACTAGCTTTTTTGGCTCCCTGGGCTGGGTTTGGTTCAACATCTGGGTGCCGGTGTCTGGCTTTCCCAGGTTTTGTTGGGGCAGGAGTTTGGTGTGCGTCTCTGTCTAGCCATTTGTCTTCTCACAGGCTCTCCCACCAGTGCCGGGAATGGCTTGTCCTGTGTCCGTGTGCTTTTCTGTTTGTCTCGTTGCGTTCAAAGTCGCTGCAGCATTTCTCTCCTCTTCCCAGAAGTGGCAGGAGACCTGCGTTTGCACATCTAAATTGCTTCCTTTGCTTGCCGAGAGAAAGTCCCAAGTTGACTCTGGCTGCACACTTACAGCTATGGGGGGCGGCGGTAAAATAAATTTGCTTGGGAGTGTTGGCAGGGAGGGTGCACTGTCCCCAGCGCTGTGAGGCCTCTGAGTTGTTGATAGTGGCCATTGCCTCTGTGCATGTGCGTGTGGAGGAGCCATCCTGCCAGGGCTTCAGGCTTGTGAAGTGGACACTTGGCAGAATAGGTGAAGAGACCCACAGCTGGCAGCGGAGGAAATTGGTAGCCCTTTCACGCCTTCCCATTTTGTCTCGTGTGAGGCCTCTGCCTCTGTGGCATCACCTGTTTGGAGCCCGCGGCGGGTTGGAGCTTCCTCGGACCACCGCGACGTATTTGTCTTCTTGTCGGACCGCTTCTTTGCACTTGCTCTTTCATGTTTCCAGGTGGTTTTGTGCGTGTACCTTTTGCAGGTGGCGTGCCCCCTCCCCTTTCCAGCTGTGAGGTTGAGTGGAGCATGAGCCTCACGGTTGTGGCTGTGGCGAGTAGTGCCTGTAGGAGATGAGGGGTCTCCTGTGGTGGTTGCGCCGTATGTGTGGCGGTTGCTGTGATTGGTGACTCCTTGATTGCTGTGAATATGTGGCTCCAGGTGACCACAGGCAAGCCTTTGAGAGCTGAGTTGGTGGGTAGTGGGGCTGAATGTGTGTGGTGGGGGTTTGGAGAGCAGCTTTCTTCCTCTGAGTTTGTGCCCTTGTGTCCCCTCTTAGAGCTGACGAGGTTTTTGTTGTTTTTTTAGCTGCGTTGATCTCGGGGGAGGAGGATACAAGGGCATGTTGTGGCCTGATGATGGAAGGTGGAGGAACAGGATGGTGAAAGGTGGGCTGGGTTAGAGTTGCAGGGGTGGGATTTGCCCTGGTGATTTTCAGGTGGGGGAGGTAATACCTAGTGTGGGATAGTGTCTGGAGCTCCATGCTTCCTGGGCAGTGATGGTGAAGGAAGGGATTGTGGGCACCAAGCGTACTCTAGAGCTGGGTGGTATAACCCTGGATTAGATTTTACCCTGGTTGTGAGTTGTTGTTTGTGTGAAGTCTCAAAATTGCCTTTGGCTATATAGCGTTTATCCCTGGCATCTGGGTACTGATCTTGCCCTTGGATGTGCGGGGGTAGAGGAGCGCATGTGTGCGTCTCTGCCTCTGCCTGCCTGTTGCTGCTGCCACTGGCCTCCCTTCCGTTCTGGGAACTGCACTTCATTCTGTCTCTCTGGGTTTGTCACTGGTGTTCCTTTTTTGTTTGTTCATGGGGGGGGGGGGGGGGGGTGTTGTTTGTTTGTTTTTAAATCACTCCAGCACTTTTTTTGTTCTTCCTTTGCTCTTCCCAGGCATGGAAAGAAGGCCATGTTAGCACCTAAATTGGTTCTCCCTTTGGGGAGGGGCTTGACTGTACGCTGCTTACTTTGTTTTGGGAGTGGTTTGGAGGGGAAGGTGTCTCCCTTCAGTACTATGAGATGTGAATACTGTCCCATGTAGTAATTGCTTGTTGTTTTGGGGTAACACCAAAGTTTGGACCGTGAGCAAAAGAGAGCTTGAGGTAGAGGTGAAGCGATATAGAGCCGCAACCATTTAGGCGACTGTACGCCTATGGTGACTTCTGTGTCAGCGGGAAGGAGGCCTCTGTCCTTTCGCTGGACTTGGGGGCAGAGCCTGTAGTGCGTAAGATGTTACACTGAGCGGCGTGGGATTGTGTTCCAGTAGGGCAGTTGCTTGTGCTTTGCACTTCTGTATGGTAGCAAAGTTTCCCGTGTGGCCTCAGGAGGTGCCTGTGTACCCCTGTGTGGAGAGGAAGGCAAGCAGGGATGAGACTGGGCTGGAGAAGGAGCAGCGTTATGCCAGGTTGGGCAAGTGCTGCGTCTGGGGGTGAGCCTTTTGTCACGGCTGGATGGGTGCACCCTGGCCAGGCATGCCTTGGGGAGCTTTGAGCTCAGGGCTGGGTGCGTGGGGTGGGAATTGTACCCGTTGGTCCCTTTGTCTGTTCACTTGTGCCCCTAGGGGTGACTGCCTGTTCTGTCCCCTTGTAGGATCTTGTCTAGTGTGGAGGGAAGTGAATGCTGGTTCCGGGAGTGGAGCTGAGCAGCAGGGGAGGAATTGGATGCTGTGAGGTGGGAAGGGCCTGGTCTGGCATGGTGTCTGTGTTAGGTGATCCCAGTCAGTGATGCTGGAGCAGGGTGTTGCAGCATTTGAGCTTTCTCACATCTCTTGCGGTGGCCTGCTGTGGCCAGGGGTCCCTCGTGCGGCTCTTCACGTGGCTTGAGAATGCGTGCCTGTCCCTGCCAGCAGGTTTTTTGGCTCCTTGTGCTGGGTTTGCTACAACACTTGGGTGCCGGTGTCCGGCCCTCTCCAGGATTTGGTGGGGCACAAGTTGGGTGCGTCTTTGCCTATCTGGCTGTCTTGCCACAGGCTCTCCCACCGGTGCTGGGACTGGCTTGTCCTCTGTCCGTGTGCCTTTGTTTGTCTTGTTGTCTTGAAAGTTGTTGCAGCCTTTTTCTGTTGTTCCCAGATCTGACAGGAGACCTGCGTTTGCACACCTAAATTGCTTCCCTTGCTATTGAAGGGAAAAGCCTGAGGGGTCTGGCTGTCCTGTGACAGCTGTGTGCTGGGGTGTGGGGGATAAGTCGTGTGCGGCGTCTCGGCAGGGAGCGGCCGTTGTCCCCAGTGCTGTGAAGCCTTGGAGTTGTTGATAGTGCCAATTGCCTTTCTCTTACGTGTGTGGAGGAGCCATCTTGTGAAGGTTGCAGGCCTATGAACCAGAGACTGGGAAGATGAGATGAAGAGCCCAGAGATGGTGGAGGAGGAAGTGGGCAGGCCTGTTGCGACTTCCCAATTTGGCACTGTGTGAGGCGTCTACCTCTACGGTGTCACCTGGCTGGAGTGTGTGGTGGGTCTGAGGTCCCTTGGAGCAGTGTGATGTATTTGTCTTCCTGGTTCGTCACTTCTTCCACGCTTATTCTTTCACGTTTCCAGTAGGTTTTGTGCGTGTACCTGTGCAGGTGGTGTGTCCCCAGTCCCTCTTCCGGCTGTGAGGATGCCTGGATAAGGAGCCGCATGGCTGTGGCTGTGGTGAGCAGTGCCTGTTGGAGATGAGAGCTGTCCTGTGGTGGCTGTGCCCTGTGTAAGCTAGGTGGGTTTTTGATTGCCTGTGAATATCCAGCTCAGGCTGGCCAGAAGCAAGCGTTTGAGAGCTCAGGTAGTGGGTTGTGGTGCTGGAGGTTTGGAGAGGAGCTTGCCTTGGCTCTGACTTGGTTCCCTTGTGTCCCCTGTTTGGGGTGATGAGGGTTTTGTTCTTTTTCCAGTGGCTTTGATCTTGTGGGGGAGAAGGATGTGAGGGCATGTTGTGCTGTAGTGTTGGAAGATGGAGGAACAGGGTGCTGAAAAGTGGGTTGGTTTAGAGTAGCGGGGTGGAGTGGCTGGCTTGCTCTGGTGATATTTGGGGGGGGGGGTGCCAGGCTCTGCCTGTGTGTTGCTGCTGCCACCGGCCTCCCTTCAGTTCTGGGAGTTGTACTCTGTGTTGTCTCTCTGGGTGTGTCACTGGTGTTCCTTTCTGTTTTGATGTTGAAAATCACAGCAGCACTTTTTGTTCCATCCTTCCAGCTCTGGGAAGAGCAGAGAAAGAAGTGTTTGCATGTAAATTGGTCCCCTCCTTTTGGAGGGGTTTGCTTGTACCCTCTGTGCCTTGTGTGGGGGTGGCGGCTGTGTGCTGCTTTTGGAGACTGGGGCGGGTGCATCTCTCTCCTTAGTACTATGAGATGTGAATACTGTTTCGTGTAGTACTTGCTTGTTGTTTGGGGGGTGATGCAAATATCTGGACCCTGAGCGGGGAGGAGATCAGGTAGAGGTGAAGTGACCTAGTGCCACCACCAGGCAGAAGGAGGTGGAAGAAGTTGGTGGCTGTGTCCCTGTCGTCACTTCTGGTTCTCCTTGAGCAAGGCCTTTGCCTGTTGGGTGGAGCTGTGTGCGTGGACAGAGCCTGCAGCAGGTAAGATGTTACTCGTAGCGGCGTGGGATTGTCTTCCGGTGAGGCAGTCATTTGCGGTCTGCCCTTCTGTTTGGTAGTGAAGTTTCCTGTGTGCCCTCAGGCGGTGCCTGTGTCCCCTGTGTGGGGAGGATGGTGAGCAGGATGAGGGAGGGGTGGAGAAGGAACAGCGTGATGCCAGGTGTGGCTGTTGGGGCTGAGCCCTTTCCTAGGGCTGGATGGGGCGCACCCTGGCCAGGCCTGCCTTGGAGAGCTTTGAGGTGGCGGCTGGGTGTGTGGAGTGGGAGTTCTCCCAATGGGTCCTGTCTTGTGTTTGGTTGTCTCTCCTGGGGTTACGGTCTGTTCTGTGCCTTGTAGGGTTGTGGCTTGTGTGGATGCAAGTGAATGCTGGTTCAGGGAGTGGAGCCAAGCTATGCCCGTGGAGGCTGAAGCAGGCAGAGGTGTGTTGGCAGTTTGTGTGGGAGGCCTTTGCTTGTGAGTTGTGTGTGAGGCCCCTGTGTGGGATGGTGTCCGAAGCTTCGTGCTTGCCGGTCAGTTTGTCTAGTATGCGGGGCAGGCACCTTGGGTGTCTGATTTGTGATTTTGGTGCTGGTGGGTGCAGCCGGGGTGTTGTGTCTTGCTGTGCTTGAGGAAAGCCTCTGTCTTTTGTGTAGGGAGTTTTTGGACTTGTAGCGGATTAACTTTTGACATGTGGGTGTCGATTTTTGCCCCTACATAGATTTTGCTAAGGTAGAGGATTGGGTGCGTCTCTGCCTGGACGTTGTTATTGCCACAGGCTCCCCTTCAGTGCTGGGAACAATGTTTGCTGCTTGCGTGTCTGCACGTGCGTGTCTGTCCTGTTACGTTTGTTACTGAAATCACTGGAGTGTTTTGTTTGGTCTTTCCGAGAAGCGAAGGCGGGAGGGTGCGTTGGCAGGTGCAAACAGAATCCCCTGCTAGGAAGGGGGAATCCCGGAGAAGGGTCTGTCTGCGCCCTGTCTGCGCTGCGGGGCAAAGCAGGCTGGTGTCGGAGCCCTGGGCGGGAGGGCCGCGGGTGCTAGTAGTGAGGTGCGTGCGTTGCGCCGATGGCAGTAACGGCTTCTCTGTTGCGGGCGGAGGGTTTGTTTGGTGTTTGTCCTGAGGTTTCTGAGGACGATGATGTGCACCAGACTGTGGGAAGAGGGTGAAGTGTCCCAGAGGTGCTGGAGGAGGTGCGGTCAGTCCCTGGTTGCCTGGTTTGAGGCCTCTGGCTTTGTGGTGTCTCTTGGCTGGATCCCTATGCATCTGTGGTCCCTGTGGTAGGTGGGCGAGTGCTTACTTGGAGCAGCGTGGGACTTCTCTCTAATCTGCCAGTTGCCTCCATGTTTTTGTTCTTGTGTTTTGGTGAAGATTTTCTGTATCTTGCAGGTTTCTGTTTTTCTCCAGCCCAGTCCTGGGTGTTGGGCATTGACTAAGTAGGGTAGACAACTGGAGATGGATCAGGATGTTTCTGACTGTGGAGAGTACTGGATGTCAGAGAAAAGGTCCTTCTTGTGGTGGTGTCTCCAGCATATGCTGTGGCTGCTGTGCTGTGGTCCCAACAGAGGCAAGCCTTGGAGAGCTCAGAGGTGTGGACCAGGGGATGGGATTGCATTGTGTGGCTTTGTGCCTTTGCTTCCGTTGTTGGAGTCCCTGGGTGTTGAATGTATTTCTGTTTGCAGGGTCCTGGTCCTTGCAGAGAAGTTTGAGCAGAGAAGGGTGGAAGATGGAGGCAGAGAGGATGGTGCAAGGTGTGTTTGTTTTGGAAGGGGGGTGGGGTGGGGTGACAAGTCCCTGGTGTACTGAGCTTCACGCTCCTGGGCCAGCGATGCTCCGGCAGGAGGTTGTAGCACCAGGGGTGGCCCCTGTCTGTACCAGTGCAAGGCTGTGCTGGTGTACCTGGGAGTCCCGCAATTGCCTCGGTGTAAAGAATGGGAATCGTTCCCCTCCATTGTGGGGGATTTCTGGTCCTTTGAGCAGGGTTTGCTTCTGGCATGGGTGTAGATCTTGACTCTGTCTAGGCTCTAGCAGGGCAGAGGATTGGGTGTCTGCCTTGCTGATGCCATTACCACAGCTTCCTGCTTCAGTTCTGGGAATTGTCTGGGGGTGTCACTGATGGCTTGGAGTCAACATCACCGCACTATTTCTGTCTCTGTGTCTTTTGTCCTTTTCTTTGCTCTTCCCAGAAGTGAAGGGGGAGGCCTGTGTGAGCACATGTAAATGGCCTCCCTTAGTTGGGAGGGGAGAGCTGTGAGACAGGTCTTGCTGCATCCTGTCAGCTTTGTGGGAGCTAAGTAGGGTGGTTTTGGGTGGAAGGGGCCCCTGCCGCCAGTGCTGTGAGGCCTGTGAGTTGTGCTGTTTTGTGGTAATTGCTGCTTTATCTGCAGCGGGGGGTCTTTTTACCAAGACTTTTGGGGCAGGGAGGAGAAGTGGAGATTGGGCAGAAGAAGAGAAGACACCTTGAAGTCATGAACCATGGAGCTGCCTGTCGTTGGTGCGTGGAGCATGTGATGGGTGAGAGCTTGCTTTGGGGGAAGCTGTTGCTGCCTGGTTTTGCCTTGGCACATTTTGGCGAGGTTTTACTTGTGCATGTTCACAGGTGCTTGCGCTGTAGCTCTGTCGTGAGGAGCGGGGCACGGGCAGTGACACGCTGAGGGCTGGAGAAGGAGCACCACAAAGATGGCTGTGGTGAGCAGTAGATGTTGGTGATGATGAGGTGTTCTCTGTGGTGGCCGTGTCCTGCAAGCGGTCTGGTTGCTGTGAAGTAGATGTTTCCTCGGGTCGGATGTTGAACACCCTGCCCAGGCAGGCCGGAGGGAAGCCTTTGTGAGCTCTGAGTCTGTGGGTGAGGTGGGTTGGCTGCATCTGCCTGGGGCTTGGGGAGGACCTTCCGCCTACGTTTTGCTTTGCACCTATTTGTCATCCGTGTTTTGGGCTGACAAGGTACGTGTGGTTTTTCCCCTGTCCCAGAGGCCTTGGTCAGGCGTGAAGTATGTGAGCCAGGAGAGTCGTGCAGCACACACGCAGGATGGAGGTAGAAAAGGGATGGGGGAGTGGTTGGTGGGGAGGGGGTTGGGTGGTGGCTGTATTTTGTTTGGGGGCAGTGTGGGTGGGGTAGGACGGCCCTGGTTTGCAACAGCCTCCTGAGCTTTTTGCTTCCAGGGCAACAAGGCGAGCGGGAGGCTTTTTTGGCCAGGGCTGCTGTGAAATCTGGTGTAGGGCTGGGCCGGCCGGTCCGAGTCTGTCGGAGTCCATGTATAGGAGAAACGACGGATGTCTAAGGAGCTTGTGGGGTGTTTGATCCGGGCTCATCCCTGGCACTTGGGGTGCAGGCCTGGCCCCTCTCTGGGGTGTGTTGAGGGTGAGCTCTGGGTTTGCATTCGTGCCCCTGACTTGCTGTTGCTACAGGCCTCCCTTCAGTCTTGGGAACAGCGCTATGTCCTGTGTGCCTGGGGGTGTCACTAGTGTCTGTCTCTTTCTACGTCTTTGCAAAATGTCTGCAGCACTTGTTCTTTTTCTGCTCTTGTCAGGACTGGAGGGAAGGCTGTGGTGGGTTTTTTCCTGCCACCTAAAATGGTTTCCACCTCGGGGAGGGGTCTGACTGCACCCTGTGTGCCGTGTTTAGGCTGGGTGGGGGTATCGCCTTTGGATTCTCGGGGGTTGCTTTTGCCCTCAGGGCTGTGAGTCCCGTGTGCCGCGTGACTTTTCCTAATTTATTTTTGTTTTGGTGACATGTACGGGAGTCATCTGGCTGAGGCTCGAGGCTCGTAAGCGGGCATCGGGAAGAAGAGGTGGAGACAGCGCCTGTGACCTGAGGAAGCTGGTGAAAGAAATGGATGTCGGCGCATTCGCTTTGCGGTTGCCCGGTGTGAGACTTCTGCCCGTGAGGTGGCCCTGGGCTGGAAGCCTTGTTACGTGAAGCCTGCGATAGGTGAGATCTGAATCGGAGCGCTGTGAGACATTTGGTCCGTGGAAGTTGGGAGGTGGATTTGAGCGGGCTTGGGGGGAGCCTCTCTTGGCCTCCCTCGGTGGTGCTGGTGACGGTCCTGTAGAGGGAAGGGTTGTGGGCTCCTGCTGTTGGTCACAGGGTGTATTTAGGGTTGTCAGACTGTGCTTGCCTGTGGCACTTGGGTGTTGGTTTTGCACTTCTAGGTTGTTTTGGGCCAGACGATTGGGTTTGTGTTGGCGTGCCTGTTGCTGTTGCGAGAGGGCCTTCGCAGTGCTGGGAATGGTTTGTGTGGTTTCTGCCTGTCTCATCTTTGTTCACTGTGCCTGAATTCACTGCTGCCTGTCTTTGCTCTTTGCCGGACTGAAAGGAGGGGACTTTTCTGTAGTGCTGAAGTTCTGCCCTCTTAATTGGGGGGGAAGTTCAGAGGGGTCTTAATGCTTCGTGTCTCCTTGGTGGGCATGTGGGTTGCTGTGTGCGCCCTATGTAGGGGGTGGGGGGGTGCTGTAGTCTCAGTGCTCTGCAAGTGTTAATAGATGTATTATTGTTTTGGGGATGGGAGGGTGCAGCTGTGTGTTGCTTTGCTGGCTCCTGTGGTGTGGGATGAGGTGTTGGGTTCACGGTGAAGAGCCCCAGACCTGGTGCCATGGCCATGTTGGAGGAATCGGGAGGTTACTTGGAGTCGCCTTGCATGCAGTCCTGTGGCTGTGCCAGTCAGAGCTGGGAGACTTGTGGTGTGCGCCGTGTGGGGCATTGTTCCTGTTTTGCGGGGAGCTTTTTCCACGGGCATTTTTGTTGGTGTGGGGGGGCGGGGTTTTCTTCTGTTTTGATGTGTCTAGCTTTGCATTTGTATTTGAGGGGTTTTCTTTTTTTTCCCCTCTGTGTCTGTAGATGTTGGATTGCTGCTCCCTGTGTGGTGAGGAGGATGGGCTGCAATGACTGGAGGCCTGGAAAAGGAGCCGTGTGGCCAGGTACGGCGTGTATTTGACTCTTGGGGCTGGAGCCTCTCGGTAGCGGCTGCGTGGCGGAGCCTGCAGTTGCCTTGTCAAGGCGGCTTCCTGGTTGCAAGTGGAACAAATTGCCAGAGCCCAGGGGCCGGTGGTGTTGGGATGCGCAGTGTGTGTAGTGCTTGCCTTGCTTCCCTTGTGCTGAAAGTGTGTTCTGTGTTCTTGCCAGGGTCCTGGCCTGCACGGAGGGAAGTAGGTGAGAGGATTGCATCGTGGAAGAGCCGTGGGACAGTGTTGGATGACAGACACGGACCGGCCGGATGTTGCCCGCTACGTTGGAATGTCCCTTCTGTATTGGGATTCTGCGTGGGGGTGTGGGGTGGGTTTGGGAGTGTCCTCAGCTTTATGATCCTGGAGCCAGGGGTTTGCAAGTAGTATGTTTGGGTCAGTTCGTGTGTGCTGTGGGTGGACCTAGGGTGACCAGAGGTGAAATCCATTCCTGTGACCCTGCAGTTGGACCAGCACCCAGACACTTGCAGGAACCGCTGGGCAAGCAGGCCCAGAGCTTGCAACTGTTGAGCACGGCAATGCTGGAGCCAGCTAGCATGGAAGCAGGAGGGCCGGCCAGGCGCGGGGCCCGGGCTGCCTCTGTGGCTTCTGTGCTAGTGAGGTTGAGAATTGCAGTGCTGTGGGGTTGGAGGTTTTGGACCTGCTTGTGCAGGGTTCTTGTTGGTGTTGGGGTGCTGGTTCTGCTGGGTCAGAGCAATGGGTTTTATTCTGCCTGGCTGCCATGTTTACAGTGTCCTGCAGGGCTGGGAGCCTGTCGTAGCAGCGTGTGTTTGGCTGGGGCGGGGTGGTTGTCTGGTTTGGTCCCTGAGCAGTGTGGTGAGCATGTTTGTTATTACACTGAAATAAAATAGTTTTCTGATAGCCTACTGTTAGGCTAACCATAATTTAGATTATTAAGAAATATTAGCTTTGCAGCTGAATACAAGGCATGACCTGTGGCCTAGCAATGCCGCTGACCACAAGGCAGAATGATAGCTAAGCCTTTGCTTATGTTAAGTAATCATTTTAACTGTGTTGACTATTTTCTGAGTAAAATGCAGCAAGTGAATCTGTGTTTGCGTGCTGTAAACCAGATGCAGCAAGAAAGAAGATAAGAGGAAGAAGCCATTGTTCTAAGTACAGTGATCGTGTCCTTAAGAAGTATCTGTGCAAGTTTTTGCTAACATATCATTATGTTACTGTTACTTAGGTTAGAAAATATTTTTGGAAAATCAATGTGACCTTTGTATGACCTTTGGTCAATGCTGGCTGATGCAACCTTGCAGTAAGATTGCCAAGGTCTGTCAATATAGGCGGGCAAACAAGGTGATTGGGCCCAACCATGCGGGGTAAGCAAAGCCAAGCCATCTTGGTGATTTCCTCTGAGTTTTGCGCGTGTGTTATGAAGAAGCTTATGTAACCAGAGTTTATAAATATATGTGTTGAGTTGCAGTCGGGGTCTCTCTCTGCCCTTACGAGGACAGGGGACCTTCGGCCGAATAAACTGAAAAGACCACACCTTCATCTCCTGCTTATTGGAGTCTCAGCTGGGAAACGAGCCCTGTTTGGGTTAAGAGAGTCTGCAATTGTTCCCTTACCAGATTGGGAGCCTGGTCAGACAATTTCTCCCACAGGCGAAAGCAGAGCTGTCTGTTACTCAGCTTTGTTTTGTTGTTGCCCCTAGTGGAGGTATTGCAAAAATGTATCATCTCACTACACAAAAGGCTTCTCAGCTGAAAACTGTAAACTGCAAATTGTTTCTTCTTCTCTCTCCCCCATCACTGCGGGGGGGGGTCGTGTTAGGGGGAGAGAATAGTCGAACAATGCTTGCTTCACGATAAGGCTGACTCCTGTGGGAACACAGATTAGTTACTGCCTGCTTTGCACATAAACTTTGCAGAAAACTGTAGCAAATGACAGATTGCCGCAATGGAATCTTGTTCAGGAGAGGTATAAAAATGTATCCTCGGGCATGGCTAGGGGTCAACATGACTTTGAGCTCCGTTGTCGATCTGTTTGCAAACAAACATACTTGAAATGGATCCAGCCTAAGTGTGTATAACTCTCTCTTGAGGTATATGGAAAAAGCCTCCAGAAACACGAAACTAGCTGTTTGTGCAACAGAGGCACAACTGGGAAGCACCCCCCCTCCCCCTGTCAGCTTAACCACCCTCTCGTCCGTCCAAGGCCCCTGCCTTGTAGTGCCTCTTGGGCCTGTGTGGTGTTGCTGGTCGTTGTGTTTTTTTGGGGGGGGGGGGGTGTGAGGGGTGTGCAGCCAAGGTGATGGCTCCTGTGGAGAAGGGGAGTAGAAGCAGAAGTAGTTACGAAGAGCCTGGGTGCTGGGCTGATGTCGTGGGAGAAAACTCCCTGGTGTTCGTTGTCTAGCCGGCTTAGAGACCAGACAACACGGGTGAAGGGGTAACTGCAGTTTATCTACTCGAGTAAAGACCATAAAACAGCAAAGAGGTAAAATGGCCTCGACTTAAGGGTGAGGCTGTCTTGTATACATTTTCTAACAAAGAAACTACAAGGTTATTGAATATGCAATACTTATGGTAATCATCTCCTTACATGGTGCATTACAAGTCTCAGTACTTTTCCAGAGGAAAAAAGTTAGTGTTACCTTACACATTCCAATCTGTTTTCCTGTGTTCTGCTGTACCATCTTCTTCCCTCTGGGCCCCCCCCCCCCCTTATCTTATCTGACTCCTAGCTGTAGCTGGTACCCAGTACACAGACTTAAGCATTTTGTTAGAAAAAAGCAGAAATTAAGGCACTTGACATAAGAAAATGACTGGCTTAGAGATCATTCTGTCTTGTGGTCAGCAAGATTGCTAGGCCACAGGTCATGCCTAGTGTTTAGCTACAAAGCTAATACTATTTAATAATCTAAATTACCCTGAAATAAAATAGTTTTCTGTAGTATACTGTTAACAGTAAAGAGAAACCCATCACTTTGAGTGTGAGGTGGAAGAGGTGCCAGGAGGATGTGTGGGGTGTGGCTTGTGTGCTCTGTGGGGTGACAGGGATGCGAAGCTGCCTGCCTGGGGGTGGTGGGATCGTGCTCTGCTCCGTTGCTTGTTTGCTTTGTTTGGTGATGTTTGTGTGTGTCCTTGTGTTGTTTGTGTTCTGCCTGTTTGTTGTGAGGTTGGCAATGTTTTCTTCCTGGTGGTTTGTTTTGTACATGGCTGTTTGCTCACCTCCTATCTGTTGAGCTTTTTGTATGTAACATGTAGAGGAACTTGTGGGCCAGCCTGGAAAAATAAAATAAAGGAGAAATGGTTCTGGTACCTGCTGCATTGAGTTTATTTACTTTTTGTATTTATTACTTTTCTCGTGGGGGGCAGGGGCAGGGGCAGGGCTGGGTGCTCGTGTCCTGTGCGCTGCCAGGGGGGTCGCACGGGTCCGGGCAGGGGAGCTCCCCGCGGCTGGGCCCTGGGTCCTCGAGGCAGGGAGGGGTCGTGGGCCGAAGCGGGCCCTGTGGCCGAGGGCGGAGGCTCTATTGTCCCGGGCCCGGGGTAGCGCGGAGCCGGGCTGCCCCTTCGTGCGCGGTGCGGCCCGCGGGGGCGGCGCTGAGCTGTCTTCCCGGTGCCCGCCCCGGTCCATCCCGGCCCCCCCCCGGGTCCGGGTTTTCCGGGTGCTGCGAGAAGAGCGCGGATTCCTGCGCATGGCTGCATGGGGCGGGGGGTGGGGGGGTCACGTGAGTCGGCCACGTGCAAGCGAGCGGCGGTGGGGAGCGGCTCCGTGCGGTAAGTTTGGGGGGGGGAAAGTGAGCCCCCCCCCCGTGGTGGGTGCGGCGGCGGGGCCGGAAGCTGCGCGGGGCGCGTGGGGAGAGCCCCGGGGCCGGGGCAGATCGCGGCTCCGCGCGTGTCCCGCCCCGGCTCGTGGCCACTCGCTGTGCAGTGGGTGGAGACCCGGGGTCGCCGGTGGCCCCGCGCGTGTCCCGCGACGCCCAGGTGACGGTCCTGCAGGCTGCTGGGGGCGCTCCCGGCGGCCGGAGCACCCGGCTCCACTTGCTTCGCTCTCCCGGCGGGTCCCGGCCGTGGGTGGGGGGCGTGCAGCGGGCCGCGGAGCCCCGAGCTGACTGGCGCCCCCGGGCTCTGTTTCGGATGTCCTGTCCCGGGTGTGGTGCAGGGTGGGGAGCAGTGCACTTGCAGCTGCCAGCCTGCATCTGTGCCTGCCTGGCATATACATGCGGGGGTCTTGTGCCCCGTGCTGTGCTTGGGAGTCCCCCCCGCCCATCTAGCTGCCTGGGGCTCTGTTCTGCTCCCTGTCCCCGCGCTTTGGCTGCACATTTTTGCCTCGGATCCCATGCATGCCTGCCTGCAGCCTTGTCTGACACTTTCCCTCTAGTGGGGCCTGAATGCTGGGGGGTGTGTGCGTGCGTGCTTGTGTGCGTGCATGCACATGCATGGGCTGTTGTCCCCAAAGGACAGTGAGTTCATGCCTGGTGCGCTTGTGCCGGTAAAGACACAGGGGTGAAGGATCAAACTTAATCTTTATTTCTGCACAGAAAGCAGCGCTTGGCAATCGTTTGCAAAGCAAGCACACCCACCCAAGTGGGTATCAGCCTTATATAGCCTCTTCTCGCCTTACACACTGTACAGTCACTAGAGGTTGCCTCTTTTGGTCCATGCGCACTTCGCCCCCTAGGTACAGACTACCCCTAGCCAGCTAAACTGGGCTTCCTAATAGGTAATTTGCTCATGTAGCACCTGGTATTCAGCCAGCCTAGCAAGGAACCCCTCTTTGCAACTCCCCGCAAGTAACCCCCCTTCCAACTTTCCCCCGACTTTGTTGATACAGCTTTTCTTACTAGCGAGGCCAGCAATTAGCAACTAAGCAACAAGCGATCTCCCCTTGCCTAAACAACCTACTCTATGCCCTTGGTTAGATAGGATACTTTTTCAAAAGATACAAAGCTGTTCCCGAAGTAGAAAATGCATAGTGAAAGTTCAGGGGTGCTCCTCAGGGCTGCCCACTGCTTAATTGCCTTCCTGTTGGAAAAGGAAGGAAGGTGCAGGGAGCTGAAAACCTGGGTCCTGGCATATTGCAGTTTAATAAAACACAGGTCTGGTTTCTTTGGCTCGTTTGACACTGGACCGAGCACCGGACACCACAGAGACTGACGGCGAAGGTCATATATTTGCACTTGCTTGCCCCGCTTGTGTTCTGTTACCCAACCTGTCCCTGCTGTCCCCCACCAGTTGCCCCCTTTGTCCTGCTGCTTGCCTTGACCTGTGAACTTGGCCGGTTTTGGCTGCTTCATTTTTTGCACTAAGCCAGCCAGCGTGTGGCCCGTCCATAACATGTGTGCCTTTTTAAGGCCTGTTTATTTTATCCCTGTAACCCTCTGCAATGCCCTTTAACACCCTGCCCCTTCTCCCTTTCACTCCTTGTTCCTTAGTGGCAGTGTCCCTTGGCTCTGTAAAGTGGAAGAGCTGTTTAACCAGCAAGGCCTTTACCTTCCCTGCTGTTTAACTGCAAGGTCCCTGCAGCCCGCACTTGTTCTGCCTCAAGCTACCTGTATCTGCTGTCAAGCCCCCTGCTGCCTTAACCTGCCTCTTGCCTCTGCAAGCCTCCATCTTTGCCCCTCAAGCCCGCTGCAGGCCCCTGCATCTCCTCTCAAGCCCCTGCTGCCTTAAGCTGTGTCTGGGCCCCCTGAACGTCTCTGCATCCCTCACTTTTTTCGCCTCAAGGTTGCTGCATGCCCCCTTGTGTACCCTCTAGCCCTCTGCACCCCTCCTCTTTGCTCTTCCAGCCTCCTGAAGTCCCCTCAAGTTTGCTGCTGCCTTAACTCCGCTGTGGCCCCCTCAAGCTCTCTGCATTCCTCCTGTTTGCCTGTCACGTCCCCTGCATCCCCTGTCTTTCCTCTTGAA
Organism: Alligator mississippiensis; assembly: GCF_030867095.1. Taxonomy (NCBI): domain Eukaryota; kingdom Metazoa; phylum Chordata; order Crocodylia; family Alligatoridae; genus Alligator; species Alligator mississippiensis. Next base: position 255,048,229 of record NC_081827.1, read on the forward strand.
GCCTTGTGCATGCCCTGTCAAGCCCCCTGCTCTGTTAAATTGTGCTCTGGGTCCCTCAAGGTTCCTACATTTCTCTGCCTTTCCCCCTCAAGCCTGCTGCATCCCCTCTTTTTGCCTCTCAAGTGCACTACATGTCCTGTCAAGAGCCCTGCTGCTGCAACCCTCCTCTTGTGCCCTCAAGGTCCTTGTGTCCCCCCTGTTTCCTTGTGAAGCTCTATGCATCCCCTGTATTTACCCCTTGAGCTCCCTACATCCCTTGTCTTTGCTCTTCCAGCCCCCTGCATCTCCCAGTGTTTCTGGCTCAAGCTCCATGTATCCTGTCTTTTTGCCCCTGAAGCTTCCTGCTGCCTTAAGCTCTGTCTGGCCCCCTCAAGCGACGTGTATCCCTGCTCTGTGTTCCTGAAGCCTCCGGCAGGCCCCTGCATCCCCTGTCAAGGCCCTGGTGCCTTAACGTGTGTGTGGCCCCTCTCAAGGTCCCTGCATCTCCCATTTTTTCTGCCTCAAGCTCGTTGCATTCCCCCTTGTGGCCCCTCAAGCTGTCTGGAGCGTTGCCTTTGCTCCTCCAGCCTCCTGCATGTGCCGTCAAGCCCCCCCGGGCCTTAAGTGCCCTATGGCCCCCTCAAGCTCCCTGGATTGCCTGTGTTTTCCCGTCAAGCCTCGTGAATGCCGTGTCAAGCACTGTGCTGCCTTAACCCCTGACCGGCCCCCTCAGGGTCCCTGCACTCCCCCCCCCCCCCCGGTTTCTGCCTGAAGCTCCCTGCATCCCTCCTGGTGTCCTGTTAACCTTGCTTCACCTCTCCTCTTTGCTCCTCCATCCTCCTGCATGTCCCCTCAAGCTCGCTGCTGCCTTGATTCCCCTGTAGGCCTGTCAAACTCCCTGCACACCCCCTGTTTCTGCATTACACTCTGTGCATCGCCCCTTGCGTCCCCTCAAGGTCCCTGCACCCCCCGTTTGCTTGTTCAATGTGCTGTTTGTCCCCTCACGCATCCTTCTGCCTTAATCCCCCTCTGGCTCTGGCAAGTGCCCTGGATTCCCCCTCTGCGTTTGTGAAGCACCATGCATCCACATTTGTGCGCCCTCAAGGTCTCTGCATTCCCTTTTTGCTCCCCCAGCCCCCTGCATGTCCCCTCAAGCGTCCTGCTGCCTTAACTGCCCTGTGCATTCCCGCTGCTTTCCCTCCAAGCCCTGTGTGTTGTTCCTCTTTGCTCCTCCAGCCCTGTGCATGTCTCGCCAAGCCCTGTGCTGCCTTAACAAGCTTCCGGCCCTCTTAGGGTTCCTGCATCCTCCCGTTTCCCCCTGAAGACCTGTGCATCCCCGCTCTTTGCCCTTCAAGCTGCTTGCATGTCCCCTGAAGCCCCCTGCTGGTTTAACACCCTCTGGCCCTCTCAAGGTTCCTAAATCCTGCTGTTTGCCCCTCAAGCCCTCTGCATCTGTCCCTGTTTCCTGTTTAGGCCCCTGCATGTTCACTCAACCCCCTGCTGCCTTAATGTTCTCCTCTCTGGGTCTCTCAAGGTCTCTGCATTCCCCTGTGTTTCTGCCTAAAGTTGCCTGCATCCCGCCCCCCCCCTTTACCTTTCCCTCTCAACCTGCTTGTATTCCTCCTTCATCACCTCTCAAGTGTCCTGGTGTGTTAACCCCTCTCTGGTCTCCTCAAGCTCCGTGTATCTCATTGTCTTTGGTGCTGAAGCCCCCTGCATCCCCCATCCTTGCCCTTGAAGGCTCCTGCATGTTCCCTGTTCCCCCCTGAAGGTCCCTGCATCCCCCCTCTTCCCCCCTGAAGGTGCCGGCATCTCCTCCCATGTCCTGTTAAGCCCCCTGTGCACTTCCCCACTTTGCTTCCTGAGCCTCCTGCATGTCCCCTCAAGCAGTGTGGTGCCTTAACGTGCCTCTGGCCCCCTCAAGGTCCCTGCATCCTCTTCTGTTTCTCTCTCCAAGGTCGCTGCATTTCTTTTTCTTTTCTTTTCTTTTCTTTCTATTCTCTTTTCTCTTTTCTTTGTTTTCTTTTCTCTTTTCTTTTTCTTTTTTCTTTACTTTGTTTTATTTTTCTTTTCTTTTCTTTTCTTTCCTTTATTTTTTCTGTTTTCTTTTGTTTTGTTTTCTTTTCTTTTCATTGTCTTTGGTGCTGAAGCCCCCTGCATCCCCCGTCCTTGCCGTTGAAGGCTCCTGGATGTTCCCTGTGACCCCTTGAAGGTTCCTGCACCTGCCCTATTCCCCCCTGAAGGTCCCTGCATCCCCCCTCTTCCCCCCTAAAGGTGTCGGCATCTCCTCTCATGTTCTGTGAAGCCCACTGTGCATTTCCCCCCTTGGCTCCCTCAGCCTTCTGCATGTCCCCTCAAGCAGTGTGGTGCTTTAATGTGCCTCTGGCCCCCTCAAGGTCCCTGCATCCTCTTCTGTTTCTGCAAGCTCCTTGCATTTCTTTTTCTTTTCTTTTTTTTTTTCTTTTTTTCTTTTTTTTCTTTCTTTTCTTTCTATTCTTTTATTTCTCTTTTTTCTTTCTTTTCTTTTCTTTTTTCGTTTCTTTTATTCTTTTCTTTTATTCTTTTCTTTTCATTTCTTTTTTCTTTTTCTTTTTTCTTTAATTTTCTTTTTCTTTTTTCTTTTCTTTTATTCTTCTTTTATTTCTTTTTCTTTTCTTTTCTCTTTTTTCATTTGTCTTTTCTTTGTCTTTTTTGTTTTTCTTTTCTTTCTTTTTTCTTTTCTTTTTTTCTTTTATTTCTTCTCTTTTCTTTCTTTTCTTTTGTTTTATTTTTTCTTGTGTTTTCTTTCTTTTCTTTTTTCTCTCATTTCTTTTTCTTTTCTTTTCTTTTCTTTCTTTTCTTTTCCTTTTCTCTTCTTTTTCTTACTTTTCTTTCTTTTTCTTTTCTTTTTTCTTTTTTTCTCTTCTTTTTTTCTTTACTTTTCTTTTTTCTTTTTCTTTTATTTCTTTTATTCTTTTCTGTTTTTTCTTTGTTTTCTTTTTTCTTTTCTTTCTTTTCTTTTCTTTACTTTTTTCTTTTATTTCTTTTCTTTTTTGTTTTTTCTTTTTCTTTTCTTTTTTGTTTTCTTTCCTTTTTCTTTTATTTTTCGTTTTTTTCTTTCTCTTTTGTTTTGCTATTCTTTTTCTTTCTTCTTTCTTCTTTTTCTTTTTTCTCTTTTCTTTTTGTTCTTTTTCTTATTTCTTTTTACGTTCTTTTCTTTCTTTTTTTTCTTTTCTTTCTTTTTCTTTTCTTTTTTTCTCTTTTGTTTCTTTTCTTTTTTCTTTTTCTTTTTTTTCTTTTCTTTTCTTTGTGTTTGGTGCTGAAGCCCCCTGCATCCCCTGTCCTTGCCCTTGAAGGCTCCTGCATGTTCCCTGTGACCTCTTGAAGGTCCCTGCACCTGCCCTATTCCCCCCTGAAGGTCCCTGCATCCCCCCTCTTCCCCCCTGAAGGTGCCGGCATCTCCTCTCATGTCTTGTGAAGCCCACTGTGCCCTTCCCCCCTTGGCTCCCTCAGCCTCCTGCATGTCCTCTGAAGTAGTGTGGTGCCTTAACGTGCCTCTGGCCCCCTAAAGGTCCCTGCATCCTCTTCTGTTTCTCTCTCCAAGCTCCCTGCATTTCTTTTTTTTTTTTTTCTTTTTTTTGTTTCTTTTCTTTTTTCTCTTTTGATTCTTTTCTTTTTTCTTTTTTCTTTTTTTCTATTTCTTTTTTTTCTTTCTTTTTTCTCTTTCGTTTTCTTTTTCTTTCTTTTTCTTTCTTTTTTCTTTACTTTCCTTTTTATTTTGTCTTTTCTTTCTTTTGTTTTCTTTTTTTTCTTTTTTCTTTTCTTTTTCTTTCTTTCTTTACTTTTCTGTTTTGTTTCTTTTCTTTGTTTTATTTTCTTTTTTTTCTTTTTCTTTTCTTTTCTTTCTTTCCTTTCCTTATTTTCTTTTTCTTTTCTTTCTTTTACTTTTCTTGTGTTTCTTTTTCTTTCTTTTCTGTTTGTTTTTTCTTTATCTTTTCTTGCTTTTTCTTTCTTTTCTTTTTCTTTTCTTTTTATTGTCTTTGGTGCTGAAGCCCCCTGTATCGCCTGTCCTTGCCCTTGAAGGCTCCTGCATGTTCCCTGTGATCCCTTAAAGGTCCCTGCATCTGCCCTGATCCCCCCTGAAGGTCCCTGCATCTCCCTCTTCCCCGCCTGAAGGTGCTGGCATCTCCTCCCATGTCCTGTCAAGCCCCCTGTGCAGTTCGCCCCTTGGCTGCCTGAGCCTCTTGGATGTCCCCTGAAGCAGTGTGGTGCCTTGACGTGCCTCTGGCCCCCTCAAGGTCCCTGCATCCTCTTCTGTTTCTCTCTAGAAGCTCCCTGCATTTCTTTTTCTTTTCTTTTCTTTTTTTTATTTCTTTTTTTAATTTCTTTTTCTTTTCTTTTGTTTCTATTCTCTTTTCTTTTTTCTTTTCTCTTCTTACTCTTTTCTTTTATTTTTCTTTTCTTTTTCTTTTATTCTTTTCTGCTTTCTTTTCTTTTTTCTTTTCTTTTATTTTTTTGTTTTATTTCTTTTTTTGTTTTCTTTTGCTTTCTCTTCTTTTACTTTATCTTTTCTTTTGTTTTGTTTTTTCTTTTGTCTTTTTTCTTTTCTTTTTCTTTTTTTGTTTTTTCCTTTTTCTATTATTTTATTTTTTCTCCTTTCTTTTCTTTTTCCTCTTTTTTTCTTTTTTAGTCATTTCTTTTTACTTGCTTGTCTTTATTTTTTGTTCTTTTTCTCTTTTTCTTTACTTTTCTTTCTTTTTCTTTACTTTTTTCTTTTTCTTTTTGTTTCTTTTTTCTTTTTTCTCTTTTGTTTCTTTCGTTTTTTCTTTTTCTTTTTTTTTCTTTTATTTCGTTTATTTTTTTCTTTCTTTTCTTTTTTTATTTCTGATCTGTTATTTTCTGTTTTCTTTCTTTTCTTTGTTTTTGTTTTCTTTCCTTTCCTTTTTTCTTTTCTTTCTTTTTTCTTTTCTTTTTTCTTTTGTTTTATTTCTTTTTCATTTTTTCTTTTTCTTTTCTCTTTTCTTTCTTTTCTTTTCTTTTTCTTTTCTCTTATTTTATTTGTATTTTTCTTTTATTTCTTTTTCTTTCTTTTGTTTTTTTTTCTTCTTTCTTTTCCTCTTTTTTCTTTTCTTTTCTTTTTCTTTTTTCTTTTTTTATTTCTTTTATTTCTTTTGTTTTTCTTTTCTTTGTTTTTAATTTCTTTTTCTTTTCTTTATTTTGTTTTCTTTTTTTTAGAATATAATAGCATAGGGATAGTGGTGAATGTCTCTCTTCCCGTGGCCTGGCCCCGGTGGTGGCGGGAGAGCCTGCTGCCCCTTTGGTCACGCCCTAGGCTAGCGGATCAGATGGGGAAGTTAGCGAGATGGAGATCCAGCTCTCTGAGTTTTGCAAGAGACGTTGTGAGCGGGATGGCCCCTCCCCCCCCAAGAAGACAGGGAACGTGCTCACGAAGCTGGTCCTTGCCTCGGACGGTGAGAGGCGGGTGATGTGCGTGGACGTTGAGGGTGTTGACACTGTAGTTGTGGGCAAACTCGCACACTGGGGTGTAACCACGCCGCTCTTCCGTAGGCAACATCCACCTGAAGCTGGCGGAGCCCCTCTGGGTCCCTCTTGACTATGGGGGGACTCCTGACCTTGCTGAAGCTAACTGGGGCAGAAGAACGTAGCAGGGTGCATCACCCAGTGGTGTGTGGACCCCAAAGTGTTTGTCAAGGTTGGCAGGGCAAAAGTCAAGCTTATGCAGTAGGATCGCGGCAGACGACAGATAGCCTACCGTTTGGACAAGCTTGGCTAGAGGGTGAGAGTGGAGTGGGGCCTGGGCATGTTGCTTGACTAGAGTAGGGCACGGTAGTCCTTCCCTGACCTGTCTGTATTGCCTTGCTCTGCTCTTGGGTGTTTGCTCTTCCACCCGCACTTTGCTTTGCTCTTCCTCTCCCACACCCACACCCACGGTAGGCACAACCATTTGCACCATCAACATCAATGGCTGTCGAGAGTCGGTGAAGCGCGAGGCCGTTCTGGAGCTCCTGCGACAGAATAGGTTGGCTGTCGCCTTCCTAGAAGCGACGCACTCTGACAGCTTCAACCAGGCGGCCTGGTGGGCTCCCTGGCGAGGAGAGGTGTTCCTGAGCCAGAGCACCAACCTCAGCACTGGGGTCGTGACACTCTTATCAACGCAGCTGCAGCTTGACACGGCGGTGCCGCAGGAGGTCGTCCCCGGCCGCCTGCTGACCGTCCGCGTCACCCTCGCACAACACCGCCTGCTGCTTGTCAACATCTACACGCCCTCCGATGGCTAGCGGAGAGTCACTTTCTGCGAGACCTTGGCTGCCCTCCTCCGCGATACTAGTGAGGATGATGACCTGGTTCTCCTCGGTGGGGATTTCAACTGCACCACTGCTCTGTGCCTTGACCTCACAGGGCCTGAGCCACACCTGTCTTCCGCTCGCAAGCTGCAAGCTGTCTTGGAGGGGGCAGACCTCATGGACGTCTGGTGAGGCTTGCATCCTGATGAGCGCCAGTACACCTAGGCCAGGATGGGTACCGGTGGTCTGACCATAGCTCGCCTTTATCGACTTTATATCATGAGGCACCAGCTACCCCTTCTGCGCAGCAGCTGCATCGCTCCCTCGGGTCAATCTGATCATGGCGTGGCCTTCAGCGAACTGAGCCTGCCGGGGAGAGCCTGTGCACGGGTACCGTATTGGTGTTTCAAAGTCAGCCTGCTTCAGGACTCTTATTTCCGGGACTGGTTTGCCTACTTTTGGCGGAGGTGGGAGGCTGCGAGATCGAGCCACTTCTCGTGGAAGCTGTGGTGGGACGTGGGCAAGGTACAGATCCGAGCCTTATGCCAGCAATACACCCAGCTGGCCGGAAACGAGACGCGCTGCTGTATCTGGGAGTTGGAGGAGGACGTGGCGGAGCTCGAGGCTGCTCTGCTGGCCGCTGGCAGCGAGGCAGCACTGAGCGAGAGCCTCCGGCTGTGCAGGAAATGCCTGCACGACTTGGCGGAGAGTGCGGCCCGTGACGCAAGGGTCTGTGCCAACTGCGAGGAGCTGGTGGGAAGTGATGCCCCGAGTCACTTCTTTTTCAATCTGGAGCGGCGGAGAGCAGGAACCAAAGTCTTGGATCATCTCAAGACTCCTGAGGGCTGGGTCATTACAGAGCCGGGCGAAATACGCGAACGTGCCGTTGTGTTTTGTTGCGACTTGTTCACGGCCGAGCCGTCATGCCCTGAGGGCACGCGGGAACTGCACGAGGGCCTACTGCGTCTCGATGCTCTGGAGGCTGGTGAGCTTGAGCGGGAATTGTCGCTGGAAGAGCTGCTGGCTGCCACGGCCGGCCTCGCCTGCGGCAAAGCGCCGGCCCTTGACCGGCTGCCTGCCGAGTTTTAGAAGACCTTCTGGCCTGTTCTCGGTTCCAGCCTCCTGCGTGTTTTCCAGGAGAGCCTCGCCGAGAAGGTCTCGCTGATCACTTGCCGCCGTGCGGTGCTGACCTTGCTGCCTAAGAAGGGAGACCTGGTCTACATGAAGAACTAGTGGTCGGTATCCCTGCTGTGTGCAGACTATAAGATTGTGGCCAAAGTGCTGGGTACCTGCCTCCGTGCGGTCATGGCCTCTGTCACCGGGCCCGAGCAGAGCTACTGTGTGCCGGGCAGGATCATTCAAGAGAACGTGTTCCTGCTGCGGGATCTACTCGTGGCTAGTGAGTTCTTTGGCCTTGATGTCGGCCTCCTCTTTCTAAACCAGGAGAAGGCCTTTGACCGCGTGGGCAATGTTTATCTTTTCCGGACACTGGAGGCCTTTGGTTTTGGGCCCCTCTTCACCGGGGCCCTCTGGGTCTTGCACCGAGACATTTCCAGCCTGCTCGAGGTGAACGGGGTGCTTTGTGCTCTGTTCCCTGCGCTCAGGGGCATTTGCCAGGGCTGTCCACTGTTGGGCATGGTGTATGCTGTGGCCATCGAGCTGGTGCTAGATGTGCTGCGCCGCCGCCTGAGTGATATGGCCCTGCCATTGGCCCGTCTGCTGGCTCTCGTGTCCGGCTGTCGGCCTATGCAGATGATGTCACTGTCTTCTTCAACACCCAGGAAGACGTGCAGGCTCTGGCAGATTGCCAGTGGGCCTATGAGCGTGTCTCCGCCGCCCGCATCAACTGGGGCAAAAGCGATAATCTGCTGCTTGGCGCATGGAGTGGCACGCCTCTCCCAGACTTGCCTGGGGGCCTTGTGTGGTGCTGCGAGGGCATCAAGGTCTTGGGCGTGTTCCTGGGGCTGATGCCCTTCATGGCGCGCAGCTGGGACGGCCTTGAGGAGGCAGTGGAGGCCGGGCTGCAGTGGTGGCGCTGGTGCCTGCCCAGCCTTTCCTACTGGGAGCGCATCCTTGTTATCAACAATGTGGTGGCGGCGACCCTGTGTCACCGCTGCGCGGTGCTGGACCCTGCGCTGGAGCTACTGGATAGACTGCAGGGACTCCTGGTGGATGTCCTGTGGGACGGATGCCACTAGCTGCCATGAGCTGCCCTGTACCTGCCCACCGGTGAGGGGGGCCAGGGCCTGATTGATCTGGCCAGCATGGTGGCTGGCTATCGGCTGCAGGCCCTTCAGTGGCTTATGTGCACCGAAGGCCACCTCCCGTGGCTACAGGTGGCGTGCCGATTCCTGCGGCGAGTGGGGGGCCTCGGCTTTGAGTGGGAGCTGTTTCAACTGGACCTCACCTTTCTGAATGGAGTGGTTCTTCTCCTGTTCTACCGCAGCATGGTGCGGGCCTGGCGGGTGGCCTTTCATCTCTGTCCCCAGGCCAGGCACCTGTGGTTCCTGCAACTGGTTTGAGAGGCCCTGGTCCACAACCTGGCGCTGCATCGTGTCGTGGCGAGCCTGGCCTCTGCCAGCCTTGTGGCAGCTCTGATTGAGGCGTGCTGCACCCGCCTGGAGCACCTCTTGGACCCCGCTCGGTCAGACTGGCTGTTACCTGAGGCCCTGGCTGCCCGGCTTGTGACGCGCTCCGTGTGCACCGCGGGGCGGCTTCTGCGGGCTGTTAGGGCCGCAATCCCTACGGAGGTAGTGAGCGCCCTGGAAGTCCATATGCAGATGCGCTGGCCCCTCCCTGGCGCGGACAGCGCAGAAGA